>NC_081346.1:16592734-16702395 GCF_029784015.1 Lycium ferocissimum | reverse complement strand
AATGTTTGAAAATAATTCGCAAAGGTTATTTTAGGTCTTGGTTTTTAAAGGGTACGGGTTTAACCTAAATCCCTCTAAAATACAATTTGATATATTTATATTTATGTTTCCCCAAAAAAAAGGGTGCCCCTTGAAAAAAAGGGAATGTCCCGGTCTTCTGATAATAATATATGAAGAAGAAAGTGTCGTTAAAGGGGCCGGAACAATACCCTATACAAATTATATGTTAAAACTAGGCGAATAATTTTTTTTTAAGGGAAAAATTTTTTTTTTTTTAATGAATGACATGGCCCCCCAATTTTTCTTGTTTATTATTTTCCAAAATATTTTTTCATAAAACGTGATTTTTTGAAAAAAAAAAAAAAGTCCCAAAATCTCTAGTATATAAGAAAAATATCATAATTTTGGGGGCATCCAGATAAATAGTTTTTGGAGAATGAAAGTAAAGGAGCAACATTATGTAATTATTTTGTGTGCAGTGGATATTTGTGTTCTTTTCCCAAAAAATAAATAAATTATACAATCGTAATTTGATTTGAAAATTGGCTAGTGGCAACAAAAGTTAAACTACGTTCCTAGTACTAGTACTAGACTAAGAAGATAAAGTTAGTTGCAATTCAGTATTGGAACTTTTATGGGACACCATGTACTCCCAAATTTCAAATCTCATTCAATGCTCACCAAATCTTTTTCCGTTTCCTATCACAGGCCACAGGTAGCCTTCTGACCTCGAAGCAAAATTTTAATTGTGGTTTAGCTTTTTTTATGCCATTAAAAATGTAATAATTATAAAGTACCGTTATTCAATTATCACTATTTATTAAAAGTAGATTGATTATTTCTTTTTAAACACCGTTCATTCTTCAAATGTTAAGGCATGATTGACAATAATTATCAAATTTACTTTGAATTCTTAAAATAATAGTAGTAATTACTTGAAAAAAGTAATTGCTAATATCTGGCGAATAGAATATCAATTTTTTTTTTGATATTTGTATCCTTTAATTTATCTAAATTTCTTTAGAGAGTGGTACTCATCCTTAGCACCAAGTTGACATAAGCCCCAAAATATTTTCATCTAATAAGTACTCCTTCCGTCTGGTTTTACTTGTCATCTATACTAAGTAGGCGTTTGGCCGTAAGAATTATTCACTTTATTTCGGAATTTCTTTTCACTTTTCATTTTTGTCAACATAAATTCCAAAATACAACTTTAAGTTGTTTTTTGAATTCCAAAACAAGAAAAATTTGTCTTTAAAAAAATTTCACTTTTTTACAACTACATTTCACCAAAAATTACAATTTCAAAAACTATGGCCAAACACAACTCCAACTCCAAAATTCCAAAAAAGGTGAATTTTTTTTGGTTTCTACGGACAAACGGGCCCTAAGAGTCCGTTTGGCCATAATTTTTTTTTCACTTTTTTCACTTTCAACACATTCAACAACCCAAAGTTGCCGGCCATGTTAAGAATTATTCATTTTTTTTCTGGATTTTTTTTCCTCGCTTTTCTCAAAAATTAGTGTTTGGCCATGAAGTGAAAAAAATTTGCTTTTCATGGCCAAATGCCTACTAAAAAGATTGACCAAACACAACTTCATCTTCAACTCCAACCCCAAAATACCAAATAAAGTGAAAAATATTTGCTTTTCATGGCCAAATGCCTACTAAAAATAGTTGTTCATTTTTACTTGTCGGTTTGGAAAATCAACAGATAATTTATCATTTTATATCAACTTCATCCTTATTATTAATTATTATGTTGAAAACTTTTAGGAATTGTTAGTGGATGCACAACTTTTAGAGTATGTTTGATTGATTTAGTAATAATTGGGGGTGATATACTAAAACTGTCATTTTATTTATAACTCCTTAATATGTGTGCCAAGTCATTGCAAGACAAATAAAAATGGACGGCTCCTTAAAACGTGTGCCAAGTCATTACTCACTCCGTCTCATACTACTTGGCTATCTTTCCTTTTGCACGTCCCTTAAGAAATTATAAATGAAAGATGTATTTTATTACCTTACTCCTATCTCTCTCTAATAAATACATTCTAATAAATATTGACTATTTTCAAGAAAAATTTAATACTAAGAGTAAGATGGGAAATATTTAATTAATGTTATCTTAGTTTTGTAAATGAACAAGTAATTTGGGACATATATTTTAGTAATGTGGCCAAATAGTATGGGATTGAGGCAGTACAAGGCAAATGAAATTGGCGGCGCCTAAGGCGGTCCTCATCTTTAGCACTAAAGGTGTTCACGGTTTGGTTAAAAACCGATCCAAACCGAAAATGAAAACCAAATCGACTAAATAAACCGATATTTACTTGGGTTAGGTTTTGAATTTTTAAAACCGATAATATTTAGTTTGGTTTTGATTTTATTAAAAGCAAACCGAACCGAACCGACAAATTTTATACATAATTATATATATACAATATATTATATTAAAAAATATTTTTAAATAATTTATATAAATTTTAAGTAAAATTTTATTAATCTAGGCTAATGAACTTTATACCTATAGCCGAAATTAAAAAGAAAGAAATCCATGAATTCAAAGAAACAACTATATGAGATTTACTTAGATTTATTTTTTATATTTTTTATAAACTTTATTCACTTAATTAAAATCATAAATCCTAAGACATTTTCTCTATAATGCAAGACACTATAGCTACCACAATAAAAGACTAATAACGGATTATAAGTTGAAAAAAGATAGAAAATTCCCTCCTAATTATAGGAAAAAGAGAAATACTTTTAATTTTCTTAAAAACTAAGTCAAATTATAAATTTAATACTCTTAGCAACTAATGTTAACCAAACCAATGTATATATATTATATTTGATTTGATTTTAATAATTTTAAAATTTTTTTAAATCAGTTTTTCTTACCTTTGATTTGATTTTGATTTTGATTTTGATTTTGATTTTAATCCATAATCGATCCAAAGTGTTGATTTTATTATATATAGTATTAACACATAGAATAACCTATTTAGCACCAGTTGATATAACACGCTAGTATATAAAATTTTATATACACTATACAAAATTGTCATATCTTATGCGATAAGTATCAAATACACTTGCATTGTAAAAGTGAAACTTTGATTTTGCCGTAATACTTTTGTTTTCCTCAATTTTCCTCTTCGGATCCTCCGAAACTTGAAAACGAATCCCAATAGACTAACACGCGTTCGCTACGTGTCGCAACGATCCATCTGCGTGTCGGTCACTTCGTTAAAGTCAAAAATTCATTTGCGAATCTTAAGAACAAAGATAAGTGAGAGCGTCGTTAAAAACACAAAAGGCATTTATACTTTGGTTATTAATAAGAAGGAACTGAAAGACCCAAAACAATAGTTGCAATTCACAACAGATGAGAGTAATTCGAAACACATCACTGCTAATTCTTTCGTTGCTTTTTCTATTCTCTGCGTTTGGGTTAAGCGAACAGGGAGGATTTTGCGACGAAGAGATGGCCACACTTGGTGGGATTAGAGATTCGCATGGTTCATCGCAGAATAGCGACGAGATCCATAGCCTTGCTAAATTTGCTGTCGATGAGCATAACAAGAAGGAGGTCTGTACTTTTACCGGATTATTCATCATGTTTTTACTTTTTTTAATTAATGCTACTAGTAGTGTACTGTGTTCTTTTTTCCTTTTTTTTTCTATGAAGTGTTTTTTTTTTTTTGGGGCGACTGATGATGGGGAGGTTTACAAATAGACAAATAGGAAGATCTTTTTTACTAAAAAGAATCTCATTTTAGAATAATGTTTACTGAGCCTTGTTGAATGGAAGGATAGTGATGGAGGATTTAGGAGGATGGAGCGCCCTTTCCCCTAAGAAAGTGCTGGATTTGATTAGGGTGAGGGCTTACCCCAGAAAGAGAGGACAATGGGATTAAAATGGGGCTCAATGGTTCCTAACTAACTTGTCAAGCTGGATCAGCTGAACGCCTTTTTAATGAAGATTGAAAAGGGGTTTCCCGTTTTTCCAGTAGCTTACCTGTTAGAGGCAGATCCAGGAATTAGCATTGTGGTTTCAAGGTTTAGAGTTTTAGGATGGACCACAGAAAACAAAGGGTGCACAAAGCATCTTGCGTTAGAAGGGTTCGCGGAAGGACCCGCAAGGGTGGCTCAGTTGGTTGAGCATGGGGCTTTCATAATGGAGGTCTCAGGTTCGAAACCCCCTGTCCACGAAAGTAGGGGATTAGCTTTCTGGGTCGAGTTTGTCGCACATGGCTTGCTTAGTACGAGTTATCTCTCCTGTGCGGTTTGCGGGCTATTGCATAGGAGCGGGTTTACCCTGTGCGCACCTAAAGGGCAGCGGCTGAGGGTCCGGGGGGAGGGCCGCACACCTAAGGGTGTGATGTAGACGGCTTACCGTAATGCAAGCATTAGTGGCTGCTTTCAGCCTTTCACGAGTCGAATTTGTGAGCAATAGGCCCGTGAAAACTTTATCTTGCTCCAAATCTACTCTTCGTAGACAACAAAGAACTGCATAGTAATAACTGAACCAGATATATGATATATATCTGGAAAGATAACGAACCACTTGACCTAACATATATTTAGTAAATACGATCATTATAATTGTACCTGTTGACTTGTCATGTTTTCAAAGCGGTCAATAGTCGCATATGCTTTCAAATACTTTGTCTTTTATATAACCAACTAAACAATCATTCAAAGATTCATCACCAATTTTGTGTTGCAAGTCATTCTTTATGTGTTTCATTGTAGAAAAAGATCTAGCGATAAACAATATCAGACATAACTTCACAAAAAAATAAACAAGCCTCTATCTAAGTCTTGAGATTTATTTTAACTAGCGTTTCAGAGAGATCTCCAAGTCTATTCAAGTTAGAGAAATCTTTATTTTCTCACATAGAGAGTTTACTTGTCAATTGGGAACACCTGGTTTATTATAATAAATCATTATCTTCTCTCACATAGAGAGTTTAGTTGTCACTTGGAAGCACCGGGTTTATTGCAATAAAATTTAGCAAGTTTCATAATTTTGTCCATATCATAATTTGCAAAGAATATCCGAACTCAAACAAGCCATACCAAGAAGTAAATCACCATTCACTGCATCAAAACGACAATGAAGTTTCGAAAGTTGGAAATTACTTGAAAGCATTTAAAACTTCTATATGCAAATTGTGAGAATATGTAGCACTTGGAAGTCTTAGGTTAGGACAAGATAATAGTTCTTATCCTTTCAAGAATCACAATATCATGTTTGACACTAACAAAGAGACATCTTCGATAAAAAAAAATCTTTTAGACTCTCATTAATTGCAATTGCCTCTTGGAGATTGGATGGAGATTGGATCCGTGAGGTTTCAATCAAATCGGATGTGGTATCGTATTTCATAGAAATGGCAGGGTGTATAAGTATATTCCTTCCATCTTCCTACTAGGACAGATAGTCTTACAACAAACTACTTAGCTTCGCTAGTTGGCACCCCTTGTGTAGTGGTTCCAAACCTTATCCGACTAATAAGAGGAAAGGAAAGGGCAAGCTAAAATCGAGTCCTAACAAGCTGTTGTCTTTTCATTAGCCATTGCGTGCTAGTGCTGCCCTGGCGTATATGTTACAGAATCAACTGCATCTTAAACTGCTGAACTTTTCAATTTGGATTCCAAATTTGAGATTTTTCTTGGAGCTATAGGGAAGAATTGGAAAGATTTATATAATGAAAAGGTTCTTTATTGATTCAAACACTGTACCAAACTAACGAGTACGCTATCTTTTTTTTTTTCTTTTTTTCTTTTTTCTTTTCTCTTTTTCGAAAATGAGTACTCTATCTTGGTTTTTTTACACAGCCATACTCAAATCATTTGTTATTGCCAACGCTTTCAATACGAACTTTGTCATCTCTCAAGATAATTAAATTCTCATTTGCAAGAACATCAATCACACGAACAATTAGCGAAAATAATGCAATAAAGTTGTGTATTGTCTTAAAATGAGATCCTCGACGGGTATCACCCCTTTGAAGTTTTAAGTTTTTTGATTTAGTTCATATCTCGTATGAACACCAGGCACTAGTAACTTCTGTAATGTCTTTGCTTGATCTTCTCGAAGCATCTCCTTGCGCTTAGAAGAATCTCCAGCGATATCCAAAACATTATCAACAATATGAAAATAGATCGACATTGTAATATCGTAATTTTTCTTTGCTACATCTATTACAGCCCAGTGCAATTGATGAGCAACAGAACATATGCGATATGTTGGAGGTGTATTTTTCAAATTAAATTAAGACCATTGATTTGTCCCTGCATGTTACCAACTCGATCGTAACTTTGTCCTCATATTTGAAACTAGAGTTGCAATGAATGCTCTAAAAATAAAAAATAGATTGCACCTTTCGTATCAGTGAAGATGTTTTTAACATGACTAAAAACGAGGAACCATTTAATAAGTTTGTCCACATACCACAGAATATGAGTCATTTATTCCTTATGAGAGTACCTTTTTAGATTAATATACAAATATTCTAGAATAGTCAAAAAATTGTTGAAAGCGATTACCGAAGATTTAAATCGAAGATTGTTTTGAAATATTAGTTGATGAATCTAAGAAGGTATCTCGTAAGGAACATATGACTTGTTCTGTCGTATCTCAACTAAGAGGGGAAAAAAAGGAGGGCAAACTTATTGAGTGATTCTTAGTATTGTTAATGTTAAAGATACATTTTTTTTGGTTATAAAAAAAGATAACATTTTCAATTGACATTGAAAGCAGTGATCTATTTTTTGCTTTTAGAACATTCATTCCATCAAGTCCATTTCAAATGCGAAGATATGATTATGATAACAAGCATGGAGAAGTGGTTTTAAACTTTGATTTTGAAAGATACTCCTTCAGCATATTGCATACATTGCTTTAATCATCAATTGCGATAGACTCTTTTAGCTGTTGTGGAGAAACATTATGATGTTGATGAACTATTTCATACTGTTGCTAGTGTTTTGAATGTCGTTGAGATTCTTCTAAGTGCAATGAGATGCTTCAAGGGGATGGAGTAGAAAAACTAAAGAAATTACTAATGCTCGGTGAAAGTTCATACAGACTATATCATAACTTGGACTTTAGAGGCCGGCTGATACCCGTGGGGATCTTATTTTAAGACGGTGCTCAAGTTTATTGCATCATATGTACATGTACATGAAGCTCTTGTGGGTGAGAGTTTTAGTTATCTTGAGATATGTCATAAATTCTTTTGAGTTTGTGCATTCATTGCACTTGATGTTAGAAATTACAATTGATTTGAGTATGGCACTGCAAAGAAAAGATCAAGATATTATAGATGTGTTGAAACTCATTAGTTTCGCCAAGAGACAATCGCAATTGAGGAGTATCTAAATGGGAATCTTTGATGTAAGATGTCTCTTCATTTTGTGTGTCAAACATGGTATTGTGATTCCTAAAATGGATAAGAATTATCATTTTGGAATGTCAAGCATAGGACTTCAAACGTTTAGTGTTGCATATTCTCCTCATTTGTTGGTAGAAGTTTTAATGTTGTTATTGATTTGCAATTTTCAGAGCTTAACAATTGTTTTGATATTACATTCTACTTTTGGTATTTGTTTGTGTCGGGATAATCCCTTTGCAAATTATGATTAGCTAAAAGTATGAAACTCGCTACAGTTTATCTCATTAAATTCGGTGTTTCCAAGCTCGACAACTGTATTCTGATTACTCTTTAACTTGAATGGGTTTGTAGACCTCTCTATGGACAAGACTTGGGGATTTCTTATTTGCTTGTAAGTTTATTGAAATGAATTTTTGGATGATTGTTAGTTTGTTACATAGAAAATGAAGTATTTGAAAGTGCACCTAATAATGCGCCATTGATCTTGTTCAAAGCATTACAAATTGTCGGTACAGTTGTAGTAGTCATACTTACGATATATACATTGTGTTAGGTGGTTCATTACTTTTCAAATATATATGATATAAATACTCGTCTCTTGGTCCGGTAATTATGCATAGATCTTTGCTGTCTACCCTAAAATTTTAAATCTTAAACTCCTGGATCCGCTTCAGTCTAAATTTTGCATTATTATAATAAAGAAACCATAGCGGTGTACTAGCAAAACCAAAGGAGGTTGATTGTAGTCGGTAAGGGAGTGAGTTGAAAAGCCCTTTTTGTACACCTCGTAATAACAATACATATGGATATCGGGGAGAAAATAGCAGAAAGGCATCTTAATTGTCCTCTTCATGAAGAACAATTAATACCAGGGCCATTCACCTTACATTTACTTTCTTTTTGTTGAATGCACGTGTGATAGTGGAAGCTTTTCTCTTCTGTTTCTTTAGCTACCTTTTTTTCTCTTCTTTTAACACTTTCTGATAGCAGACTTTACTTTGGTACAATCATTTTGTTTGTATCTTTTATGTTGATAGAAGGCACATCATAATAGTCCTTTTAAGGCATGATAATTTTCTTAGATTTCAATGTCTTCAATTTTTTCCAGAATGCAATGATTGAATTGGCCAGAGTAGTGAAGGCGCAAGAGCAAGTTGTTGCTGGCACACTGCACCATCTGACTCTTGAGGTCATAGATGCTGGAAAGAAGAAACTCTATGAGGCTAAGGTTTGGGTCAAACCATGGCTGAATTTTAAGGAACTTCAAGAGTTCAAGCATGTTGAAGATGGTCCTACCTTTACTGCTTCAGATCTAGGAGTTCAGCAAGGTAACTGTCTTATTGATTCTAATTCCTGATATGTTCTTTCAATTGAATCAATAGCGCTTGGAGTTTGCATCAATCACCTCAATTTGAGGCTCCCACTTGTAATGAACAGTTTTCTTTTGAGAAACGGGTCAGATGGTTTGTGCCGAAGTTGTAATTACGTAGGTTATTTCTCTGCTTTATGTGCCTGTGGCTTGGGTTAAATCATCTGTTAATATGACCTCCAGTTTCTGGTATTCTACGTTGTCTTCATTGAGGAAAAAAAATTGTGCAGCATATCATAGATGAATCGCAGGAAGTTTTGCCCAGTTCTTCTAGTGGAGAATGTTTTCTCCGAATTACTGCATCAGATACATATATATCTGATGCATTTGTTGTTGGTTGTGGTGGGGGGGGGGGGCACGGGCACGGCACCATCTAGAAACTTGTTTCTCTTAGAAATCTTGGGATTGATCGGTTTTTTTTTTTTTTTTCCTTCCCTTTTTAACTTATTTAGAAGAGCAAACCACTGGATTGAAGTCAGTACCTGTGGATGATCCGGTTGTTCACGAAGCTGCAGAGCATGCAATTAAGACCATTCAGCAGAGATCCAATTCACTACTTCCATATGAACTGAAAGAGATTGTTCATGCTAATGCTGAGGTATGCCCTTGTTTCATGCTTGTCTTCCTTCCTGCCAGCCATCTAGTTGTTATGCGGGTAACTTGCATATGATATCTTTAAGGCAGCTATATTTTCTGTGTGGAAGGCTTTTCTCGAGGATTAGAAAGAATGATCAAGACGTGAAGGTGTTGCTATGTGATAATTCTAGATCTGCAATTGTAATTATGGTCAACCATAGTGGAGCCTTTCGAATGTCTTCTTTTTTGCTTTTTTGAGAAGCCCTTTACGACTATACTATAAAGGACAGGGGGTGTTCACCTTTGGAAACTTAGCTACTCAAGACCTTCTCAGAAAGTCAAGCTAAAGGCGTGACGGATGATGTCTGTCACAGGAAGAAAACCAGGTGGTGTTAAAGGACATTGTGAAAAGGGATGAAAAAGTCAAAAGGGGGAAGAGAACTAAATAGTAACTTGTTTGAATAATGTGATGAACATTTAATAAAAATTGTAACATGCTTGTTGCGCAGATTTGTTCACACTCGCAGTCCCTCAGTGGAGGACCACCTCCGTACCCCAAATATTAATGAAGCTTTGTCATAGAAAGCTGACCAGAAATGAACTTACACTACGAAGTTCCTCTATTTCCCCCTCCTAGATATTCTAGGAAATAATAGTTCGGACGGGGGTTGTTGGACCTCCATATCATTGTTGTGTACCTTATAGTAATAAAGTAACGATTGGATTTGCTTTTAAGCAGGTTGCTGATGATTCTGCAAAGCTTCATTTGCTCATCAAAACAAGCAGGGGAGGAAAGGAGGAAAAGTTCAAAGTTCAAGTGCACCACAATAATGAAGGTGCCTTCCACTTGAATCATATGGAGCCTGACAACTAACTTTCAAACTAGCTTGGGAGATCCTATGCCTCCTTAAAGTTCTAGTTGCTATATGGAGCTATGGGAGATGCACAAATATGTTTGAAGTAAAAATAAGCATGTAACCAGCACAAATTATAGTACTTGCCTTTGCGATCTAAGGTTGGCTTCTTGTAATAGATCTCTATGATCCATGCTGGATTGCCCTCTCCTCTCAGGTGGAGGAAACAATAGATCTGTTGTATGTTGTCTTTTTAATGTTCTTTGTTGTACCACAGCTATATTCAAGTGGATATGATATGCATGTGTCGTTTTTGTGTTATCCAGTCCTATTTTTCGTCTCATGAATATACACTAGTCGATAACTCGAGTATAATGTGTGGGGCCTGTGTATCCTGACTCCAGAGCATCTTCCGTTATGCGATTTCTGACCTTGTGTCGTCAGGACTGCAAGCTATGAGCAAAATATGAAGTGGGCGGATTCAGTTCTCTCTCTTCTTTTGAAGAGAGTAGCAGGAGCTATGTGGTGCTGAATGTGTTGTGCAGCCATATTCTTATAGTTGTTTCCTCATTTCAGATACGAATATTAAGTGATACAAGGCTAACTTGGTATCAAGACGGAGCCGAAAGTAAATGATGCTTTGGTTTTTACCCTTGGGTAATATGTATATATAAAAAGCTTATAAGCAGGTTAAATTGAATTAATGCGATTTGTCAAAGCTTAGTGGTAGGTTTTGTCGGAAAAAGAATGTTTTTCAGCGGGAGTCTCATCTGGGTGGCTTGTTTTTCAGCGGGAGTCTCATCTGGGTGGCTGGTTCAGTCGCTTTCGAGAACTCAGATTGACGGGTAGTAAGATAGCATACTCGTATGATTGATTTAAAGTGGTTGAATTTTTGGAGGAGAAATTGGAGCAGATAGAGGAAGACCAGCTAAGCAACCAAATTGAACCCCCACAACTGGATCTCCGGGCTAATCAAAAGAAAAGAAAAAAACGGCCACGGGTATGCTAGAAAGGATGTTTGGACGTTTACTTGGATCATACGTGTATAACGTGTATTAAATTGTGCTCAGCTAATTTCTTTTGAGTTAAAGTTTGAAACATAATATAAAGACATGTATTAAAACTCCCAATCGATATAAATATAATTAAACGAAATAAAGAAGATGAGTAGAGGAATGGTAGTAATTATATTTGAGAGTTACATGGGGCATATTTGTGACGGATGAGAGATGTTTAGAGCCTGTTTGGAAAGCCACCTGGTAACTGGAATTGGTGTAATTACTAGGGTAATAATTACACAACCTAGTAATTACACAGTAGTGTAATTACAATGACCTGTTTGTTTGTCATAACGTAATTACAGTGTAATTACAAGTGTGTTGTTTGGTTGCACAAGTGTAATTACACGGTAGTTTAATTTAAAAATAAAATTTAATTATAAAAATTTTAAATTTAATATTTAAAAAATATTTGCCTTTATAAATGATATAAAATTAGTTATTTAATAACACATTGTTTCTTGAAAATATATTAATTAATAATCATATATTTGTAACTAGTATTGTAAAAAATAATTGATATATATTTTTCAAATTAATAATATTTAGTTTTAATTAATTATAAAACTTAAAAGAAAACTTTTTTTTGTGAGAACGTTATGGATTGGATGTTTGACAAAAAAATGATATTTATAAATATAATGCCATAACATTATTCAAATGTTTGACACAAAAAATTCATCAAATGTAAGTCAAAAATAAACAACATGCAATGTGAAAGCAAATAACTTAAAATTGAAAATATAACCTAAATTCAAAATCCAAAAGAAAAAGTTTAACATAATACTCTTATGTCAAATTTCAACATTACATAAGTAAGTTCTAATATAACCCAAGTAAATAATTCAAAAGATAGGGAAAATATAAGTCTATAACCTCATTCACAATGAAATTCTTCTTTAAACGTCACTCGTTATATGCCAAGTTTGTTAATGACTCATTCTTTCCAATATTAAGAGGTATAATTTCAAAAATTAGAATAATAACACGATTATGCTAAATGAATAAAATAAAAAAATAAAAAAATACGAGCAATT
Source organism: Lycium ferocissimum (assembly GCF_029784015.1). Taxonomy (NCBI): domain Eukaryota; kingdom Viridiplantae; phylum Streptophyta; class Magnoliopsida; order Solanales; family Solanaceae; genus Lycium; species Lycium ferocissimum. Next base: position 16,690,088 of record NC_081346.1, on the reverse strand, counting down.
ACATGGAATCACAAGAAGATTGGGAATGAAAAGAAAGGAAATGAAAAATAAATAATATAAAAAGAAAAATACATTTTAAAAATAAAAATAATAAAAAAGTAAAAATAAAAAAGAAATTAAAATAATAGAAATAAAAAATAAATTAAAAATCAAAAGAAATTAAAATAATAGAAATAAAAAATAAATTAAAAATCAAACGAAATTAAAATAAACAAAAAAGAAACAAACTAAAAAGTAATTGTGTAATTACAAGGTGTGATTACACCCAATTCTCAACCTCCCTTGAGAATTGGAGAGTGTAATTACACCCTGTCAATTACACCCAATTCCCGCCTAACTGTGTAGTTACTTGGTCAAACAAACATGCCAAACTGTGTAATTACACCCAATTATAATTACCTGGGTGGCTTTCCAAACAGGCCCTTAATGTATATAAATCTTTGATAATAACTTTTTGTCTATAGAGCATCATCTTTTTGTTTCAAGACTTGTAGTTTCTTCTCAATAATGAAAATTTGGTTTTGTTGACACGTTAAAGTATTTTAGTCACACCTTTAATTTTCAAATAAGTATTTTTTCAGAAGAAGTATTTTTGATTTTCTAAAAGCTTGATCAAACATGTCACCAGTGTTGTTGAAATAAACAAACAAGTATAAATATTTTTTATGAAATATTTAGTTTATTTTTATTTTTAAGACTTATAAATAGATAATAAAGTTTTATCTAATTTTCCTAGCTAAGTCTGAGTTGGATGGTATGATAAAGGACATTTTGGATACGTCTTGTTTTAAATTGTATATGTAGTAATGGGGAGAATAAAACTCCCACCTTGTAGTAGAAATGGCTTTTTTGTTAATAAAAAAGTTTTAATCAGTAAATAGTAAATACATGATTTTTTTATTTTATATATCCTAAAAAAACAAAGAGAGTTTCATTACATATTGATTGGTGAGCTAATCAATACCGTACTTGATAAAAACTGATGAATGTCCTTTGAGAAATTTTAGCTACACCTTACAACTATAGCTGGAAGAAAATAAGAGACTAACTAGTCAATATTTAGGTAGTTATAATATAGAAATGTTAAACGTTTAATTTAGAAACAGACATTATTACGGTTCACAATTAAAAAAATTATACCAGTAAATCAAGATATAACATCTAATAGAATAATATGAGACGGAACTTTGAAGTAATAATAAAGTTGTCACGGTGTGATTTATGTGTCACGAGTTCAAGCTGTGGAAGCAACTATTAATACTTGCATTACGATATGTTGCTGTCTACATCACACATTGGAGTGCAGTCGTTTCCCGCACCTTACTTAGAGTGCAACCCTTTTCCCTATCCGCTAACGCGGAATTTTTTTATGCAATGCAGTGACCTTTTGATTGGAGGAGACTAACAAAATAGAGGAAGTTAGAAAATAGGCTTAATGCATATGCGGCCCCCTAAAGTTGTCTCCTTTTTCCATTTTGTTACCTCAACTAAGTGTTGTTCCTATTGAACCCCTGAACTTGACCTCAAGTGTGTCTATCAAACACAATCCGAATTACATAACATAAATGATGAGTTTCATTTTTTTAGCCTTGCGCGTGAATGTCAATCGCATCCTACTTGAAAACTTCAACCAATTAAAAAACCCCACCCATTTTAACTATACACATCAGATAGGAAGAAGTGTACTCCTGTGTTATACAAGTGAAGAACCATCACTTGAACCAATCAAATAACAAAACTGGAAAATAAGAAATCAAAATTGGAAATTAAAACTGAAAAATAAAAAACCAAAACTGAAAAGTAAACACTAGAAACTAAAACTAGAAAATCAAAAACTGAAAAATAAGAAACCAAAATTGGAAACCAAAACTGAAAACTAAAAAACCAAAACCAAACTTAATATCTGATGTGTATAATTAAGATGGGTTGAGTGTTTTAATTGGTTGAATTTTTCACACAAGATGCGATTGACATTCACACGGAAGACTAAAAAAATGAAACTCATCATATATGTTATGTAAGTCGGATTGTGTTTGATAGACACACTTAAGGCTAATTCAGGGTTCAATAAGAACAATACTTAGTTCAAGTGACAAAATGAAAAAAAGAGTTAATTTAAGGGGCCGCATATGCATTAAGCCTAGAAAATACATTTTACTACTTAATATAAGAGGGAATGAATTTTTTTTTGTAGTCCTCACAGGGTTACATTTGTAATTTCACTTCTGCAGCTGTTGTCCTTTGCTGAAGATTCACCAAAAATAATGTCGGTCTCAACCTTCTCCCGACCTTCTTAAACCCTCCATGGATTTCCATTTGTTTCCTACCAGCGTCTTCCACAGTTTCAAGCCAGGTAAAATCTTTCTCTTCCACCTTTTTAATGTCTTCTAATCAATTAAAAGGTTTTAGCTTCTGATTCTATTTTATTTTTGGTCCTTTCTGTTGAGATTCTCCATAAATGGGGAATATAATTAATGTTTCCAGACAATAGGATCGAAATTAACCTTAGAGAGTAGACAAACCCCCATCATAATCTGAAACATAGGTGTTTTCTTGTACCTCTGGTATGATTTTAATTTGTTTCTACAATTTTACTTACGATCTATGAACTCTAATTACTGTTTGTATTTTGTTTTTTTGGCCATCTGTTATATGTTTGTGTTTTCCAATACGTTTTAATGTTAGATTTGGTGTTTCTTTCGCTTGCGAATTAGAGAGTGTTTCTTGATATCTGATGGGTATACGCAGTGTTTAAGCAAGAACTAGATAATTATTATGGAAACTATAATTTTTTGGAAGATGAGGTTTGTTCGGTAGCAATCGGTTTGGTTATTTGTTATATACATCTCTCCTTACCCTTGAATTGTTAAAAATTGTTTCATCTTATTTGTTTTTTATTTTAAAGAAGTTTAACTGAGCATGGATATTAAGAAATATAATTTATGTTAGTCATAATTACATTTCATATAAGTATAGTCCTTATTAATAATCTTTCTTTTAGTGGTGTTTTTACCGCTCCGTATTTTGTCTCTTGGGGCATAAAAACCAGCATTGTTTGGTGTCTCATTTAGTAAAGATTACAACTTTAAGGGAAAATCAAGAGTTTTGAGGAATTGAGTTTGAGTGAAGAGGTTATGGAGGCTTTTGGTGAAATGGGTATTTCTGAACCAAGTGAGATTCATTGTATGAGGATACCTACTGTTATTGAAGGGAAAAGTGTGGTTTCGGGTTCACATACGGGTTCCACGAAGTCTGGGTTCGAGTGAAGAGGTTATAGAGGCTTTACGCACATTTGTTGTTTGATTATGGATAATTGGGTTTGAGTGAAGAGGTTATGGAGGCATTAGGTGAAATGGGTATTACTGAGCATACCTGCTGTCATTGAAGGGAAAAGTGTTGTTTTGGGTTCACATACGGGTGGTAGTACTCTCTACGAACTGTTTCAAAGTAGAAAATGATCTTCAGTGTATAAGTTACCATCAGTGCAGCAGAGATGAGGCAGAGCACGACGTTTACGTCCATGCTTATGTTGCCGAATTTGGTCGAGGCAGAAGTGGCCAAGGCTTTCCACATTATAGCTTGGCTGCTAACACCAAGAATAATACCAAACGATGAAATAGGGTAACGGAGTAGAAATGGCCATGTCTTGTTCTGTGGAAGAACACTTTCCGCAGAGGTCTGTAGAGGAAAAATGCAATACCAACTCACTATCTTGATTCACTATAGAAATGAAAAGATGCAGCAAGAAATAAAGTTTACAATGTGAAATCAATTCCAATTTAGGCACGTAACTTCTTTGTATTAACACCCTTGAGGCTTACTCTTTAATTACTTGTTCTTATTTTAGATAAACATATTTGTTCTTATTTTAGATAAACAAACATACCAAAAAAATAGTCACAAATAAGAAAATCAATTGGCATGTGGTCAGATGGTAATCAGGCGTGAGATGGAAGGGAACAAATCTGTTGTAGGCTTAACATAGTCAAAATCTTAAGGATGTGTATTTGGCTATGAGAGCACATAGCTCATAAGGAAAATAATCTTTTCTTTTATAGGAGTATTTCCTACTCTTAATGACTTCCTTTCATCTCTTTGCTGGTTTGTCCTTTCCCTATGCAGTAGTCAGGCTATGGCGAAATATAATGAGCTTTGACTGGATCTTTGTTTTCTGCATTGCCTTGTATAATACATTAGCATTATTTAGCTACAAAATTACTTAAATACATGTCCAATATTAGGTTCGGGTCCTGGATATCGGCTAGATTGTTAACCAAGTAAATTGATTCCATAACTATAGAGTGGAGAATCAATTGGAGCACAGCTGAAGAACCTTTACATTAGATTCCAGCTTAAGAGATCAAATAGGTATCACGTCACCAAATTTTTTTTTTTTTTTTAAATCTTTTTCACTGTGTTTGAAATGACTGAAAGTACTATGAACTTTTTAAATACTTAGATGATCAGATGGTAACAGATCAAAAAGATAATCTTTTAATTCAACACAGTGAATCAACATTAGTAAATAAAAGCAGAAAAACATACCCTAAGCTTGTCAAGTTCTGGCCCTTCCAAGGCATCAAAATATCGGTCCACAGGAATATTAATAGGAGTATTAGCTTCCCGTTTGGTATTGGGTTGAGAGATGGACTTTTCTTCTGTTTCGTAATGTTTATTCCCACGCAAATTCGAGAATTGCCTCTCAAGCCTCTACCAAAAAATATTTTGAAACTGGGTTGCCTAGGAAGTTTGTCGTTTGCAGTAGAGCTTGCTAATCCTGGGCTGCCTAGGAAGTTTGCCGTTTGCAGTAGCTGCAGCTAAAGATGCAGCAGTAGTAGTAGTAATAGCTCTTGGCATAGGCTGAGAATAAACTTTTGTTTGCATATGATCTGTTGATTTAGCAGCAAACTCAGGAGTATCTATAGTCTCATTGTTATCAGTGAAGCCAACTGTTTTTGGAGTTGGTGGTATGCTAATTGAAATTGCATGCTGAAACATTCACTTGATTTGTACATTATTGGTTTTTTTAGGTTTATTTAATGTTTGCACTCACATTGGTTTAAGTGTACTAGCTGTAGCTTTTGCCTATTATTCAGGTGAAGCAGTCATTTGATGGTTATGTCAAGTTTAATCACCGACCCCATTTGGTTCAGGGAAAAACCATGAATAATCCTAGGTAATTAGCAACCCCGTTTGGTTGAGGGAAAACCATGAATAATCCTTGGTAATTACCAACTCCGTTTGGTTCCTTCAATATAATCCCAATAATTATATTTAACTGGGATTTTAATTTAAATATCTCGAATTATTCATTGATCTGATACATGAGGTCATAATTATGGCTTTATTTTTTAGTATGAATTCAATGATCCAAGTATATTCTAGACAGGTTTAAAAAATAAAATTAGATTATTTTTGGGAATTTCTGTTAAGATAGAAGTATATTTGCCTTTGCACTTGAAAAATAGACAAACAATCATCCTCTGGTTTATGTTTGTAGATTTGCCTAAATGACTACTAAATTAACTTCATTTTATTTTTCAAGGACTATAATCGTTTCTCGCTGTTGGATGCACAAAAAAAAAAAAAGGGCATTCCAAATAAAGAGTCAGCATTGTACATGTAAGCTTTTAATTTAACAATGATTTGCTCTTCTTTACGCAGAGTAAATGTTCACATTGATGACAGATTTATATACCCTGTATGTGCATATATTATGATGTATCTGCTATTCTTCTTTCTATCATGGCACTTACATTTATACTTGCGTGTTCTTTAAGCTTACAGGACAAAATTCACTATATCGCTTAAAGATTGAGGATAAGTTTGAAAAATTTCTTTTCTGAAAGAAAAGTAGTTCGAACAATATCTGTTGGAACAATAGAGTTTGGTTTTTATGGAACGTGAAAAATAAAATAAGCACTTTGCCTCAGTTACAAATAGAAACATCAAACGACGTGAAAGATACAATAACATGACAGTTGAAGTCATCTTCTGCGAACAGTTAAACTAATTAAGGTTGGTTTTAGAAGGCTATCTGATAGCTAACAGCTACAACTTAAACATTACTCATTCAAAACTGCTGATCAAATCAGATATCAAGTTACTGAAGTTTCTTAGCACATCATGGGCATAAATAAGAGGTTCCAGATCAGAATTTTTATAGGTATTTGAGTGTAGAAAATGGTGGCTCGATAGGCACTCACAATTGCAAAATATCTGTTTATTGGCCTGTTACCCTACCACCATTTGTTTGTGAGAAATATTTCCCCTTTTACCTCCCTGTTGGATTCTTGTGCAGACCAATGAGGTACATATATATGCTTCTGTGCTCTATTCCTCACTTTAGATGAATGATGCAGTAGAAATACTTCTTACCAATAGGAAAATGTCAAGCACAAATATGACTATGTTATAATCAATAGCTAATTTTAATAGTGATCTATTAAGGTAAAATGCTGATAAATTTTTACTGAATTGTGTCTTGTTAGTCTACTATCTTTTTTCTTGTAGTGGTATCTACATTTCCATTATTTCTCTCCCATTTTGTCCCATTCTATCCCCTTTTTGGATTCTTACATTTTACATGTATGGATGACTATATATGGTGAAAATAAAGAATCCATCTTTTTGCTCACACTTTACAAAAAAGATCAAAAGGGTCGAAGTAAAGATCGGGGGTTCTAACTTTGTTGTGTATATGGTTTTGAGACGAATAGTTTATCTTCTTATTCTTACATTTTACATGTATGGATGGCTATGTGTGGTGAAAATAAAGATTGGGGGTTCTAACTTTGTTGTATATATGGTTTTGAGACAAATGGTTTTGTTTGTGGGAAATTCCAAACATACCACTCAAACTAAGACGGACGAAGTATTGTAGATTAATAGTCACCTTATCAAATGCTGATCTAGGATATTACATCATAGCAGTGTGTGTCTGTGTATTACATGTCCATGCCAAAGATAGTGAGTTCAGTCACACCTGTGCTTTAGTCCATGTACCTTAACCTTGTTTCTACACTAGCTTAGATTTCAACTACAGCAACAGAGAAACAATGGAACTGTAACGTTAACATTGCATAGAATCAAATTTATAACCTGTGGTTCTGGATAATACGTATTTATAAGGGCAGCTTGGTATCCACTGTACAGGCCATTGGGATTGCTTATATTGGTAAAAACAATATTTTCTATATTGGATAAAAATATCACATGGATTTAACTCAGATACTTTGTTCTCGGAGAGAATTTTACACTATTAATATAAATTTCTCTGTTGCAACTTGCAACATGTTATTTACCTTACATTTTAGATTTTTTGCTCCATGAAACGAGAGGTAAATTCTTAAGTGACTAGCTGAATACACCTTTAAATACGCTAAAAGTTGCTGTTCTATAACCCTTTTTATTTCTATTGAAATCTCTAACATGTTTGTTCTATTTTACCTATCTACGTTTGATACAAATCACATATGTTCACTATGACTGTGGCGAGCTTGTACATAGGTCTTTTGGTGGCTTGTACATACCAAACTTTTGATGACCCAGACGGTCATGGATCAACAGTTAAAATGTATAAGACTATCCGTGCTTATAGCTTTTAGCCTTAGTTTTGTCCACTGTGAAAATGTGTTTTTGTCAAGTAGCACAACTTGGGAGTCCTGTAACTATAATCTAAACCGCTTGTTGCAAAATGCAATGTAAATATAATCTACTTTTAGGCTTGAATTAGATTGTGCTTCGCAAAAATAGTTGCTTCTGACAATTTCAATGTGGTATGTGGAAAAATTAGATGGCCCAGAAAGGTCTACTAAAAAAAGTGCGATAAAAATACAGGCTTTATATTTTGAGTTTGGGCCCGGGCTTAGCACGGGCCTGCAATAACTAGTATTATTATAAAGTCACTTTATATAATTAAGGATAAAAAAGTAAATATAATAGAACTTTATTGGATTATCGGTTAATAAATCTATAAACATGTTTTTTCAATTTGGTTTGTGGTTAAACTGAAGTTTGCACGCCCCTAATTTATAATTTTTTCTGTGTAGTGTGTACCTCAAAATCTACCGTATTTGCTCAAGCTTCCAACATAACTCCGACGCCGCTTTTGCTGCTTCTTCACCTCTCCGTTTGCTAACCCTACTTATCTTTCTCTCTATACGCCTCTTTTCTTCGTAGTTAGAACCAGGAATACAATGATGGGTAAGTCTCTCTCTTTTTTTTTTTTTTGTGTGTGTGTTAAATATGTATCTTTATTTTCAGTTTTTCATTGTAAAGTTTCTACTTTTTGTTTGTTGTTGTTGATACAGAGAAGAGAAAGTCTCGTAAAGAAAGTAGAAAAGAAGCCCGCAGTGCTATAAAACAGAAGAAGTTTAATTCATGGATCCAACATCAAGTAATTCTTTTACTCTTTTCTTCCTCTCTGATTTATATTTATATCTGTATTTATAACCTAGCATAAATTGCATCAAAAAAAAATTAAAATTGGGTTATTTTTGCTTTTTGTCTGGTAGTATATAGTAAGAGCTTCTGTTTAGAGTCGTAGGAGTAGCAATGTAGAGATGTCATGTTAAAATATTCCAACCACAACATTAGTGTGAGCTTATCTGCTTTAGCTTTGCTGGGCAGAATTACTGAACACCTGTGCTGTGGACTGTAACAGATTAGTTGAGGTGCGGCCAACCTGGCCAGTCATCACTGTTTTTTTTCAAATGAATCATATAATAAGGGCAAGGGTGTGGCCTAGTGGTCAATGAATTGGGTCGAGAACCATGAGGTCTCAGGTTTTAATTTGCGGCGAATATAAAACACTAGGTGATGTCTTTCCATATGTCCAAGCCTTGGTGGACAGAGTTACCGGTACCTGCTGGTGGGAGCATGGGAGATAAAAACGCAGAATTTACGCAATTTCTTTTTTAAGAATTAGATCAAAGATATTCAGATATGAAAAAGATAAAGAAAGTCGTGTTAAGCTTGTGTTTTCCCAGCCGACTCGCACACGACTGTCTTTTTTTCAATTGAAGAGTCAGGCTCCCGGGAAAAATAGCATCTCGTAAGTTTCCGGAAGAAAGGTAGCACTAGCAGGTACCCCGTGGAATTAGTCGAGGTGCACGCAAACTGGCGCGAACACCACGGTTATAAAGAAAAAGGGCTTTTGTTTCCACCCAATTTTGATTCAAACGATTTATGAGGATGTGATAGATGTTAGAGGCATAAACACCGTTTCTTTTGGGGGAGGGGTTCTAATCAATGAGGATGTTCATGAACAACCAACCAACAGCATTTGATAAGGCTAATTACTGAGGCAGCTTAATAATATTTGTTTAAGCAGATACTTTTGCTTTTGGCATAAAGTCTAACTATTACTATTCACGATAAAGCACAGAAATTCAATTTGACAGGATTTTCTTTCCTTACACTGGCTCTGTTTTTGGTTGTAGCAAACACAAAAAGTGCGGAGAGCATTGCCAAATTCAAAACCAACACACGCAGTCCAGTCATGGAAGGATAGCCAAGTCAAAAGACATGAACATCCTCGCTCCTTAAATTCAAAGAAAGACTTGGACACTTGTCCGCGCGTGGATGCTTCTAAGGTGGACAATAGGAGTTTGAAAGGGACAGATGCCCGAAATAAAAATTCGATGGCCGCAGTAGAACTCAGTGTTGAAGTTAAGAATGACTTGCAAGCATCTCCACGGTTGGAATCTTCTAAGCTGGAAAAGAGGAGTTTGAAAAGGAAGGATTCCTCAAATAAAAGTTCAAATTCAATGTTTATGGATTATCTTGAAATGGAAAAAGAGGGAGAAGCTATCTCTGCGGACGTAGATTTGAGATTGGAGAGGAAGCTCGCTGAGAAACTCAAGGTGAAGAATGAGAAATTGCGAGGAGATGATGATTTTGATATGTTACTTGAAGGAATTCCTTCTGTAGTTGACTATAACAGTCAATTGAATGAATCTCTGGAGGGTACTGATACTGGCCCTTCACGCAAGAAACTGAAAAAGAAGCCAGTGGATGAAGTTTTGGATGGTAAACTGGTTTCTGAGGATGGGAAGTCTGATCCTTCATGTGTTAGCTATGTTGATCATGAAAACACAGATTTACAGACCAAGAAAAAAGAGTCAAAAAAGATGAAAAGAAAGAAGACAAAGTTTGAAGAGCTTCTTGCAACTGAAATGTGTGGACAGGATATCTTAGCAGATGAGGATCTGGCGGCGGAAAGGAAGCTTGCGAAGAAGCTCAAGGTGAAGGGAGGGAAATTACTTGGGGATGATGATGATATGAATATGTTATTTGAGGGAATTCCTTCACTTCTGGGTTCTTTTGGGGATGAAAATAAAGAACTTGCTGGAGAAGCGCCTCCAAAGAGTGACAAGAGCTCCACAAAGAAAAGATCTAAAGAGAAAAGATATGATAAAGAAGTGCAAGGAGAAGATAAAGAGCAAGAGGAAGAGCAGAAAGCTGAGAACACTCTATACTGTACAGATGCAAAGACAACAGCTGGAGAAGTTTTATCTGCTGGATCTGCTGCCAAAGGAAATGCAAAATATGTTGCTCCTGGCCTGAGGTCACGCCTGGGAAGTGAATCAGAAGAGTATGCTCAAATTCGTCGACGACTTAGAGGTATGAAGTTTGGGACACTTGCATTTGTTTTGCTGAACTTCGAAACTTTTTTGCAAAATGCTCTATGTTTTTTGCACCTGAAGACCTTTAAAAGAATCAATTTCTTTCAGGTCTTCTGAATAGGATGTCCGAGGCTAATGTGGAATCGATCACAAGTGAAATTTCCACGATCTACCAGGTATGCTACTGGTTCTCATCCAATATTCTGACTGATTTCTTATCTGAAAATTCTATCTAATGCACTGTCCACAGTAGTGTTTCTTTTATCTGTTTCTAAGATGCAACTTAATAATTTATAGTGAAATACCTTTTGTTGGTATATGTCTTGAGGTTTCAGATTATGATTCTTATTTTTTACCCCCTACTACTTTATGGACTCAGTCGGTCTGATAAAATTGTTAGTGACTTGTCTAAGCGCATTTACCAATTTGAGAGTTAGATCTTAGGAATGTTAATTTATGTGATTTAGCATTGAGAGGCTACCAGGATCATTGACATCACTTGCTGTCTTTTTCACTGTTTTAACTTATGGCCGTTATATTCGAGTATCCTTAAATACTTTTACAAGCTTCTCAGGGATACTTGTCTTGTACTGTCATATTGAGCTTCAATGATATGCTTGTTTCTTCATCACCATAGCATATCTTTTCTTGTTAAAAAATACTCTGACTAGTGATACTTGAATTAGCGCCTAAAATTAGTGTTTCCCCTTGGCAGACTGTTGGTCGCACTTTTGGTTCTCAGATTATCAGTGAAGAGGTTTTGGCATCATGTTCTAGAGGTCCTCGTGGCAATGAACAGTAAGAATTACCTCGCCCTTCATCGGAAGACCACTTATCCAGTCTAAATTTCTAGATAAAGCTTATTTCTGAATAAGTTTCTAGAGACAACAGTAAATTTTGAATCTGGAAGCGGTATTAGCTTAATATTCTTGTATCATTTTCTGTCTAACACTGCTTCGAGATGCTTGTTTCCTAACAAGAGTTTCACAGAAGCTTAGTGTAGCAACTTTGAGCCTTTGACAATAGTGCTGATCAAAATTTGTTTCTCAAAGAATTTGATTGAAGATGGACCTTAAGTCTGCAAATTAGAGGATACTCTTTCTGATTTTCGTGGCACAAAGCATTTTTTCTGCTGATGTATGTATGGGTTTTAATTTTAATTATTTCAACTTGTTATCTTCTGCAGAAGTCCCACGGCCATTAGCACCTTTTCTATTACTCCTTTGAGTCAATGCCTTATTGTTTCTATCATCATGCTGGGTAATATTTGTTTATGTGATGGCTCGTAGTTTAGTAAACATCATAAGTGGATGGCATATCAGAGTATGCACCGTCTTTGGGTTTTGTCACCCACCATTTTATTTCCTTCTCTAACACTTGAAAATTGGCAATTACTAACTAGCTAGTTGTTAGTGTTATCCTCTTAGTGTTGACATGTTTCTATCATAGCTCATATACCTCAAGTTTCTAAATTCTATCTAATGTGTAACTTTGCACTCACACATATTTCTTTTACTTCCTATATAAAAGGTATGCAGCAGTTTTTGCTGCTTTTGTTGCCGGTATGGCATGTTTGGTTGGGATGGACTTTGGCGCAAAACTTCTGGCATCTCTGGCTAAATGTTTTGAGGTATTGACACATTTACAAGTGGTAGTTTTATGGATCGAGCACTTATCTTCAAAAAAAAAAAAAAAAAAAAAAAAAGAGAAGGAATTTAATGGAGGGAGCAATTAATCTTCTTATAGTTGATGCAATATGTTATGTTATATTTTCTCCCAAAAAGAAAATGTTTCTGTGATATGCAGCGGGCCCATCGCATACATATAATGTTAAAATAAAATGAATTTACAACGTAAGTAAATTGTTTTATGTTTTATTTAGGATGAGTATCTGAATGAAGATAACCTCTCTGTGAGGAACTTGACGCTTCTGCTCTCTTACTTGTACAATTTTGGAGTTTGCTCAAGGTAACCACTAAATTTGAATTGACTAGTCTCTGACTTAATTGTTAGGTGGACAACCTTGGCATACTACATATGCCTGCATATCTCCTTTGTTTCTTTTATTCTTCTATGGTGCTTTCCTTCTATATGCTTGTTGTACTTGTAAAGTTGTTGGCTATATGAGGAAATGAGTAGGAAATTTGCTCATTCTTGTGGGAACAGATAGATCTAGACTTCTCGGATGTTCTTGCCTAAGCAAACCTCTGGAAACAAAGTTAATATTTGGATTAAAGATGGTCTTCCGATATTTAAAAAATAATCTGACACCCCATATTAACACAAATTAAACCCTTTTTTTGGCATTCATGAATTTACCTTATTCCGGATTTGGAGGAACATACCGTCGGATTCCTCTAATTCAGGTCTTACCATAATTTGCAGTAAAAGATCTGTGATGCGTATTGGATTAAACAAGAATCTGATGATTTTATGATAGAAGAAGAGTTGTTATTTTTTAAAGAAGGAATGAATATTGCCCACGGGTTTTGGTCTAGTGGTAAGAGCGCAATGCGTACGTCACGGGTTCAAAGCTTAAGTAAAAGCTTTGTAATTAAGTGAAGGGTAGAGGGTTGGCTCATTATCCACCGAGTTGTGAACCGTGCATTACTGAACCTCGAGATTTCTCGATTATTACAAAAAAAAGGGAAGGAATATTATGTTTTGAAGAAGAAGTCCTATCTTCTAGCTGCTGCAACAAAATAGAAGCATGAAACCTAGAAGGTATAGTGCACTGGATCTACCCTGTAGGTCAATAATCAATGACTTCTTGAATTTTAAAGTGTCTGTTGCCTTTGGACTATCCAAAGAAAGCTAAATTGCACATACAAGATGTTGTAAGATAATGTTCTTTATCACAAAAAGAAAGGTGGGCTAGGGGTGGGGGGTTATAGGATATGTCAATCCTCTATTAGGTAGTGTTTCTTTCCAGCAGATACACCAAGTTGTGACTACCAAAGAGTGACCAAATTTTGCTTGCTTTCAAAACTTCTGGTCTAAATTGTAACATCAGAATTACTTAGCTTATAGTTCACTAATCCAGACAAGTCCTCCGTAATTGCTTCCTGAAAAGAGCGGTATGGAGAAAGATGGTTGTAATACTGCAACTTTCCTCGCGCAAAGCAAAAGTCTTACTCTCGTCTCCCACTCTCCCTCTAACCCTTCCCCGCAAAAAAAAAAAAAAAAAAAAAAAAAAAAAAAAAAAAAGAGGAAATGGTGGATAAGAGGCAACATTGACAATCTTTTCTTCTCCCCTCCTCTTTTGCTTGCATGCCTTGTATGTGCTACCATAATAATCTTTAAAAGTAACAAAAAGGAGAATACCCTCTTACTTAGCTCTCAAAGGAGTAACAGTAGCTGCAGCAAATTATGGTAACTTCTGTCCTTCTTTATATTTTAATCATGTTCTGAATCCCTGCAGAAGCAAGGACACTAATCTGTAGTTAATTTCATATATTTGAACCCTCATTAATTCAAGTACATTTCTTATGCTTCTTAGTGACTTGATATATGATTTCCTGGTGGCATTGAGCAAGAGACTGACAGAAGTGGATGTTTCTACCATATTGACAGTCCTACAAGGTAATAAACTAACCTTAAGGCGTTGTCTTTCTTTGTTGAAATGATCTGTCATCCAAGTATTTTCTCCTTCTTTACTTCTGCCCCATGTCTCTTCCTTATCCCAGAGAAATTTCAACAAATTATTCATGAGTTGCTAGGTGCTGTTAATTGAAAGCCTCAATTTATTCACTTTCATCCCTTGTAACCATACAGTTTAACATTCTTTTTACCAAGAAAAAGCATTCTTAAATCAAGCAATTAATTACTAATTTAAAAAAGGAACTTCTGTTTTGCTAACTTTCGGATGCTCCGAATGTGGCAATATGCTGCACTTGTGTTAAAAAATTCAACATTTTGAACTAATATTTTGGTTATCTTTTATGCTAAAAGAAAACAGATAAGACGATCTTTATCTGGGCTCGCTTGATACCTCTATGTGGTGTCTAACTGAAAATTTTATACCACAGTGGTATGTATCTAAAAGCTTGAAATGAGTTGTCTAAATCCGACCTTGATGTTGTGCAATTCAATTATAATGCGAAATAAGCATTTGAAAATCAATTATAACGATAGGAAGATATGATTAGGAAGTTTATTAAGCTGGATTGCAAAGCCATAGTAACTAGATGTCTAAATAGGGCTGTAAATCTCGACTCCCCCTTGTGTGAAAGCCACTCAACCGTCCAAAGTATTATCTGTGTACTGTTACCCATTAAAGTAAAAAGTATTAGCTCTACTGTGTGTGAATAAGCATGAACTTGTCATAATTTTCTGATACCAAACTGACATAGTGACATGTTCCAAAGATGACTGTTTACATTAAGTAACTCAAAATGTCACTTAGACAACATTGCTTGAATGAAGGTTGAAATGGAACAATTCAACTGGTTACTTCTCTAATAAGGGACACAACCCTCATATTTCACCATCTCTAAGCTGTCTAAGCATGTGTATTTTGGATTTTGGTATTATCATTTGCTTGTATATTCTGTCTCTAAGTTTTTTATTGTTCTCCTTTCTTGGGACTATCTCTTCCAATGATTACAAAACTTACTAAAGGGAACATGTATGTAATCTATATACAACATTAGCAACTTTGGAACTAAAGAGAAACTAATACTGAATCTGTTAAAAATTTGAGAATTGGATTAGCTGGGTCCATTGGCTAGATGCATTGCTCCACACATTCTAAAGCTAAATGTTGTTGACCCATACAAACTTTGGACAGGGTCACTCACGACCCATTCTTTTACCCAGCCATGAAAGTCAGGTTAAAGATGAAGAACATGACAGAGTACCTCTATTAAGATGAAATCTTGTTTTCAAGTTACTACCTTGGGTATCTGTTTATATGCACAAAACTATGCAACTGTTACTTCGTTTGACCAATACCAATTCACCTTGAATCAATTGACTTGCATAATCCTGTGGGGCTTTTGATTTGTTATTGAAATGTTCAAAAGCTTAAAAGCACCAAGGCATGATATAACTGTATAAATTAGCATAGTTAACTTACCACCAGAGAAAAGCGCAAAAATCAAGTCGCTGGGCAAACAACCGTCCCCCAACAACAAATATCAGAAGGAAAGAGACATTAAAAAAACTGTGGAATTACTCACATTGTGATGGGAATTTGTTTATTAATTTTTTTTAGAATTAATTGGTTCTTGTATCAATGTTACAAAACACACTATATTATTTTAGCAACTGATACTTTTCGAATTCTGATTAGTCTGAATATTAAATGATTATTCTTACGTGCTTCTACTGAACAGCTTGTGGGATGAAATTGAGAGGTGATGATCCCGTTGGCATGAAGAACTTTATAGCTAGCGTTCAGAATAGGGTGAATGAATTGAAAACCTCATCTGGAGAAGGGCAATCAAACACTATCGGGAAAAGGGTATGATAATGCCTTCTTACGCAGATTGCTTCTTATTCTGCCTCTGCTAACCGCATAAGTTCTGGAATCGCGTTAATCTGTATTTTCGCGTACTGGTTTTGTGGCAGATGGAATTCATGCTTGAGATGATATGTGATATCAAAAACAATAAACCAAGGACCAAGGAGGACACCTTGCAGCTTACCCGAATAAAGAAATGGCTACAAAAGGTGCTTGTTGGACTCAGCTGTTTTGGTCACATAATTATCTATTGGCACATTTTAATCATTTGATCTGGGTGCCCTTTGTATGGAGCATTTTATCTATCTTATAAAATAGACATTGTAGTGTTTTTCCGGAAATAATTAAGATAGGGTTTAACCAGTCACGCAACACTCTCCTTCAATTGCCATCGAGTTTGAATATGAAGATTTAAAAAAAAAAAAAAAAAAGGAACAGTCATATACAATACTTTAAGATTGCAGGGAAATTCGTGTGAATTAAGCAATACAGAATGTTCTACTCCTCTTCTTATTATTATGGGTGTAATGGTCTCTGATATTGCTTGTATGAGATCTTAGAGAAAGGTTGGCCCCTCAGATTGATTTAGATCTAGGGGCTTTCTAGTTTTCTCCTACAAATTCTCGATAACTACTCTCAAACTTGCATCCACTCTCCAATTGCCAATTTATCACTTGTGATTTATGGTCACAAATGCCTTTATTGCTTCAAACCAGAGAGAAGCTGATTCCTTTGGGTGAAGAGTGTCTTTATTTATTGAGGAAAAAAGTATCTTTATCCCTTCATTTGTTAGGGACAATCATTCTCTGAAGGTATGGTTAATGGAAAGCTCCCCTTTCTTTCTTCTTTCTGAGCCAGTATTTAAATGGTTCAACTGATTTACTTTTTTGTTTCCAATTCTCCCCTGCCCCACCCGACCCCCACCTCCTTCTAGTGTCTTTTCTTTTCGGAACTATAAATTTAGCTGTCCCGTATGAGGACTAAAAGTGCTCATGTTTTACCTACTGTATCCTCTAGGTTAATTAAATCCATGTGGTATTTTGGATTTGCAGAGGAAATTTTGTAAATGCTCCTGGACTGATGTTTACCCATGATTCTTAACAAGATATTCGATCCATATTACGTCTTATCTTTATTGCACTTCAGTGCAAAATGTGGTGCATGATTGGATTGTGTTGAAGATGGCCTTTTAAATCTAGTGAAAATGTGCTGGCGTTCACACTAGATAAACTAATAAATATATATTCGTTGATCTAATAATACAATAGCAGAACACTATCTTCGCAAGATTCAATAGTTCTGCAGAAGATAAATGTAGAGGGCCAAAGATATTCTGTATGTAAGTTTCACTACTATTCTTTTGTTATTTCGATAGATAAAAGCGATACATTATGGTAATTAGCTGTCAAAGTCCATGAATTCGGAATTCCTTAGTTCATCACACTCTAGATTGTCTCATCATTTCTGTCATCCTTAACATGTTAATCTCTTCTTGTTTTGTGCTTCTGGTAATCTTACTTGCAGCTCAGAGTAGTCGATATATTGATTCGAGGATTAAATTGGAGTAAGCTGCTTGATCCTGACAAGAGAGGCCAGTGGTGGATGGCTGGGAATATTGAATCCACAACTGATGTTCAAGACGTTGCCAGCACAATTGACTTGGAGGTCACCGAGG
This sequence comes from Lycium ferocissimum, assembly GCF_029784015.1. Taxonomy (NCBI): domain Eukaryota; kingdom Viridiplantae; phylum Streptophyta; class Magnoliopsida; order Solanales; family Solanaceae; genus Lycium; species Lycium ferocissimum. The sequence goes on along the minus strand of NC_081346.1, from coordinate 16,672,321 downwards.
CTCAAAAGATGCTCCAGCTTGCGGCTACTCAGAGGATGAATACTGATGCAAGAAGGGCAATTTTCTGCGTAATAATGAGCGGAGAGGACTATATTGATGCATTTGAGAAACTTCTAAGGTTGGATTTGAAAGGGAAGCAGGTTGGCATCCGTTGGTTGGCTTCCCTGTTATTTATTGTTGTGCTTCAAGTGTGCAAATTCTTTATTCTTCAATATTTATACGTGCAGGATAGGGAAATCATGAGAGTTTTGGTAGAATGCTGTTTACAGGAGAAAGCTTTCAACAAATACTATTGTGCTCTAGCTTCCAAGTTATGCAGCCATGATAAAAACAATAAGTTCACCCTGCAGGTATGCCTAATGCTCAAATGTATCTTGGGAAGTTGTGTTACACAGTCTTTTGCACCCGGTAAAGCTGGGGACAAAAAGTTCATTTATTACATTCCGTGATTTCTAGAAAGGGAAAACTTACATCTTGGTGTGTTCGGTATGGCTGGAACACATTTTTCAATTTTCTCATGTTTGGCTGGTCAAGATGTTATGGAAAACATCTTCTCTAGGAAAACAAGCTCCTTAAGAATTAGGAAAATGACTTCCTATCTAGGAGTAGGGAAAACAAGTTTCATAAGTGGTATTCCACACTAATTGTCACCTCCCTGCCTCCAACACCCCACTCACGCCCCAACCCCCACCTCTACACCATAGTGTTTGTCTAAATTATATATAAATATTCTTGGGACAATACTATCTGCTTACTTACCAAACACCACAAAATAAGTAAGAAAACCTTTTTATTTTCCGGAAAAACATTTTCCCTCATACCAAATACGCCCCTCATCTTGCCACATATCGGGAGAAGGAAAGGAAGAAAAGACAAATGAAGTGTTTCTTACACTATATGAATAGTGCATATTTCTTGTGATTTCTGTTTCATGCTTGCATTTGATGTGTGCAGCCGTGCAGGTAGAGTTCAAAGTTTTTCTTAGGAACGGTCAATTTCTGACCTGTGACTCAAGTTAGTGAGTTAAATACTTAAATTGAGACATCCTGGTGGTTCAAGAATTTCCGTGGTACATAAAATAATATTATTTGAAATCATATGCTCAATTTAGCAATGGAGGACGAATATGATGAGACTATATGCACACAGACAGTTTTAACTCTTCTCTCTCTCTCACCCATTGGTCCTTTCCCTTTTTATTGGAGTGGCCAAAATCATCATGCTTGAGAATCATCTGAAACATGGTACTCACATATTATTTGAAATCGTATACTCATTTTAGGAATGAATTTGAATAGACTATATACACTGACAGTTTTTACTGTTTCTTGTACATTAATGGTCCTTGTTATCTCTTACTATTGGAGTGGCCAAAATTGTCATGCTTGAGAATCATCTGAAACATGGTACTTACATGAGCTGATGTTTGCACTATTTATAGGTTTTGAAACGTAAAAGTTACAGATTTACATTTTGGTCCCCGACGACATAAAATACGGTCCGTATTTCACATTACGGACCGTAAACTGGTTTACGCCTTGCTTTTCCTTCACGATCTGGGCAACTGCAGCCTCATGGATTACGGACCGTATTTTGATTTACGGTCCGTCTTCTGCCTGATCGTCTTTCAACTTGTAAAACTCCAACTTTCTGCCAAGCGTCCAAATGCTAAATACGCTTTGAAATCTGGACCAATTAGGAGATTCTCTAGAAGAAATACGGGGTTCTGGTAAAGTGGAATACGATCCGTAAAAGTTGTTCGTATTTCACTATCTTCTCAGCATGACTTTCTGGTTTTGCTTATCTTTAAATACGCCCAAGGAAGACGGCCCGTATTTGAAAATACGGCCAGTATCTTGTCATCAAGGCCAATTTCTGCACTTCAACAGTTTTCAACCCAAAATTGCTCCATTACCTGAAAAACACTAAAAACACATTAAATTACCACTAACTTGCTTAAAAACAAGTAAAACTTCTTGTAAAAAGGCCTTGGATGTGCCATAATTTCCCGGCACATCAATGCACTAACCTCCTAATGGAAGTGCAATTTTATTAAGTATATTTAGTTCCAAAAACAGTGTATCATGCTGATTTCAAAACTGTAACCATGTTAATCTAATGTTATTTGCAGTATTGCCTGTGGGATCATTTCAAGGAGCTTGATCAGATGCAGCTGATCAGATCAATGCACCTATCCAAGTTTGTCGCAGAGATGGTTGCTTCGTTTAGCCTTTCTCTTGCTGTATTGAAGGCTATCGATCTCAGCGATTCTTCACAATTGACTCCAAAAAGAATCATGCACTTTCGGATGATGTTTGAGGCCATTTTGGAGTTTCCTGAAAAGCTTATCTGGAACATTTTTACTCGAATTGCTGTCTTGCCGGAGTATGAATCCCTTCGTGATGGGATTGTCTTCTTTATCCGGAAGTACGTCATTGATAGCCAAAAGTCTCTGGCAGATAAATTCAAGATTGCAAAGAAAGCCCTTAACAATGCTGAGGGAGTCATCATGTGAGTCTTTGCATGATGTATTCTAGCTTTAGGATTTTGCAGGAATGGTTATTGTTGTTGGAACAAAATATTAACTATTTTTGTTTACTTAACCAAGTTATACATAGGATAGTTGTGATGAGAATTTCTGTATAGAAGGATACTAGTTGTGTGACTTCCAACTTTGGAATTGCATAATTCTTCACATGTAACTTTTTTAGGTCGAGTAATGTGCGAGTCTTGCCACATTATTCTCCATACTTTATTACATGCATTAGAGAGCATGATTTAGAGCCTTGATGTTTGGTATAACCTGTTTATGATTTTGTCCATAACCTGATACTATCATGCCTTGGAGATTTAGTAGCAGTTTCAACTTCTGTTTTAAATCTTTTAGTGGTGCACGTTAGGCATCATGCTCTAACTTTTCATTTGTTTTCACATGTTTATTGCTTGGTCATATTTTGGAAAACAGCTGGGATAAATTTTCATACTTGACTTTCTGCGGATGGAATGTGTCAGTAAATATTTATGGGTCAGCTTCCTGAATAAATATCTTTCTTATGCCAAACTTGTTCGCATGAAACTTTATTTCCAGTTGCTTTAAAACTCATGTCACTCTTCTAGAATTTTGAAAGAAGCTTGCTAGTTTTCATTTTTTCCTTCGACACAACTGTTGAACCTTGGTGTTAGTACTATTTTCAAAGTTGCAAAGATTTCTTAATTTTTTAGAAAATACATTCCTTGTGACACTTTTTGTATTTGAACATATTTCAATCTTATACTGACAGAATCAAGTTTGTAGATTAAAGACTTTACATTCTTCTTTTTATAAAAACCAACCGAACCATTTTCAAACTTGCACCATTGTAGGAAAATTCAAGTCTAGCAAACTATTCTGTTATTTAGATCCGTTTAATTTCACCAATTTTCAAATGGGAAAGGCACATTTGACAACCAACCCAAAAAAATTATAAATTGTCTTTGGCAACAACACATTTTTATTAGGGAATTTTACATAAATCTACACGACTTAAGCAGTTTTAATATTTACAAATTGATTCAAAAAATGGCTTCGTATTCATACATGAATACAACTTATTCAAGTTATGCTCATTTGTATTCGTCAATTGTAATGCTTGTATTCATTTATGAAAACTTTTACATTGTATTCACTTTATTGTATTTGTGCTGGTATTCAAACAACATAAATACAAAAAAAATTGTATTCCTATTGAATTTTCCCAAAAAAAAATAACGAATACGCTAAATACCGAATACAAGAAATAAATTCTGTATTCATTTGTATACACTTCAAATTTCTATCGTATTCATTTTGTATTTGAAATACACGCGATAAAACATTGTATACACTATGTATACACTCAATTTGAAATTTAAAAAAAATAAAAAGTCGAGCCGCCACGATCGAACGAGATACGAAAAAAAAAAAAAGCTTTTCTCTCTAAGAAAACAATAAAGCTCGGATACGTTGTGATGATGAAGGTCGATGAACGGACGCTCGAATCGGACTTTGAAAACCATTAATGAAACTTTGGAGCTTTCTCTCTCTAGAAAAACAAAGAGATTTAAGGATAGTGTCTCCATGGTGGCGGGTGGCGTGTGGCAGCGGCGGTGGAGATCACCATGTTTTGGAGCAAAAAAGAAGACGGCTTGGAGAGAGAATGGAGGAGAGAGAAAATGGAGGAAAATGGGAGGGATTGTGAGGGAATAGAGAGAAAATAGTCTTAAATATTAAATACAGATATAATTTTCTATACTAGTTATCTTGTGTAATTGACATATATGATTTAGCTATGAGATGTAATTTAGGCAAAATATAGCTCTATAAATAAGGCTTAATGTTCTCCATACCATGTAGATTTCCCTTTTTATTATCTCGACAAATTGAGATAATTACAAACTTATTGTGCTCATTTGTCGGAATGGTCTTTGAAATTAAATTGTGCTTGATCATTTCCTATTGTAGTTAAAACTGTTTTTAACTTATTTGATTACCCCTAATCTCCAAAATAAAATAAAAAGTCGATCATTTAAAAATCTGACCCCTTAACTAAGGTCAGCTCGAATCCAAACCAATGGCTTGATAAAACTAGTGTCTCAAACACATGTTTTAATATAAGAGGTTTGAATTAATACAGAGTATTCCTATATTTTTTATGTGAATTTGTATGAGCCATCTATAAACGCATCTCTATCATGCCCAAGAACTTATCACCACATGGTAATTTCAGTTCTTATCATTAAATATAGGGAAAATTTCGAAGACCTCCCCTCGCGTTTTTCTTCATATTTAACTCCCCTCACGTTTGTAATATTACGGCAACCTTCCTTATTTTAACTTTTTTTGTAACAACTATTTTATTATATTAATTACTAATGAAAAATAACATTCATGGACTGATTTGCTCTCCCTAAGATCATGCTCTTTGGATTAATTATTATTTTATTAATATTTCATTTCCGATAAACTGAAAACAAAAATATGCCAAAGTGCTCTTCAGTCTTCTCAGCAAGGGTTCTCTTTTCTCATTCCCCTTCAACCCTCTCCAGTGTTGTTTTTGCAAAAAAATAATTATTTTTTACTGAGTGTGTCTTCAACAAATAAAGGTAATTTACTTGTAATCTTTTTTGTAAGTAAGTATGTCAAGTACTCCTCATGTTTTTGCTTCTAGGAATAAGTAGTATTCTGATGCACTGGATTTGACGAATTGGGATTAAGAGGTAAAGGTGTCTACACTCCTTCATCATTTTAAAGACGTTTTTTTTGTTATCAAAAACTTATCTAACACGTGTTGTTGGATTTTGCTTGCAATAAGATAATTATATTTTTAATATAGAAAATTTAGTTTCAGAATTTTTCTATATTTTCATAATCAATCACAGAGTAGTTGGCAAGATACTTTATCTAAAAAGTTAAAACATGAAGAAACGAAAAAGCTCAAACGTTAGGAATGTGCTGGTGAACATCCCATGATATCCATTCCTAAGAAATAAATTTTTAAAGGTGAATTCATAAATTAATAATTAATCAAAAAAACATGATCTTATGGAGGACAAATCAGTCCACATATGTTATGTTTTATTAATAGTAAATAAAATAAAAGAATTGTTACATAAAAAGTTAAAATAAGGGAGGTAGTCGTAATATTGCAAACATGAGGGGATGTCAGTAAAACGAAGCAAAACGTGAGGGGAGGTTTCTGAAATTTTCCCTTAAATATAACGTTAGAAATAGTTTCATACATTGAGTAATTCAAATTTATTTTTCATTAAAAATAGCTTCATACATATTTTGTTTCTAAATTCTCACTTTTCACCACTGAGTACAATGTTAATAATTTTATAGATACGATTCAAATATATTTTGAAGTGAAAAAAATATTTACTTGCATATTCAGGCTTTGAGATTAAAGCAATTACTTTAGTAATCTTAGGTTTGAACCAATTTTGTCTAGGACTCCCAGTCAATTGCTCCCCCCAAAAGTACACCCTTTCTCTATCTTGGTGAGTAATAGCTTAAATTCCAAAATTTTCTATTAATGGGTATTCTTAAGTCCGGTTAATTTTTTTATTCGTTCTGGCAGTTTAGTTATTGTGTGATGTTCTTAGTATTAAGCACGGTAAGTGAAATTTGTCATATTAAACTTAATTTGTTGAATACCGGAAAACATATTCATTTGAATTTGATAGTTCATGACATTTGATTTATAATAATGTTATGTCTGATTTTTTTCTTTACTTTTCTTTTAACGAAAGTCTTGCTTTAGAATGAAATATCATTGATGATTTGATTTAATTTGTTTTCTTTTAATGTTTTTCTATACACTTAAGTCTGCAAAAATCAACTTCATGAATCACAAATACATGTTTGGTTGATACTCACTCCGTCTATTTTTGCTAATCACTATTAAAAAAAGTAGATGTTCACTCTCATATTTATTAAACATATTTTTTTTAAAAAAAAATAGTTTCTAGTAAATCAAACCAAAAAATGAGTTAAAACAATTTAATTTTCATCATATCAAATAGGACATATTTTATTGTCCTAATATTTGAAATATTTGTTAGAATTCACAGGCAAAATTAGATGCATTTACTTTGAATCTGCCATTTTATTATTTTATTTTAGTATCAGATCCCTGTCAACACCATACTTATAAACATTACATCATTTATATACTTATATGAAGAATGGATGAGGGTTTCAATTGACGGCTGTAGTTGGCGTTGTATTGCCTTAGCTTTACCCTTCACCAGAGCAGTTACTGGACTTCCATTTTTACCCTTCGCCGGCGCGTCGCTTCTTCCTCCGTCGCCGGCCGCGCGTAGGTTTTGTGCATCAGCGGCGATGGGTTCACACGTGGCGGAATTGGATTGGCCGGCGAACAAGGTGAGGGAGACATACATGAACTTCTTCAAAGGGAAAGGTCACCAACAGGTTCCATCAAGCCCTGTGGTTCCTCATAATGACCCTACTCTCCTTTTCGCTAATGCTGGTTAGTTCTCACTTCACTCTGTTTCTCTTTGATTCTGTATAGATTGATACAGTACTGCAAGTGCAAAGGCATAATACATAGATAGACATCTTAATTTGGTCTTCACTGGCAACTAAACGCGCTCCAACTTTGCGAATGCACATGTAGACACCTCAACTCGACTCGATGCTGACGTGGCACATAATTTTTGGAGGTGTCTTAGATGATCATTTTGTAAGTTTGAGTGTTCAACTGATACATCGGAGATGAGTTGAGGTGTCTAGATAACCATTTTGTGAGTTGAAGTGTTCAACCGACAGTAGAGGCCAAATTTTAAATTTTAAGTGTCTTGTCTATGTATTACGCCTACTAGAAATGATGGTTGTTATTTTTTGGGCGGTTGAATGGCTAAAGTTTGGTTTTTTGTGCAGGTATGAATCAGTTTAAGCCTATTTTCTTGGGTATTGTAGACCCTAATAGTCCACTGAGCAAACTTACACGTGCCTGCGATACACAGAAGTGTATTCGTGCTGGTGGAAAGCACAATGATCTTGATGATGTTGGCAAGGACACTTACCACCACACTTTCTTTGAGATGCTTGGTAATTGGTCATTTGGGGATTATTTCAAGAAAGAGGCCATTGGATGGGCCTGGGAACTCCTTACCCAGGCAAGTTTTATCTTGATTGATGTAGTAATATTCTTGTACATAGTCAGCTGCGCTCCTAGCATATATATGCTGTATGATCAAGAAATAACAGGATGCTGACTTGTACAAGTGTTTCCCGTGTTTGATGATTTTCGTCCAGGTATATAGATTGCCAGGTGAACGGCTTTACGCCACTTATTTTGGGGGTGATGAAAAATTAGGCCTTCCAGCGGATAATGAAGCTAGAGACCTATGGCTTAAGTTCCTTCCGCCTAGCAGGGTTCTGCCTTTCGACTGCAAAGTATGTTATAGCATTGTATCTTCGTTTCTATCATCTTGCTCAAAGTCGTCATTTTCTGTTTGGTGCATCAGTAATTCATTAAACTAATTTTTCAAATGAGGTATTTTCTTAATGTACTTGGTATTTTTGAAAGCCGTGAATCTTATGGAATCTCTTAGAAGCATGTTAACTTTGTGGACATCTCATTTGGGCAAAATTTTCCATGAAGTGAGGTGGGATCAGTGAAAAGTGACATTTGTGCCTTTTAAAAGTGTAAGTGTCCTTTTTGCTGAAAAGAGAAGCAAAAAAGTGGTAATCGTCATTCAAGTAGAGAACAGTATCAATGAAACTTATCGATATGATACTGTTCTCTATTTTTTTTCTTTTAATTTATTAAAAAAAGTAGAGAACAGTATCATATCGATAGAAGCATATGAACTTGTGGAGACAGTGATAAGTTTCATTTTCGCCTTGTAAAAATTAAGTATCCTTTTGGCTGATAAGAAAATCAAGAAGCTGCGTTCATCATTTAAGTGGAGAAGGGTAGAGGGGTGGTCCCATTAATCTTTGAGTTTTGGAACTTGAAATAACAGATTTCCTCGTTAAAAAGAAAAGAAAAAAGAGGCAACTGAAATTTCTACCAGTTGTGCCTGTCATATGAATTAGATACCATTAAAGGTTTTGAGTACTTGATGTACAATAATCATTGTTCTTAAGTAACACTTTCAACCACTGAAATATTGTCTTCCAGTATGTGGAAATGAGAACTTCATTTCTAGTTGAAATTATTTGATCATGGTCTGAAGATTATGTCTGAAAACCTTGCTTCTCCTTGTTAAAAGATTTTATTGCTTTGAGCTAAGTCAGTCAGATTATTTCTTACCACTTTCCGCTTTGGGTAGGACAACTTTTGGGAGATGGGTGATACTGGACCTTGTGGACCCTGCACCGAAATACACTTTGATAGAATTGGGAATCGCGATGCTGCATCATTTGTTAATAATGATGATCCCACTGTGATTGAGATATGGAACGTTGTCTTTATTCAGGTACCATTATCTCCAAAGTTTTTGTCTTCTCATTGAAAAGCATTGTTAAACTCTTGTGTGTCTTTTGCAGTTTAATAGGGAAGCTGATGGTTCTTTGAAACCCCTTCCTTCTAAGCATGTTGATACTGGAATGGGTTTTGAAAGACTAACCTCTATCCTCCAGAACAAGATGAGCAATTATGACACTGACGTGTTCTTACCCATATTTGATGCTATACAAAAGGTAATAAGAATGCTATAATTTGGAAAGTCGACGTTACTGATTTTGTAATTCTCTTGAGCCACTACATTTATACGTTGCTTTGGGCTAAACTTAAAAAAGACTTTCAATGATGGCGCTCCATGGGATTCAAAGCGACTGAAGTTATTCTAATCACTTTGTATTGAATTTTACTGTAAATATGTTACTTTTCGCGCAATATAGGCTTGTCTGTGATTCAGTGGCCCTGAAAGAAATACGTATTCAAGTAATGCTTTAAAGAAAGTTCTAAAATGTTGTATAATCACTTCATACATTTTGGTAATGTTGTGTAAGCACTTTAAAGTGTTCAATACATTATTTTCTTAAGTATTATTACTGTTTGTTTACAAAATTAGCTTAAAACAGAATTTTAGGAATCAATTTTGTATTGGGGCGAATTTTTTGTGAAATAATGGCTAATGGCAAGAGCACTCAACTTCTAGTTAAGAGGTTGGGATTCGATTCATGAGAGCAAAGTGGGGAAGAGCCTCTGTTGACTCTTTGGCTGGAGGTTTGGAGGGGGCGGGGCAGGGGTGGGATTTACCAGATAAAAAAAAAGCTCGTCCTAAACTGACCGGTCCTGAGCCTGAGTTGTGCTACTGTAATTTTCTTATTGCTATACTTATCGATGCTATTCTACTAAACTGATGTTTCAATCTTTTAATAGGCAACTGGAGCTCGTCCATACTCTGGCAAAGTTGGAGCTGATGATGTGGACAAAATTGATATGGCCTATAGAGTTGTTGCTGACCACATTCGAACTCTGTCTTTTGCCATTGCTGATGGTTCTTGCCCAGGTAGAATCTTGTTAATCTGTCTCATCAACTAGTGCCTAGGTTTGTTCAAAATTGTTCCTCTCCTTTCTTGGTTGACCCCGTACATTAGTACTATGTATGATGTTAAAAGTTTTGATTACTTGTAAAGTTTTTAGGTATGATAAGATCTATTATATTTATGATCTTATTGGTGTTCATTTGCTTGTGGAGCCAAATTTTCACGAGATTTAAATCTTGTATAATGAGTTTGCAGGCATTTTTTGTTATAAGATGGATTGTAATTTACAGTATGTGACCTTCTGAGTTAATGGCTGTGAGTTTGTTGTACAATAAATTTCTCCTATTTCCTTCACCTAATATTACTTGAAACCTACTCAATCTGTTATAAAGGTGTGCATCCATGAATCTAAAATTTCGGTTCTATTACTTTCTGCGCTTGGGAGAGAAGTATGTGTGCTAGTATTTTCAAGGAGGTTCTGACGGTGTTCCAATGTTTTAGCCGAAATTTGTCTCTGATTTTGTTATTTGGTAAATCTGATGTTCACGTTTCTTGTCTTGCAGGGAATGAAGGCCGTGAATATGTCCTCAGACGCATTCTACGTCGAGCAGTGCGCTATGGTACAGAGGTTCTGAAAGCGCAACAAGGGTTTTTCAGTAGGTATGCACAAGTACTTGGAATTTTGCTGGTCTCATTATGTGCTTTTTTGCACCTAAAAAATGGGTTTATTTGATATTTAGCAATGTTTTTTGCTATACCCACCTCAATGCTTAAAATGTTACTTACACTCTGCTTTATGTTGAGAGCAGCCTTGTAAAGGTGGTGGTAGAAGTTATGGGCGATGTCTTCCCAGAGCTGAAGCAACGTGAGACACATATAAGGGATATCATTGCTGATGAAGAAACTAGCTTTGGAAGGACATTGCTTCACGTAAGATTGTTTGTAATAAAATGAAAGGAAACAAGTCCGGAAATGCTTTAATTTATAGTTTTGTATATCAACTATCCAAAACACTGATTGAGCCTGTAGATGCTATCTTCTTAAATCAGTGATTCCTTGTTGTTGATTTTCTTTTTGTGCGATAATGGAAGTATGCGGGTAACTATCCTAGATAGCTTATTGAGGAAAATCCTACATAGAACTCACCCTTATGCATAGTTGCATACAATAAACGATTTGCTAATAGCATTGAAGTGAAGTGCTAATGGCATTGATGCTGTTGGAATTCTTTTCTGCATATAATAACTGTATAGGTGATGGCTTAATACTAAACCAAAGAAATAGAATTAGCACTAGATTGAAATTTGTAACGACTCTATGAACGGCTTTTCTTGGGGAATATTAATTCTGAAGAACTATTTTCTTTCTGTATTGGGACCTGCCTCACCTCTGGTCTCAGAAGAATGCACCAAAAAAATAGAATCATCGATGTGCTGAAATTTCAGCTTAAGTTGTTACTTTCAGCTCACTGAGCACATGACCCTGAATAGGAGAGCATGGAGGTCAAGGATTAGGGTAGGAGGTTAGTAGGTAGTCTAGCGATTTATCTCTTTTCTGTGAGAAAGCATGGTTCTAGTTTAGAGCACCTTATTTGCTCCCTTTTCAACCTACTAGTATTATTATTATTATTCTATCCTCATCGTGTTCTTCAGTATTAGTACTACTGTTGTTCCCTTTACCTTAGGTATCTTTACTATTTTTGCTAATATGTTTCTTTCCTTCGTTATTTTCATCTTAGCTCCTTTGCTCTTTTATTTTTCAAACCTGTTTTGAAAAACTTTTTTATTGAGCCGAGGGTCTATCGGAAACCTCTCTACCCCACAGAGGTAGGGGTAAGGTCTGCGTACACCCAACCTCCGCAGACCCCACTTGTGGGATTACATTGGGTTGTTGTTGTACTGTGCTGGAATGTGTGATGATTTGTTAAGCTATCTGTCTCATTCACATCTAAACCTGTTCTTCTCTTTATGTTCAGCTTGATGATATGTTTCTCTCTTACAACTGTATTTGACCAAATAGGGCAGCAAAATTCTATACCTGACTTTTAGTTGAGCGGTTGCTGCTCCTTGTTTGCTCCCAGCTGGGGGAGAGTGATGACTTATTTTGCTCTTGTTTTGTCTTTTAATTTTTTTCCTCTTGTATGTGACTTTTTCCTTTCTTCAGGGAATCGAGAAATTTAAGAAGGCAGCTCAAGAGGTTCAAGGGAAGCAATTTAGTGGCCAGGCAAGCATATTATCCATATACAACTTGTGATGGAGAAAACAGCCAAGTTCCTTCTAATTCAATATCTTATGTGTGCTCTTAACATTTAATTAATACTCAGTTCATCTCAAACGTCACTTAGTGTCCGGTGCCTCTAATTCAAATTGATTTGAATTGTGTTGTATTTAGTGAGGAACATGTGGAACCATATGTTCTTTTTTTGGTTTTCTTGAATAGAATAGACGAAAGTTATATTGAGAGGCTAAGTTGCTTGGACTCGGGTGCGGGTGCCCGATGCGGGTGCGTATCTAGAGGTCGGATCCTTCATGATCTAAATTTTAAGATTCGGGGGTATGGATGCAGGTGCTGGGATTCGGCTGAAAATAATTCAAATACCTAAAAATAGAGTTATAAAAATTTTCCCAGCATATAGTGGACTATTTATAAGGAAGAGAATGCACAAATTTTTGAGAGCAAGTTTGAACCTGTAATTATTATTAAGTACAGATGCATCTCCTTACTATTTTTTGGTGTAATATGGCTATTGCAAATGATATAGAGGTGTAACATGGCTATTGCAATAGCCCTAGCTTTTGTTTTGATTTCAGAAATCATTGTCTTTCCCAAATTTCTCTATAGATTTTGGTCAAAGTACCCAAAATCGTTTGACCAAATCGGGTATGGATCCCACACCCATACCCACGTCATGTCGACACGGGTGCGGCACCGAAAGTGAAGAGTCCGAGTAACTTAGCTGAGAGGAATAATTGTAGGTCTGATGGTCCTTTGCATGGAACATAAGTTATTTAAGAAGTCCCCATTGTGTAGAAAACCATTGATCAAGAAGTTCCTTCTAATTCAATATCTTATGTGTGCTCTTAACATTTAATTAATACTCAGTTCATCCCAAACGTCACTTAGTGTCCAGTGCCTCTAATTCAAATTGATTTGGATTGTGTTGTATTTAGTGAGGAACACGTGGAACCATATGTTCTTTTTTTGGTTCAAGAAGGAAATGTGGACATTCAATTGAAACTAATGAGTAAAATTTTCAGCTTGTTATGCGACCTTTGCTGGCACTTCAGATGTGGGATATCAGACATTAGTTTGTATAGGTTACATGCAGTTCCACAACGTTGGCTGTTATTCTTGCATAGAAGTAATGAAGTTAAACTTTTCTTATTTCCTCAAGACCTTGGAAATCAAGCAGGAAGTGAATTGTGATCAAGGAGAATTCTAATGTACAGTATTATGGACATCCTTTTGGATTGTATTGAAGACTCAAATTGGATCAAACTGTCATCAATGAGGATTTCGCAGAATTATGGTTTTGAAATTTATCCTGAACTTACCACTGAAATTGGGAGTACTTTGTAGATAACACCTACAACTTATGAATGTATAAAATGTTAGTATTTGGTTTGATAAGCAAAGATGTATATATTTAGCTCATGGTTAATCGCTAGCGCGTGAAATAAACATTAAATTCTGTCGCTATGATTCAATTTGGTTTTCTTCTCTTTTCTTATATTCAGCTTTACTTACCTTATGATCTTCATAAAACAATATTTCCTACTTTAAAGGTCTAAGTTTTTAAAATTTTCTTCATGTATATTTGGCTGCATATTGTTTGTTTTCTGTATGTGCTTACGCATTCACCCTTTGAGCATAGGCCTATGATATGACACCCTTTGAATTTCATTTTTCGTAAAATAAATACTCTCCGAAGGAAGTAGAAAAACGGGCAATCTTAAGTTCTTAACTGCCGAAGCTAAGCAAATTGATGGAATGTTGTTATTAGTTAGTTTTCAAGATTTGATTTCAACTTATCAAACTTAGCCCACTACCTATGCAATGCTTTCTTCTCAATTAGATATTCATCATTATAAACTTTCTTTGTTACCTCTGGACGACCTTGTATCTCAGCTGTCTTTGATTCTTCTTCTTCTTACTTCTGTTGTATATGCAGGAGGCATTTGTCTTGTGGGACACTTATGGATTTCCATTAGATTTGACCCAGGTAAATAGTGCTCCAACCTTTTAATTCATATCTCAGTGATGAAAACAAATTAAACTTTTTGTCTCAGTTAATGGCAGAGGAACGAGGCTTGGTGGTTGACGTTGATGGTTTTAATGTTGCTATGGATGCTGCGAGGGAAAGATCAAGAAATGCTCAGAGCAAGGTTCTCTTTGTTGCTTTCGTTTTCTCAACTCTCTCCAACTAGGTTAATTTCCCCTTCGCTGTTTGAGCTGTTAGGAAGTCGCCGCTTGAATAGATATGAAATTATGAATAGAGAGGGCTGAAGAAATTAACTGATGCTAGAGAATTCTTTATGTTTACCTCTTTGGGTACATTTCAAGATTGAGTATTTTTCTCCGGAAAAGAAATAGTTCCTAAGGAAATCATGTTTAGTATTATAAAAAACCTTACTAAGTTTAGAGGCATAAGCTTGCACTCAGTAATGTGGCCTAGTGGTCAATGAAGTGGGTGCAAACCTGGGAAACTAGGGCTCAAATCTCAGTAAAGAAAAAAATATTAGATGATTTCTTCCCATGTGTCCAAGTCTTGGTGGACGGAGTTAGCTAGGTACCTGTGAGGTGCGAGGAAGCAGGTACCTGGATAGATATCCGAGGTGCGTACAAACTAGCGCCCACACCACTGTCATAAAAATGCTTAGAAGCTAAGCAAATGGATGAATTTGACATGGAGAGGTGCCAATGGAATGAAGCTTCAGGGACCACTTAAGGGTTGAGGTGACTTGCAGTGTATAGTGCGGTAGATTGAGTTAACGTGGGAACGACGCCCATTCTTTGTACACTGGGAAGAAGTAGTGGAAATGTTAAATGTTTTGTAGAATGGTTGTGGAAGTAAGTAGGTTACAGCTGAAAAACAACTTATGAAGTGAGGTTCTAGATTGTACTCATGTTTCCAGGTTACATCGGTAGGTGTCAATTTGTCATCAATCAAGTAACTATCTTATGAATTCTACCTTCACAAGTTAAGAATATATGCTTACACCTCTTTATGTTCTGAACCTATGCTTGACAGAATGCTGGTGGTGCTATTGCCATGGATGCTAACGCTACTGCTGCATTGCACAACAAAGGGGTTGCTGCAACAAATGATATTTTCAAGTTTACTTGGTTTCAGGTTGCTTATTTGTCTTCCTTGTGAAAACAAGGTTTCTTGAATTTGTTGCTTGCTTCAATGATTTTCTGCTGTTGTTTTAGCTGGATTAGAGCTAAATGGTTTTCATCTGCCTTGAATGTCAATTTAACTCTAGCCAAGGACAAAGCCTTCTTTCCCTTCCCCGTCCTCTTCTGGGGCTTCCTCTTCTTGTTTCCCTCAAAATGTATCAACACAGATCAACCCCCTAATTAAACAAACTAATCACTCTTGCCGTTTCCATTGTCCATGTTTTCATCCCCATTCAATTATTCATTTGTATTATTTCTTTCTGCTTGGATTTCCTGCCCATTTATTTTTCTCTAGTCTGATATGTTTTTCCAACTTTTTATGTTTTATTTTCTCCTAACCTGAATGGCTAGTCTCAGCTGTTGTAAAAATACACTATCATGATTTAGGGTGTGTTTAGTATGGAGGAAAACATTTTTCAAGTTTCCCATAAAATGTTTTTCAATTATCCCATGTTTGGTTGGTTAAAATATTTTGAAAAACATTTTGTCTAGGAAACAAGTTCCTTAAAAATGAGGAAAATGACTTCTCTAGTGGGTGTCTGGAAAACAAGTTCCATAAGTGGCCTTCCAAGCTCCTCCTCACTCCCCAACCCCCAATCCCTTGACCATCCCACCCCTCGCCACCCCCAAACTCCAACTCTCCACCCCATCCCACCCCTATAATGTTTCCTAGATCACATATAAATGCTCATGGGACAATGTTGTTTTGCTTATGTACCAAACACTAGAAAATAAGTGAGAAATTCACTTATTTTGCAAGAAAACATTTTCCTTCGTACCAAACACACCTTGGTGCTCACATCAGTTATATATATATATAATATATATATTTTTTTGTTTTTTGTTTTTTGAGATGGTAATAAAGTGCTCACATCAGAGTTTTACTTCTGAGTTTCTTAATTCAGGATCACGAGAGTGAGATAAAAGCTATTTACACTGGAAGTGAGTTCTTGGAAAGTGCAGCAGCAGGTGATGAAGTTGGTATAATTCTTGAGAGCACTAGCTTCTATGCTGAACAAGGTGGTCAGGTAAAAACTTCTGTTGATATCTTGGTTAGAAAAATGTTAAATGATGATAAGTCACTCTCCTTCAAAATACTGCTGGAAGGACACTAAATAGCAATATTGTTATTATTAATAGTCTAGTAGAGGAGGGTGTAGCATTAGTTTTTGTAATGTTGTGGTCAAAGGGTCAATGATATTTAGAATCTCTATGGAGACGTGTTTGTGCATGCCCAAACACTCACACAAAAATTAACCTGAACAACAATGCTTTAAAGAGGAGCTGCCTCTACCGTGCAACTTCAGTATAGTGAAAGAGTAGAGACTCATTAATGCCGCTCTCTCTCTTTATATATATACATATATATAATATGTTTTGATGCTAAGTACTAATGGTCAACATTTGCTAATTGTTTGCTTAAGGGGAGAGTATTTCTTGGGAAATATTTAGGAAAGTAAGCAAACAAAAGTAATCACTTTCTTCTTTCCCCCAAGAGCGTAACCTTAATGTTAGTTTTGTTCCTTAATACATAAAAGACGGATGATCTTTGAATAGTTTATTTCTCCGATGTTGGTCGAAAGCCTGTGTGCATCGGCTAAAAGGGAAATCAACATATGGGCCAGTAAAATACTGTTCATTTATCAAGAATTTTGCTTCTTTCAATCACAGTGCTGCAATTTCAGAAACATAAAGCAAATGGATCGTGAACCAGTGATATTTAAAGTGAAAAGTGCAAAAAAGCTCTAAGGTCAGCTGGGGCTTTAAGCGCAAATAAAGCGTGGGCTTTAATGAAAAAAGGCGCAATGGTGAAAAAATACAAATATATATATATATATATATATATAGTCCAGGACTACTAAAAATAAGCATGAACAACAAATATAAAGACAAAGAAATTGTAAAAGCATTACGATAAAGTGAAATACTAATTATCTAGTGTCACCTCTTCAAGAGAGGCTCATTGTCAAGAAAAAGTATGTCTTAGAGCCTTGTTGATGACATTGAAGCTCAAATAAAGCGAGGCGAAGCGTTCAACATGTTTTGAGCCTCGCTTCAGGGCTTAAGTGCGCCTTTGACAACACTGCCGTGAACTTATCAACAAGAGAACTTATAGGACGTGAACTTATCAACAAGAGAACTTATAGGACGTGCTAAGGAAACTCTGGTTGCTTGTGGCATTTTTAATTCTTCCACTTCCTTTTTGTTCTCCTCATGTCATGATTTACTCTAGTTTCGTGATTCTGATAAAGCTAATTGACTATTTGGATACAGATATATGACACTGGTTCACTGGAAAGCCCCAGTGGTGCTTTTCAAGTTTGTAATGTTCAAATTTATGGAGGATTCATTCTTCATATTGGATCTTTCAGTGGACAGGCACACAAGTTCTCTGTTGGTGATAAAGTAATTTGTAAGGTGACACTTTATTCTGCTTGGCCTTCCACAACCATATGATGCAACCTTTCAGAATTTCTTTACCTCTTTTTACTTACATTATTGGGTTTGGTTTCTTTGATGAATTGAGCAGGTTGATTATAACAGGCGTACGTTGATTGCTCCCAATCATACCTGCACTCACATGTTAAATTTCGCCTTAAAGGTACTTCCTTTAGCAGGAAAAAAAGAGATGCTGGTTCGAGCATTTCCATACTTTCTGGAGTTGATTATCGGATAATTTTACTG
Organism: Lycium ferocissimum; assembly: GCF_029784015.1. Classification (NCBI taxonomy): domain Eukaryota; kingdom Viridiplantae; phylum Streptophyta; class Magnoliopsida; order Solanales; family Solanaceae; genus Lycium; species Lycium ferocissimum. The sequence continues at coordinate 16,654,254 of NC_081346.1, read as the reverse complement.
AACTAATGCAGGAAGTACTAGGAGACCATGTTGACCAGAAAGGTTCCATTGTCCTTCCTGAAAAATTGAGATTTGACTTCTCTCACGGTAAGTGGCATCACTTTTTTTTTTTTGTGGTGTGTGGGGGAGCTGTTGCTGTCGTGGTTATGCGCTTTCTATGAAGAATAATTATGTCCAATGCCTTGAACAGGGAAGCCGGTAAAGCCAGAGGAGCTAAGAAAAATTGAATCCATTGTCAATGAGCAAATTAAGTCTGAATTGGATGTGTTCTCAAAGGAGGCAAAGCTGTCTGATGCTAAGAGTATAAAAGGTCTTCGAGCAGTCTTTGGCGAAGTAAGGCCTTCACGATTTAGCCTGTCTTTGTTGTCTGTTCAGACATTTAAACGTTCATCTTACATTTGTCCTGGTGGTGTTGTAGGTGTATCCCGACCCTGTGCGGATCGTGTCAATTGGTCAGAAGGTGGAAGACCTTCTTGCTAATCCAGAAAATGAAGAATGGTTATCGTACTCTGCTGAGCTCTGTGGTGGTAATTTTCTTTTATTCTCTAATGCTATTTATGGGATTACATTTATAAATTATGATCGATTCCTATGACTAATTTATGGATACTTAGGAACACACATTTCTAATACAAGAGAGGCAAAGGCATTTGCTCTGATGTCTGAGGAGGGAATTGCCAAGGGAATCCGAAGGGTTACTGCTGTTACAACTTATCGTGCTTTTGAGGCCACAGATTTGGCATCCTCACTCGAACAGAAAGTAATTGAAGCATCCCAGACCGATGAAACCTTGCTGGAAGAGGTTAGTATTTGTGTAGCCCACTCTACTTGAACCTGTAAAACCTGAGTTCTATTTGGTCTCTATCCTTACCAGAAGTTATAAATCTTTTATATGCTAAAACCAAGTTGGTTTTAGAATTATTTACCTTTCCTGAAAAAACGTGCATCTGAGTATAACAACCTGAAGAGTTGTAATCATTGAGTGAATTTTTTTTCTGTCGTGGTGATTTGAAGTGAAATTGATTGGCAATAATGTTAACTACCAATTCTTACAAAAAGTAGTGCTAAGAAGTTCTAAATACAATATGTTGTGCTCACTCATTGGCTAAATATAGCTGACGCAGTCACCCTTCTACAAGTGTTAACATCAAACTCATAAATCAATTTAGTGCTCATCCAACCCAATTAGTTCTGATGCTTATGCCATGGCAGTATCATCATAACTTCCTTAAGATTGTTTCGACGCTGAAGTATAGAAAATAATGTGGCAGAGCTGTTAGTAAGATGTACTTTTTTCCAGTCATATATTTCTTATAATTGCTCCCCTGCACTTTATCTTCCTCCTTGGGATGTCTTGGACCTGGATAGTGTCTGGGCTAATCTATTCAGCCAAGCATCTTTTTGTTTTTAATCTTGGTCAATTCAAGTTGAGGCTCTTCAGTCTTGGCTGATCCTTGTTCTTACTGCTACTTTTGTTCCTTATCTGATGCATTCATCCATCGACTTCTTATTTTCAGAAAGTAACTTCTTTGAACGCTACCGTGGAGAGGGCACAAATTCCCACTGTTAAGAAAACTGATCTCAAGGTCAAACTCTCTGTTCTCCAGGTAAGAATTGTTTCTGTTGTGGCCAAAGGTGAATAAAATTGCTTAGGAAAGAAAAGTAATATGATGATGATTTCTTCAGAATCAAGTTATAAAGGCCAAAAAGAAGATAGCTGCAGAAAATATACAAAAAGCTGTTAAAGCTGCCTCAGAAATGGCTGAAACTGCAGCTTCTGGTGGAAAAGCATACTGCATCTTGCAGATTGGCGTGGGTTTGGACACTGCTGCAGTCCGTGAAGCAGTTGTCAAAGTCATGGTGCAGAAGGTTATTAGATCATACATGCTAAACTTGTGCTCGTGTTCTCCACTAAAATTTGTAATCTATATATAATAGTCATGACTGTTTCATTGGCTGAACAGGGTATGGCAGTTCTGGTATTTAGCAAAGATGAAGCTGCAAACAAAGTTTTGGTCTGTGCGGGTGTACCTGAGAAAGGTGACAAGTGCCAGCAGTTGAATGTTAAAGAATGGTTGAATGCAGCTTTGAAGCCCTTGGGAGGAAAGGGTGGAGGAGGAAAAGGTGGTCTCGCTCAAGGCCAGGTTTGCATTATACTCAATTATGAATACCCTTCATACTGTTAATTCTGGAGTTGTAGAAGAAATTGCGAACTAGTCCTAGACTGGCTATCGGTTAAAAACTGATATGTTACTACTTGTGATAGTTGCATACGTTTCAAGCCCTTTAATGGGAAGAAATAGAAGCACATGATATGCATTGTGAAATTTTCAAACTTGACTTTCATCCTTTGCCTTATTGCCTGCGTTGTATATCCATTGCTTCTTAATTTTGTATTCACGATGGTTAAAATTTTTCCCGTACAGGCAACTGATATATCAAAAGTTGACGAGGCAATGGATGTTGCAACATCATTTGCAGCCATGAAATTAAATTGATGATTAAGGCCAGTATGTCAATGCAGTGTTCAATGGCCGAAGCTGATGCAACTATACGAAGCAATATTGATTGATTATGGTTTTAATGTGTTGTGGAGGCTGTCAATGCAGTGTTCAATGGCCGAAGCTGATGCAACTATACTAAGCAATCATTGACAGTGTTCAATGGCCGAAGCTGATGCAACTATACTAAGTAATATTGATTGATCATGGTTTTAATGTGTTGTGGAGGCTGTCAATGCCGTGTTCAATGGCCGAAGCTGATGCAACTATTCTAAGCAATATTGATTGATCATGATTTTAATGTGTCGTGGAGGCTTTCTTAGAGCTAACTTCCATCATATGCACTGCGTTATTTATGTTACTTTCTGTGAGCTACCTTATTACATGCAGAAAGTAAAGGAAAATTAGAGAAGATTTATACTGATATTACTTGCTTATTGCATGCTGCATGCTTGTTACACACAAAAGAGAAAGACGATAGTAGAAAGATTTTCCAGTGCTGTGGTAGTGCGCGTCTGCTTTGGTTTTCTGATTACTACTAGTATTTCGTTAAGTTGGTATAGATTGGATTAATGGCAATTTGTAGATGTAAAAGAAACGGATGTACTGCAAACTGAAAAGTCTGAATGTAGCTCCAAGTTTTTGAATTTGAATGTTCGTTCAAACCTTTAAACCCAAGCGCGATGTGCTAGGAATGGTTATTAGGAAAATCTCACTGGTCATTTACTAGTGATAGTTGCCCGTCGAGAAAACCTTGTGTGAAAGAGATTACGCAAACAAAAGAGAAAGGGAAAAAGTAAGCAGGTTAAGGTGTTGAAGTACGTGAATTCAGGTACAGTGAGGTGCAGGTCCTTCGACAATTTTAACTTGGTTGATTGAATCAGATTCATCGAGAGCTTGAATTCACAGGACACCTACACTATGAGCGATTATTCCTAATGTACGCGTAGGGATAATACTTCTCTGTGTATAAGCAATGAGGAACAAACTGACCTCGATAAAATGCAATCTGAATTTATATTGTTTGACAGCTCTAATTCGGGAGTCAATTACTCATAAGGTCACTCAATTTAAGGAAATTACCTACCAAAGTACTTTTTTTTTTGTTCCTTATGTGGTCATTCAAGTTCATGCATTTGCCTTATAAAGTAATAAGAGCCAAAACTCACTTTAAAAATAAAAGAAAAATGATCAAAGTCCCTTAAGTTTGCGTGTTGAGTTAAAATATCCCTTATTGCTTAACACTGAACAATAATAGACCTCCAACTATTTTTCACTTTCTTACTTCGTAAATTAAATTGTATTCGTCCTACAGGTAAATTCATAATATAGATTAAAAAAAGAAACAAATAATAATGTTTAAAAGTAAAAAGAAACGAAGGGTGGTGACGTAGAGGTAAAATAAGTACTTAAACTTATAATTGAGATAAAGGAACTTATAATTGAGATAAAGGGGAGGAACAACTATTGTTTGAAATTAGTAGAGATATTTAATTTTTTTAACATGCTTGGAAGGGGGAAATAATTTTCACCCAAATAATATTTAAAGATTGACAAAAATAATATTTGAAAACTCTAAAAAGATTTAATGCACAATGATGATATAGAATCTCCTCTTTTTTAAGTAATGTCGAATAATTTATATTATTATGATAATGTCCTTCAATATGCATCTATGTTTTTGGCTTTATGACAATACTTTATGATTAATCTTTACATATGATTTTTTTTCCTATTAGGACCTAGTTTTTTATGTTTGAAGTAATTCATCGTCTTCCTTATTAATTATGAATTTCCCGTCAATAATTTATGCCGTAGAAGAAACTAACAACTAATTTAAACTCTTTTATCAAAACAAAGATTATTCATAAATAAACAAATACAAAACATCATTTTATTGTTGAGCTACTAAGTTCCCAAGCAAATAGAGTACATATCGACTATTTCATATTCTTTTTTTTAGCAGTGATAAAATGATTTTTTTTTTTTCATTTCTAAAGTTATCAGTCACCATTTTTGTGTGTTTCGTTACTTTTAATACCACATACTAATTGTACTATTTTGTATCATTAAAAGGTTGTTAGTGTTTTATGTTAAAATAAGGGATATTCTAACCAATAAAAAAAAAATTAAAAAAAAAAAAAAAAACACAAAACTTTACTAGGTAATCTAATTGAGTGACCATTCGAGGAATTGACTCCTAATTCGGTGGCTTTGGAAAACGAAGCGCATACAAGGAATGTTAAAATTAGTTTGCTTGCATATTATGTACACTGCAGTACTCCGTAACTTTTATTGGTAAGACTATGATAGTGAAGGACAGTTGCTTCGCCGAGATCCGAAGATTTACGCTGTGCAGAATCCAGAATAGGACAACGAACTTGAATGCCAGTCGAACAACGCTAATCATCCTCCTCTCTTACTTTTCCAATGTACTTAAAACTTAAAGTGCTCAACTACACACTCAATCAAAGATATGTACTATGATGATAATTCACTTCACGATCAAGTGAACGATAGAGTAGATAGAATCTGCAAATAGCTACTAACGAGATTAGCCAAAGCAGCCGCCTCTGGCAGAAAGGCATATGGCATCTTGCGCCAGTGAGAGTTTGGCCACTACTGCAACCCGTGAAGCTGTTGTCAAGAGTCAAGAGTCAAGAGGAATGTTATTTACTGCTCATACTCATTGAACTTTTAAGCCTATGCTTCCTCTGGAGTGGTAACCGTGTTTTCATACAGCAGTTTTGGTAGTTATACAGAAGAATCCGCAAAGAGAGTTTTGGTCTGTGCAGCTGTAAGGGCGTTCACTGGTTCCATGTCCATGCATTTCTCTTTTAGCAGAAGAAAGAAAGAAAGATAAAAAGAAAAAACAAACACCACACTACCTACACTTCAACAAGGATGCATTTCGCTCACTTCACTTCTAAGAAAAAGAATACCCAAATCGTTCTTTGCAACAGGGATGTCAAACTGGTTAATTACGTTATTGACAAAGTAATGGTTGTCAGGAAAGGGGGGAAGCACTGGGGATTCTTCATCTGATATGCCAAATCTTTACAATAGAACACAAGTCTTTGTGACTGGTTTAGCCAGAAAAGAGGGTTGCATTGGCATACCATTTTTCACCAAAAATGCAGCTTTGGTGTATCTGGATATCAGGGGCGGTAAAATTATTTCCTGTAGATCACAGAAAGATGGACATAACTCATTTCCAGTCTACACAATAAAACTATCTTCAGTCATCCTAATCTTGATAAGTGAGCTTCTCCCAATTTCAAGTGTAGAATCAGTTACAGAATGCACCAAAAGTATATGGTGGGCTAAACTTTGACACAAGTATTCACTTTTCACATAGAAAATGCCAAACACGGATGGGTCTATGATTCATCTTGTGTTCAGATCCAACTCCCCACCTCCACGCCACTCACTCTGAGTACCTATATCTCCATTATCAGTTTCTTCATCATTCAAGAAGTCCTCAGATGGTTCCTTTTCGTCTTTATGTCCGTTGTTGCCCCAACCGTTGATCATCTCATCAGGGCTAACTTCCTGTCCGTGCTCACCGACATCATTACCCATTTGAATATTGCTCCCCCTAGGCCCAAGTGCACTAGCTCGTATTGGTGCTCGGTTCATCATCTCAGCACGAGCTTGTGATTCAGCCCGAGCTTGTTCCGCTTGAACAAGAGCTGCCATTTGCAAATTAGGATCATGAGTCTCTCGACCCATCTTTTGCCTTGACTCCATCTCTGTCCTCAATTCAAGCAGACCTCTCCTCTCTTCTTGCAAAATTAACTGCTCTAACATGAGCTTCTCCTCTGTCCGGAATTCGCCAACATCTCTCTTGCGGGAAATTATATTAAAAGCAAGCACTTGTTTCTCAAATGTTGCAGTAAACTCTGCAACTTTGGCAGCAATGTTATGATCCCACTGCTGTGAACGAGAAAGCATTTGGCCACTAGTGTCTGAATCAAGGATCTTATCATCCTCCTCCGCTTCATAGTCTGCCACCACATGGTAAGGCAGAAGCCTAAAAAAAATCCATGACACAAGGAAAAAGTCTGAAGTCAATTATACCATAGGTGAGATGCTTTTTATTAACTTTTTTGATAGGTAATCCACATACTAATGCCAGTAAAATAAAAAGAAAAAACAGCTACGATCTTACTAGTTGGTATAACCATCAACATTATATACACAGGGTCTTAGTCTAAAGATTACTTGGTCAGGAGTAGCTTTTAGCAATCAATAAACCTCGCAATAGAGAGATAGACACTCATGCCCTGTCTACTTCTATGAACTGGAGCCAAGAAAATGAAACTATATGCAGTTGTTCTTTTTATATAAGACACAACCATCTCTCATCAAAGTTTAGAGTTCCTTTTTCATGATACCGCTCCTCAGAAGTGTACATCTGAGCTAGAAACACTAGACTTTCTAATTGTGTATTGTTATTTCATATTTAGTGTAAAGAAAACTACGGAGGAAGCTGAAACTCTATTAGAATTCTTAGAAGCCTTGTAAGAAGAACAAAGGCCACACTTTTGTTGTTGCAATTCGTAAATATGGATCCAGTACAACCTGTGTGCTGATAATTCGTAATATATTGTGACCTTAAAAAAAAAAATACTAGACTTTTTACTAAAAAAGATGGAGTTGGTGTTTTTTGATTGAATAGCAATCGTTGAGTCATTGCTGTGTTTGAGTAGTCATTGGCAGCTAAAGCTGTGGATGACAAGCATTAGGAAAAACCACTCTATGGTAAATTTACAATTAAAAAGGAACAAAACAACAACGATGAAAAACTAAAAATTCACATTAAAAAACTTCAGACATCTTTCTGTCAAATCTTTTTTCTTATCACCAAGAAATAAGTTTGGGACAACCCTTAGGACCAACTGCAGCCTTTAAAGCTCGGAGATATGGGCCCACCCCCTCCCCCCTTTTGCTGAAGAAGGTAACACATATTTTATAGTCCTTAGCACAAAGACCGTGCCAAGAGAAACCACCCCCTCCCTTCTCCACTTAGATACCAGGCTTAGTTCACATAGCGTAGGGATCAAATTTGTGACCTGAGTCACAAGTCCCTCAACCCTGCCACTTGAACTAAGCTCTGGGGGACCATCTTTCCGTCAAATAAAAGAGTCCTTTTTAACAGTTCCCTATGTGCCATCTCCCCTAAAAGGAGAGGATAGAAAATGAGAAGGTAGAGAATGCAGGGATAGAATAATTAAAAGAAGAGTAGGAGCTCTGCTTTTCTATTGCAATTAGATCAAGTAAGAATAGGAAAAAGCTGAGGATGTTCAAAGTTAAATGCAGGTTTCAAGCAATTTACATACTTTTAAGAAGTGACAAGAACTCGTGTGTTCCATGGTTTGACTAGAATAAGAAAAACAAGACCTATTTATATTTCATCTGAACAGATCACGAAAAAAGAAAAAAGCAGTACACGAGAGCATGCTAAATACACCCTCTGACGCCTATTAAAGTTTGAAACTACTTTAAATAGGTAAAAAGATGTTGTATATCATACGGTCATCAAATAAATTGGTATTCGTCTGCTGCATAGTGAACATTTAGGAGTATTTTTAAGGGTTCAGCATGCACTGCTCGATGACTGTAATTTGACACATTTTATATCATCAAAAGAGTATACCTCAGCACAAAGACTGTGCTAAGTGAAACATAGTTACAGGAAGCCCAACAAAGAAAAAACCTATTCCTGAACTAGTCAGAGTTACCCAATAATGTCACCTAGTAATAATAGACACGACCTAAAAATCACATCTACTACAATATGACAAGATCTAACCGTTAACAAATATATAAGTATGCTACAAAATCTTTACAATGTAACTGCAATATATTCCTAGACTTGACAAAAGCATTCCTGCTCCGCAATTGGAAACTTGTTCATAGCAAAGTGGGAAGCACTACCTCCATTTTCATGCACTGTGGTTGTAGAACCTATCCCTAATTGCATATTCAAATGTCACAAGTGCATGTGACCAGAAGATGAAAATACCTACTCACATCTTTGTCTGGTCATATTCCCTATGACATTTTTTCTCAACATTTGTCTGTCGGAAACAACTTCTCTACCCCACAAAGGTAGGGCTAAGGTCTGCATACATCCTACCCTTCCAGACTCCACTTGTGGGATTATACTAGTATGTTGTTGTTGTTGTTTAATTTTTCTCAACATTTATAAACACGAGGATGGACTGGAGGCCTTTAATTTTTCATGAATCAGCTAAAATCACAGCAAATAGACGTTTTGATTAACAAGCACAAGAAAACTGAAAAGCATAAAAGGGTTGTAAACCTAATTTTATGAAAATTAATCGCAAGAAAGCACCTTTCGCAAGCATCTTCAATTGAAGTGAAAGGACGCTTAAAATCAGGATGACAAACCCGCCACGCATCCTGGTAAGCCATTTGGAGCTCGACCCGATTCGATTCCGGGGCTACCCGGGTCAGCTTCTGCTGTTGCTGTGTCGGACCCTGGTTGATACCCGAGTTCTGTTGATTGGGGATCTGACTCGAAGGATTATTGCTCGAACTAGGGTTAGGGTTAGGGTTTTGGTTTTGGTTTTGGGATTGACGGTGAAGGAGCTGTTGAGGACGGAGATGAACATCGATGTTAGAAGGGAATCGAGCCATAGCATCTTGTTGTTGTTGCTGTTTCTGACGTTGGATCTGTTGTAAGAGGAGTAGTTGTTGCTGATGTTGTTGGTGTTGTTGTTGTTGTTGATGATGTTGTTGTTGTTGCATCATTAGTTGTTGTTGTTGAGCTAACACTTTTGCTTCTTCCATTTTTTTGCATAAATTATCACTCAGATCAAATCCTATTTTTCTTGGGCATACCTGAATTTGTTCATCAATGGCGCTGATTAATAGTAGCACGAAGCTCGGAAGAGGATACACTACAATTAATTGTTGCTAAAAATAAGTGCGTAACGGTTCGATGGTTCTGCTTCTTTTAGAATTAGAGTGTAAAATGAGTTTAAACGATAATTTAATTTATTTATAACAGATTATTTATTATTTATTTTCATATTATTAAATAATAAATGTTTATTTATTGAGGTAGGTTGTGTTGTTTATCTTGCTATTTTGTTGTCGGAAACCACTTCTCTACCCCACAAAAATAGTTGTAAGGTGCGCTTACATCCCATCCTCCCCAGATTTCACTTGTGGGATTATATTAGGGAGAATTGGATTTTTGGTCATTTACAAACTTTATTTAGTTTTATGACCTTTTTACAAGATATCTTCACTTTTTACACGTAAGAGATTTGAAAAGCCATTTTCTTCTATTCAAATTATAAGAGAGCAAAAGATCCTATTCACATTACACTTGGTATGTTGTTGTTGTTTATTTGTTGAGATAGGTGCAATTTTTCTATGATATGATTGTGTAAGTATATTGTTAATGTTAATAATGTATAAAACTTTAACTGTGAATAAATTTCACTAAATTCCTTTTAATATTTTAGATTTATAAAATAATATGCAATAAAAAAAATTTAATTGGATATAAAACCTCTTTGACGTTGCCAAAATAAGATAATGCAAGTCTATACTATTTTAAAAGTGAAACTTTTAAAGTAAAAAGTTGAATTAGCAAAATATCGAGTTATTCGCATTTACACCCCCTAGCTGATGGATGAATAATTTTTTTGATTTGCACACCTTATCCTTTTACCTTTTACGATTTGACCCTTCATCTATTTGTTTCCTTGCAAAGTTATAAGAAAACTTATTTTGTGGAGGATAATCATGAATTGTATAGTTTTCTTTTGGTAACTACATGATTATATTAATCACCAAGTGTAGAAATTGCAAAGCCACATCAGAAAAAACTCACTTCTGGGGTCTCACAAGGAGTCTCTCAATCAGACTCAATACATGTTAAGCTCAAAAACACAAAATTCTAGCTAGGGAAATCCTTCTAGGCCAAAAGCACTCCTCCCAGGGAGATTTTCATTTGCCCAGAAGTCCCTTTACATCACATAAAACTCAATGCTACTCTAACAACAACCAGTCAAAATATCAGTCCCTGCAGAAATCTATTGCTCCCAGAGTTTGCTCTAATGTTGCATGTACAAGCTACAAGTCTGCAACATCTTCTATATCCTACTCTTCTTCTCAAATAGACGCATGTTTCTCTCAATCCAAATTCCGTGTTTGACTTCAACATATACCATTTTGAACATTGAGGCAGCTTGTGACTTCCTCTTAGCATTGCAAATTGTCCACTTTAAGTGTTGATCCCATGAAGTAGTCTTGTGTGGTTGTCTCTGCATCGATAGCATTAGTGTATCCCTTACTCTTTTAGTAAGTCTACACTCTGCAAACAGGTGGTTCCTACTCTCTGGTTGTATTTGGCATAGCACACATGTTGTATCAACTGTTATCCCCCACTTGTACAATCTATCACTAGTATGCATCATGTCCTGAAAGTGCAGCCACATAGTGAATATTACTTTACCACTAGTGGCATTTCTGAACATTAAGCATTTCCAGGTATTTCTAGCCTTCAATTCGATAAGTTGGAGATATATTTGTCTGACCATGCTGTTAGCAGCTTTAAACACCAGTTGACTCTGATTGATCACATTTCTAGCTTTAATAATCTTTCTCACCATCCAAGCAGCCTGTTTTGGAATGGCCATAGCATCTAGAGGTTGCCTTTTGATGTAATAAGCATGGATCCACAACTTATTCAGTTTATGAGACAAATCCCCATGGTTCTTAGTAGATGCAGCTTTATTCCACATCTTGAGATTTATCAAATTCAGCCCTCTTATGCTTTTTGGTGTACACATCTTCTCCCAAGCAACTAAAGATCTTCTTGTAATAACATTTTCTCCAGACCATATGTAACTTCTGTAGTATGCTTCAACTATCTTCAATACTTTGGCTGGTATTAAGAGGAGTCGAGCACAGTAGGATTGTATGCCAAACAAAACAACTTGTACTAGTTGAATCCTTCCAGCATGTGATAGTTTCTTTGCAGTCCATGAGGATATCCTTGCCACCATTTTCCCTACGGAAAAGGCTCAAATATGCCATCGAACTATCGGAAATGACTCATTTATGCCAGTCGTCAATAGTTTGGATCATTTATGCCATCGAACTATCGGAAATGACTCATTTATGCTACTCATCAATAGTTTGGCTCATTTATGCCATCATCGTTACCAAAATGACTCATCAATGCCAATTTTTCATTGATGCCAGTTTTATAATACCTGATATGACACGTGGCCTCCAACTAGATTATGGTTGTGGGTGGGTCGGGTGTATGGCTCAGATTTTTTATTAATTTGGGATTTTAAATTGGGATGGTTTAATTAAACGACGTAGACCTCTAATTGGACGTCACGTATCATATCTGGTATTATAAAACCGTCATTAATGAAAAATGACACGGATAAGTCATTTTGGAAACGACGATGGCATAAATGAGCCAATCTATTGATGAGTGGCATAAATGAGTCATTTCTGATAGTTCGATGACATAAATGAGCCAAACTATTGACGAGTGACATAAATGAGCCATTTCCACTAGTTCGATGACATATTTGAGCCGTTTTCCGTTTTCCCTTAATATGTACATTTCATATATGTTTTCTCAATCTTTCATTTTGCTTCGCTGGAGTTTAGAATGGTCCATGGATCTTACTTATTAGATCTGCACTTTTTATATATTAAAAAAACGACAAAAATAGTATAATCTTTTTAAATGGTATTCATATACCTCTAGTCAATTTTTGGTCCTTTTTCCAGTTAAGATTGATGGTTAAGAATATTTTCACTTCTATTATATGGACTGCTTTGTAAAAAAAATGATATAAATACAATTCTAAACTTTCTGTCATTCCACGGATTTAAAAAATGAAGAGAACAACTACTAGAAATAAAGTCTTTTTTAGAGTTTTGATTTTTCAGATGGTCACTCAATATTTATTTGATAATAAATGATAAATTTATGAGTAATAGGATAAATCCACTGAATGGGAAGACTACCGCATGGAGTATTCCATTTTTCAGGATTTATCGCTATTGTACATATTATCTTAATCTTCAGATTTTTCATTTACTATCTGAATCTAGCTTCGCTAACGCTCGGCTAAGTCTTGAACCTTCGCGCTGACCGTTCGCTTTCTCAGTAGCAAAAGCGCTTCTCTTTGCCCCTTAACCTTAAGTAGAAGGACAAGAAAGAGATTATTGGTTTTCTTGCTCCCGCTTCCTCATCTGCGCTCATCAAGCCCTATAATTGATCTGCCACAGATTGAGGCATATCTTTTGGAGATGGTCACGTCAGCAGCGGCAAGTGGATCATTCATGCGTTCCTTGATTCCTTCAACTTCCAATAATAATAAGGAAAACATAACATATTGTCCTCTGTTTTGACAAAAGAAAAGATATAAGGAAAGACAATATATTGACACATGGCACTCAATTAAAGATTGGGACCAAAAATTTGAGATTTCACATAGAGTGTCAATGGTTTTGTAAAAACCGACTTAATCGGCCAAATCCAACCAATTATTAGAATTTTCAATAAAACCAACGGTTTTTTCCTAATGTTGGTTTCAACTGAAGCTTCTAGGCCTTGTCGGGTCACTTGCATTTTGTTTTGTTGCTTTATTGTTTTGAACTCAGGTTTACTTTTAATTTATTATTAATATAAAAAATATCCACTAAGCATTCTTAGTGGTTGCCCAAAAAAAAAAAAAAAAAATCTGACCGTACCAAAAAAATGGGTAATTTTTTATTTTATAAAAAAAAATATCGAACCGCACCGAATATATTTATATGTGTAAAATATATTTTATATATTAAGTTCAAAGTTAATAAAACATTAAATTTTTCGTCTTGTGTCTGGGGTGATGGAAATGACTACAAGTCGGCAACAAGTAATTAATCTTTGAAGTCTCAACTCTGAAACCTGTTATGTTACCCCTATTGAAACTAATTAATTCTAGCACCTCGAGTAGTAGCCACCAAGTTACAAGGTATTCCAATGATCTTGAGTAGCAAGCTACAAGCTAAGGTATTAGATATCTTTCCTTTCATGTGATTTAAATTCTTTTATTGGATACCGAGTGTTATTAGACTTAGTTCTTCTGTCTCATCTTGATTGATTACTTCCAGCTCGTGTGATCTAAATTTTTTGTCTTTATTTAATATTATCTTACACTACTCTAAAATAGTGGGATGGATCTCTATTCTTATTATGATTTATGTTTTTTTGATTCTTTACTTTTTAAACAATAAAATATCTAGAGAGTTTTGCCAAAGTCTTATACAAGTATGCATGGTACCGTGTACAACTTCTACGAGTTAATTCCCTAAATGATCACCCAAGTTTAGGGAATTGCCTCCAAATATCACTTTTGTTTCTTTTAGGACAACGGAGTCACTCAACTATCACTATTTTCTTCAAAATATACTAAACACCTCAAAAGTCTCCTTCTCTCCTAGTTGGCATGCCATGTCATTGAAGCCAATTGTTTGAATAATATACCTATTTAACTCATCAAACTCATTTAACCAAATTCATATTTCATACTCAATCAAATATGACCCGGATAAAAAATAGCAATTGAATTAAACCATACTTTCTATTAAGCCACTTTTTCAAATTAAGATTCTTTTATCTTAATTCAAATATATTATCTTTCAAGTTAAATTTAAATTCAAATATTTTTAAATATCATATTTTTTTCAAAATCCTCTTACCCGTTTAATCTGATAGATATTTGTTAAAAAGATTGTTGAAATTACACACAAAATTTGGCAGTTTTTCCTTACATCTTCTATTGCATTGAAAAAAAAAAATCTTTTACTATAATTACGGTAGCCTATAGATTTAGAAAAAAGAAGAAGAAACAAAGTATTAACTACTATTTGGGTAAACACATAAGTATATACATCTTCTATCGCACTAGAAATGAAAGAAGAAGAAACAAAGTAACTATTTATGTAAAGAAAAAAAAAATCTAATTAAAATTTAGGTTAAAAATTAAGAAATGGGTCAGCGAATTTGTAAAAAGTGAGTGGGTTGATTTTTCAAATTAAATAATACATGCGGCGAATCATAATAAGCCACATAACTTTTTTAAATTGAAAAAAAAAAAATTGGATCATATTTGATTAGGTATAAAATATGAATTTAGTTAAATGGGTTTGATGAGTTAAATAGGTCTATTATTAAAAAATCAGGCTTTAATGACATGGCATGTCAACTAGAAGAGAAGAGAGCTTTTGAGATGTTGAGTATATTTTGAGAAAAATAGTGATAGTTGAGTGACTTTGTTGTCCTAAAAGAAACAAAAATGATATTTGGAGGCAATTCCCCAAACTTGGATGGTCATCCAGGGAATTGACTCCAACTTCTATTTGAGACTTTTATATGACATTTTCTTTTTACAATACCGAAAAATTAACCGAACCATACCAATGCTGGAAAAAAATTGAGATGATGGGACGGTTTCGAAAAGTCTAATTTTGGTTATACAAATAAAATAACCAAAAAATTAGTATGATATAAATTTTATAAAATAACCACCCGAACCGTACCATTGACAACCTACACTTTTACACACTCATCTTTTGAGTTAAACATGAGTCTACCATTTTATAAAAGTGGTGTAGCTTAAACAAACTCTGAAAATATTGAGTGTGTAGAAGGTTATCTATATTGCTATATTTAATAAAGGGAAAATAACATTGTATGACAATTTGAAGAAAATATTTACTCGGATTAGCCCATGTTTATTTTTCTTACAATATTTACTCGGATTAGCCCATGTTTATTTTCTTACTTGCTATAGCTGTTATTTTTGCAGGTGAGAGGAGAAGCGAACGGAATTCGATTTAGAGGCGAGGGGATTCGCTGTACCTTGCAGTGGCTGGGGTGGTTGCGATTGCGGCAGCGTAGGGCCAACCGTAGTTGACGACGATCGGAATTCGATTTAGAGCAAAACCCTAATCATGAAAAGCTTCGTTTCAGTTGATCGGAGTTCGGGTCAACGACGGCGAATCATATCTAGGGTTTCGGTTAAGTGTTTATAAACACCTCTTATACACTATTGTACACTTTTATACGGTGTAGAAATGTGTATAAACACCTCTTATACATTATTTATATGTATAAACACCTTTTGTATAAGTTTGTATATTATTGTATACTAGTGTTATACATTATTATACACTTTTCTACAGTAAAAGTATAAAGTTGTATATTGTTATATAATGTTGTATACCGTGAAAAAGTGACTATGCGGGTGTAATTTAAAAATATGATTGAAAAAAATATAATTTTGTATGCTGAATTGTACATTATTAAAATTTTCCCTTTAATAAATATATTAGAAAGATGTGATCTCAAATTCCAGAGGATAAATTATGTATTCTGCCTAGAAATAATATACTATATAAATTCTTTATACATCAGTCCACGTGACAACTACATGTCACTTGTTAACGAATTAAGGTTGCCCCCATGAGAAGCAAATGCTTAATGTAAGTATGGTCCGAGGTGTAACATGCTTAAAGGCGCAACCACCGTCACTTTTTACCCAACTTTGTATCCGCAAATGAATTATTGGGATCTTGACACTACCTTTTACTCACTTTATGTATTTTATTTATAAAATATCCCCACAAAAATTGAAAAAAAGATACTTCACGTAGTAGTAAAATAGGAAAGACAATAAAATATGAATCTTCCTTAACATACCGCCACGTTTCTATATCTAGAAACTTTGGCAAATCTTGCCACCCATTCACACTTCCCCAAAAAATTCTCTTTTTACTTTCCTGCCACTGTCTTGGATACAAATCTTGAAATCATACCCATTGTTGCTGCTAAAGCTTTTACCCATTGAATCTTTTTCAAAGGTAGCACCTTTTTAGGTTCTTGATACCTTAGTGTATTAACAATTACACAGATTCACAGTACATATATACCATCAAATCAAGTTATCTCTTTAAGAGGAATAAATAATTATGGTTTCATCTGATAGTATTAGAGAAAGAGGGAGAAGAAAAAGAGATGGTGATAGTGATGTGATGAGGAAATTGTTGTTAGGGTTAGGGTTCTTGGTGCAAGGATTTAGGTGTTTCCCATGGATGGCAGTTAATTTTTTCCTTAAAGATGGGCTTAAAGTGGACCCTTCTACACTTCAGATCCTTCAGAGTTCTGCTAATTTACCTATGGTGGCTAAGCCCTTTTATGGAATTATATCTGATTCTTTTTACATTTTTGGACAGCACCGTGTTCCTTACATTGCCATTGGAGGTGCATCTACACTCTCTCATATTGCTTGTTTTACTTAGCACTGTTTTGTTCTCATTTATTGGTTTATTGTTAGTGATAACTACTTGCTTGTGACATGTACAGAGTGTTTTGGTGTAATGAGATGTTTCCATTGTTCACGATCAAATTGATCATGTAAATGAACTTGTATAGGATGTGGTTAAGGACGAGCAGTGAATGCAAAATAGAAGAAAAGACTGAAGAAGATCCTTTTTGGTACATAGCCACACTTTCATGTTCTAACTGGACTTTTAGTTTTGGCATCTTTAGGAAGTGTGAATTTCTGCCATGTTATCTGCTCTATAGGTTGTATTTACTTTCTAGACTTTTCTATGATACACCAGAAATTAGATGTTGACTGAATTTGAAATTGAAAAAATCCTTGTTCTGTTGCAAAAGTTGGGAACTTGATCTTGTAAGTACGATGAAGATATCACCATCGTTAATTGCCTACTTCCCTTTTTCCTGAGCAGAAAAAAGAACAAACTGGATGGGGCTTAGGACAAGATTTGAAAAGAAAAAGGATCCTTTTTAATACGCGGTTACACTTTCATGTTCTACCAGGATTCTTAGTTTTTTGCGTCTTAGGAAATATGAATTTCTGCCAAGTTATCTGCTCTATAGGTTGTATATACTTTCTAGAATTTTCTATGATCCATCAGAAATTAGATGTTTACTGAATATGAAGGTACAAAATTCCTTGTTCTGTTGCAAAAGTTGGGAACTGATAATATGTTTTATCAATAAGTAAGTTAGTTATTAAGAATTCTATGCAGTAATCCTCTGGTAAGAGGAGAAGGAAAAGAATAGGAGAGTTCTGTTATTGGTTCTTTGCATTGTGTTGTGGAGGTTGACCAAAATATAAGTTTTCTAGAAATAAGTCATGCTATAGTTAACTGTAGGCACACCAATCAATATGCATTTGGGCTTACTTGCTAATACCTTGGTGCAGCTCTTTTGCAGGCAATGTCATGGATTGCTATATTCCTCTCCCCTTCAAATATTTCCTTTTTTACGATCACTCTGTATCTTCTGCTTGGAAACTTGGGTGCTTCGATAGTTGAGGTTGCCAACGATGCCATGGTTGCGGAGTTAGGAAAACCACCTATATCTTCATCCAAAAATAGCCAACAATCTTCGTCAGGCCAGCTCCAGTCATTTGTTTGGATTGCCTCTTCTGTTGGTGGAGTTCTTGGTAACCTTGCTGGTGGTATTGCCATTGATCGTTTTTCCCCTCAAGTGATGTTCCTTATGTTTGGCATTCTCTTAAGTATTCAATTTCTGGTTACAAGTTTTATTCACGAGAGCTCCTTGGACCTTCCCAAGAGTCCATCGAATCGAGGTATCAAAAAGCAACTTTCAGAGCTTCTAGTTGCATTGCAGAAACCGGAGATCTATTATTCCATTACCTGGTTTGCAGCTTCTCATGCAATGATTCCAGCACTTACAGGGACGATGTTCTATTACCAGACACAACATTTAGGTATTGAATCATCAGTGTTGGGTATATCTAAAGTGTTTGGGCAGGCTGGAATGCTGTTGTGGGGTATAATCTACAATAAGAACCTCAAATCAATGTCTCCTAGGAAGCTAATCGCAGCAATTCAGGCTACTATGGCTGTTTTCATGTTTTCGGATTTCTTATTCGTGAAAGGGGTATACAGGACGGTCGGTGTTCCTGACTCATTATATGTGGTGCTCTTCTCCGGATTACTGGAGGTTCTTTACTTCTTTAAGATCTTACCATTCTCTGTTGTTATGGCCCAGCTTTGCCCCCCGGGATGTGAAGGATCTGTAATGGCATTTATCATGTCTGCCTTAGCTCTAGCTATTATTATAAGTGGTTATCTTGGTGTCGCGCTGTCATCGTTTGTCCAGGTGACAGGGAACGACTTCTCGGGCCTACAACATGCCCTGTTAATACAGGCCGTATGTACATTGTTGCCGCTTTATTGGTCATCGTGCATACCTGACGGTACCGTCAAGCCTAAAACCAAACCAAAAGAAGGTTGATCAGCTGTAAAAGTGAGTGGCAGTCAATTCAGCTCAGCAGTAGTTCAAACTTACCTTCCCCTCGGCCTTCTCCAACTTGTTACGACTATAGTTATCGTTCCAGGAGGATCTCATTCGAAAATTTGGGAGGAAATTCACTTTATAATACATATAGAGTTTACATACGTGAATACCTTATAGTTTAGGTTTTTGATTAGTGCTATTCAAAGTTTAGCGTTGTGTGTCTTGTATTAGCGTTCATTATTTAATAATTTAATTGTTTGTGGTTTTAGCTACGATTAGCCTCGTTGTTAATCTAGTTTTCAGTTCAAATAAATTCTGTACACTTTTTTGAGAGTTGGGATCGGTTTATACAATTCCTGCGAGATGCAGTTTCGTGTTTGGGATCGGTTTATACAATTCCTGCCAGATGCAGTTTCGTGTAATCAATTGTAGATTATTTTTTATGACGGATTTATTTCTAAGGCTAGTGAGCCTTTTATTTGTCTTAGAATACATAATTCAGTATAAGAACGCAGCGGATTCAAGTACGGTATTTAGAGCGTAGTAGTTGTTGCCTTGTTGCCAGGGATGGTGCACTAACAAGTCAAATTTTCTTAGGAGTTGTTGAAATTTAAGGCAATTAATAAAGCCATTGGCCATGTGAAACTTGGTTCAAGTTTCGGGAGAGGAGAAAACTTAAGTGATTTTTTTACTATCTAAATGGACAGATGTTAATAGAATTGCGGGAGCTCAATAGAACTCGAGGAATTCTGTGCTAATCCAGGAATTTTTCAGAGATACTTCGAGTAAATTAGCTATAGAAATGAAAGGAAGGAAATGGAACAGAAATAGAGTAGAGTAGTAACTGTATTGTATTTTCATAGATGTCCCTAATAGAATGTATTACAAGTATTTATAGGAAAGGAATCAACGAGCTAACAACTGATTACAACTGTCTACAAGTCATTTGACTGAATTACCCAACTAACTAATTCCGAACAACATGCTGACATGACTAACTAACTAATTGAGACAGTTAACTAAGTTTTAAACTTCAACTAACTGTTAACTAACTTTGTGACTTCAACTGTTATATACTGATTCATGGATCAGTATTCCCCTCATCAAGAGATCCTTGACCTCAAGGATCAAATTGAGGAAACCTTGTCTTAAGATTGTTGAAAAATTCCCAAGTAGCACTGTCTGCAGGTAATTCTTGCCATTTGACCAGTACTTGAGCTATAGCCTTATTCTCACGTTTGACCATCCTTCTTTGTAAGATAGCTTCAGGTTGAGGGCAACTAGGATCAGCAATATCAACAACTGGTAGAATAGAAATTTGATCTAGTACTTGTTACACCTCGTAGTTTTGTACGTTGAGATTCGTCATATGTTGGTCCTAGTGTTGGACACCGGAGTTATCTTCAAGGATAAGTGAGATTAGACATGCCTATCTTATGGTTATGAGGGTTTAAGTTCATGTTTAGTAATTTATGGAAGGATTGGAGAATAAGTGAATCGAAGAGAATACGTTTCGTCGAAGTTCTGTTTTAAGATTGAATCATACGGACTATATCTTAGGGAATATGGACCGTATTTTGTGATATGGACTGTATTTAAGGATATTAAATTGAGCAGAGAAGGCAGATTATGGGTTGAGAAATACGGACCATTATACGGTCTGTATAAAATTATACGGCCAGTATATAATTTTATACGGCCAGTAGATACGGATCGTATTTTTATGGCGGTGCAACCAATTTTTTTTATATATCTCGACTTCTACTCATTTTTATTTCATTCCAACATAACCCTAAGTCCATGAAAGCTCTAGAACTCTCTCCTAAACATATCTAACCAATCTCCAAGAAGAATCAAAGATTAAAACTGTAAATCAAGTGATCCAAGCTTAGGGTTTTATATTGAATCCTAGTGTTGTCAGGCCGACCTTGGGAAGAATTTAAGGGTGAAGAAACTTCTGTGTTGGATGGTTATTGGGCTTGGTGGTAAGCTACTACCTTGTTCATGATTATGGAATTATTTAGCCTTTCTACTACTTGTTAGATTAGGAAATTGTGAAGGGAAAGCTTAAACTTTTTATTGGCTATAAGTTGAGTTGTGAACTAATCTTGCTCATGTGGTTGCTGTGTTATTAGGGTGATTTCCATGAATTTGGATAGTGTTTGATGTTGTTAAAATATTGTTGAGTTTATACTTCATGGGTGAGAAGAAGGGAAGTGTATATCATTCTTGTATGTTAGTATATTTGAGAATTGGTTGATGAATATCCTTGTATGATTGTTGAAGGAAGTATAAGAGACTCATATGAGATGTTAGTGGTGTTGCTATGATTCTACTACATAGACATGAAAAGGAAGAGAGTATAAACAATCGTTTATGAAGTATATTTTGGGCTATTTATTGTGTAACTTGGGAGTACTTGTTGAAGTAAGTTTAAGGAACTTATGTAAACTTGTTGCGGTTGTTGTTGGCTGATGCATATGTTATTGTGACTAAGGATAAGGGGAAATGCTGCCCGTTTCTTCGTGAGAATCGAGTTATCATTTGATATGCTAGCACCATCTAAGTTATGTATACATTCCTTTGTTATAGGATTGGCGCGCTAGTTGTAATAAACTCATTGTTGGATTGCTTGGACGACTTAAGGTATGTTAAGGTTGTTCTCTTTCCTTCTTTTGGCATGATCCTTGTGAACAGAACGTACACGTAACGTTAATCCATAATGATTCTATTCTTAGAAGCTAGGGATGTTCCATGTTGATTCATGTTCTATAGTGTTGTTTTCAAAAAGTCTTTCTTCAAATTCAGTATGATTCCTAGAGTTACTTATTGATGAAAATGCTATCTCATAATGATGTTCGGAGGTATAATGACCTTACGTCACTCCGACAGATTCAGGATGTGCGTTTATCATACTTATGCATTACATTTCATTTACATATACATGTACAGACCTGTGACCCCTCAGGAGTTATATACGCGTATATTATGTATTATATATATGTATGGGGTATGGGGAAGGTGACGGCGTTATATACGCACTACCACCTGATCAGCTGGTCACATGATGATGATGATGCCCACAGAAACCAATATGATACGATGGGATGCCTACAGAGGCTTGACAGGCGTTATATATATATATATATATATATATATATGACCTCATGCATGCATGCACAACATTTATGCATATCATTGGCCCACAATGCGCATCGTATTTACAAAGTTGATTCTCTCATGTCTCATATTACTTCCATGTCTCTATTATGCTGTTTTTCGTGCCTTACATACTCGGTACATTGTTCATACTGGCATCCTTTTGTCTGGGGACGCTGCATTTCATGCCCACAGGTCTTGATATACAGGTTGGCAGCTCTCCTATTAGGATATCAGCTTAGCAGACAGTGTTGTTGCACTCCACTTGTTCCGAAATTGCCTTGTGAGTCAGCATGGTTACATATGCATATACATGGGTATGGCGGGGCCCTATCCCGACCACATTATGTCATGTACTCCAGTAGAGGCTTGTAGACTAAGCATGTACAGTCAGATGTTTCTTGTCGGCCCGTATCGTATGTCCAGCTTATTTACACAGTTATGTCCTTTCAGACTTGCCATATTTCAGTCTATTACTTCTGTGAGTCAGCAGGTTATTTCATGGGGCTCTAATGGCCCACCTATCTTTATGATTACGTTATAGATGTATGTTTGGTGGTACTTGTCAAGTAAGGCCAGGTGCCCGTCATGGCCTTCCAATTTGAGTCGTGACAATACTGCATAGCATTTCTTAAGCAAAGAGACATGAACTGTAGGATGAATTTTGCCTGAAGATGGTAACAAAAGAGTATAGGCCACAGGGCCAACACTCTTAATGATTTGGAAAGGACCGTAGAACTTAGCAGCAAGTTTATGGTATGGTTGAGTAGCAATAGACACTTGTCTTTAGGGTTGAACCTTGAAATAACCCTGTCCCCAACTTCAAAACTCCTGTCACTTCTATGGGAATCAGCTTGCTGCTTCATTCTCAATTGAGCTCTAATGATGTTTCATTAACTGTAACTTGAATTCTCTATTCCACAAAGTATCATCCACTTAGCTGAATCAGACTCACCAGGAAGGTATGACAAGTGTAAAAGGGGAGGTCTACCATACAAAGCTTCATATGGTGTGGTCTGTATAGTACTATGAAATGATGTATTGTACAGTATTCGGCCATAGGAAGACAATCAAACCAATCAGTAGCACTCTCATTACACGAGCATCTTAAATAGGTTTCTAAGCACCTATTTAAGACCTCGGTTTATCCATCAGACTGAGGATGGTGAGCTGTAGAAGTACTTAATTCGACTCCTTGTAAGGCAAACAACTCTTGCCAAAAAGAACTTAGGAAAACAGCATCTCTGTCACTAGTAATAGCATCAGGAAAACCATGTAGTTTGACAATATTATCTAGAAATGCCTTGGCTACTGTTTGAGCAGAATATAGGTATTTAAGTGGTATGAAATGACCATACTTACTCAACCTGTCCACTACCACTAAAATAACCTCATGACCTTTGGACTTAGGTAATCCATCAATGAAATCCATGCTGATCTGAGATCAAACCACATCAGGAATGGGCAATGACTGTGGTAAACCTGGATAAGCTGCAAGATCAACTTTGTTTCTTTGACATATCCACAAACACTTTGACATCTTTCCTTATGCCCTTCCAGTAAGAAGCCTCTTCAATGTTGCCTCTACACCTGAGTCACCACTTTGAGGAGTGCAATGCCATAGTGAAACGATGGAAACTCTCAGTTGTGGCACTCTACCAACCACCAGTTTACCATTCCTTCTCAGCTGATTCTGCACCCATGAAAGCTGAGTAGGACCCTAACCAGTTTGTAATTGTGCAACAATAGCCTTCAAATCAACATTTGTTTCCTAACTTTTGAGCAATATCATCCATCAGCTGAGAACTAGTTCTTGAAATCACAAGTGTGAGTAGCTCTGCACTAGTTACCCTGGACAAAGCATCAACAACCTTATTTTCAACCCCCTTTTTGAACTCAATAACATAATCAAAAGGTATGAGCTTAGTTAACCACAAATGTTGGGAGTTTGTGTGTAACTTTTGCTCCATTAAGAACTTCAGAGCCTTTTGATCAATTCTTATGATGAATCTCTAGCCAAACAAATATTGAGACCATTTGGAAATCGTATGAACAATTGCG
The DNA here is from genome assembly GCF_029784015.1 of Lycium ferocissimum. Lineage (NCBI taxonomy): Eukaryota > Viridiplantae > Streptophyta > Magnoliopsida > Solanales > Solanaceae > Lycium > Lycium ferocissimum. The sequence continues at coordinate 16,630,179 of NC_081346.1, read as the reverse complement.
CAATTCTCTATCATAGAGCAGACATTAAAGATGTCTATTAGATAAAGTCTTACTAATGAATGCAATATGGTGCCCTTCTTGCATTAATGTAACACTTATACCAATCCCACTAGCATCAGTTTCCAATACAAAAATTTTATTAGCATCAGGTAGGGCCAGAATAGGAGCCTTAGTGAGTGCTTCTTTCAACTTATCAAATGCAGAAGTTGCAAGAGTGGACCATTTAAAACTATCTTTCTTTAAAATATCAGTAAATGGTTTGCTAATATTCCCAATAAATCCTCTCAGTTGCTTAATAGTATAAGGTAAGGGCCACATCTGAACAGTACTAATCTTCTGAGGATCAATAGAAACTCCATCCTTTGTGATAAAATAGCCTAAGTATTCAATCCTTGCTACTCCAAAGAAACATTTATTCTCCTTGGCTAGAAGCTGATGTTTCTTCATCTCAACAAAAACACTTCTACGATGTAACACATGATCCTCTACTGTTTTACTGTAATTCAGTATGTCATCAAAAAATACAAGCACTGATTTCCTTAAAAACTTTTGAAAGACAGTATTCATCAAGCCTTGAAAAGTAGCTGGTGTATTAGACAAATCAAAAGGCATTACTAAGTACTCAAAATGGCTTGAATGAGTTCTAAATGCAGTTTTGGGAATGTCTTCTTCAGCCATCCTTAGTTGGTGATATCCAGTTCTTAAGTCAATTTTTGAAAACATTGTAGAGCCTCCAAGTTCATCTAGTAGATCTTCTACAATGGGGATAGGGAATTTATTCTTAACAGTTTGCTTGTTAAAATCTCTATAGTCTACACATAATCTCCAAGTCCCATCTTTATTACCAAATGTTGACACCTAATTTTTGACCTCCCGAGATCTACTTTAAGTGCTCGGAGTCCTTGGACAATAATAAAATCAGCTGTGCACCCCTAAGGGGGTCTAGGTAATTTTACAAAAATTATTTGGGACAACATGTCACCCTTTTGAACATTTAAAGTATTTTAATTTTGTGGAGATTTATTTTGAAGAAATTGCAATTACTCGGAGGGGCAAGAAAACCCCTTTTTAATGATTATTCATTCGCTTAATTAAATCGGGGAAAATTAGATTAATGAGCAATTTTATTCCGCTTTATTGTCCAAGGCATTTTGAGTAATTAATAGGGATGACCATTTTACCCTTTAAACTCGAATTCTGCGCGCGTTGGCGTAATCGATTTATTTTCTTAACTTAAAGACTGGTGTCTGCAAAATGATTTTTGCTTTTATTTTAAGGGTTTTCTTCTTAAACTACTTAAGTCCTAATGGGCTAACAATTGTTTTTTTTTAATTTTGTTTTTTTATTTATTTATGTATTGGGTTTTTTTCTACCTTCTATACATATGTATGTGTATACACCATGTATATATCAATATACATGGTGCATATACACACATGTATATATATATAAAGGGGACCAGGCCTTTTTTTTAAACGGGTAGGCCAGGCCCGGTCCAAAGGGACCGCGACCCGGCCCACTCAACAAATTAAAAAAGAGGGGAGAGTCCCCCCCCCCCCCCCCCCCAATTTTATTTCATGCCCTGTGAGGGCCCGTGTGTGGGGTGAGAAAGGGGGCGGCTAGGGTGAAACCCTAGTGCCGCTCTGCCCTCCACCACCTGCTCTCCACTGTTTAATGACATGTCCCATCGACTTTGGAGCGGGGAAGAGGCAAAGCATTCAATGCTTTGTCCTTCTCCCCCTAAATTTAGGCTAAACAGACCTCAAGGTATACTCATCCCCTTTTTTATTTTGTATATCTGTAGATTTGAGTTTTGAACCTTTGATTTCAAGTATGTGTTAGATCTGAGCCGTTTAATTGGGGTTTATGTGTGAGACTTGCAAAAAATTGCAAGTCCCACATCGAGTATTTGGGCAGTTTCAACGTTTTGGGGGTTTTTATAAATAGAAACCCCCATTCACAAAAGAAGAATGGCGGAAAAATCAGAAGAAAAAAAAAACATTAAGGCTTTGAGATACTAGTCTTTAAAGTTGAAGTTTGTTCAAAGGTTTTTTTTAAGGTTCTTTCGATTTGCTCAAAAACCTAGTCCTAAAACTTGTTCTTTTTTACTTTCTTTGGCATTCTGGGCTCGAGTCTTGGAGGAGATTCGTCCAAATTCATTTTTGGTAAAGGTAGTGCCCACAAAATGTAACACTTACTCTTGTTATTACTTTCATTTTAATTTCTGTATATTTAATACTTGTTTTACTTGTTTTAGTTATGTCTTGTAGTTATAGTGGTCTCTATTAGCTAATTATGGTTATAAATGGTAGTTTGCTCAGGTTAGGAGCTAGTGTTAATCATTTGACGACATTGATTGGTTGGTCTCTGTTGGTACCCTTGCAATTTAGTCTATGTTTAATTCAATATGGATCTTTGGTAGAATTTGTTTGATCCTGGACCATTGTATTCCCTAGGTTTGTCTTTGGTTCTCTTTTATAGATAAAAATGGGACTTTTGTGAAAAGTGAATCTGTTTTAAGTATTTGCCTTTCTTTTGAATTAGTGAACATGAGACTTGTGTTTGAGCTTAGTTTTAACAATAGGCTTATGAGGTTCTTCTTTCCCTTTTTATGATATATGTTTGTGTCTTTGTTGGTTCTACTTGACTGAGGCTTGTACTAGAGGTATGATTATGCTCTAACTTGAAATGTTTATAGTCTTTGTTTCTAGTTTGGCAACTAATGGTCCATGGCTAGGGTAGTTGTGGTTATGGTCTAGCTTAGTTGATAGTTGACCCTCCCCCCAATTGGTTCTTTTGTGGATTAATCCTATTTTGAGTTCATGTACGTTAAACTTAGTTTATATGATTAGTCACCTGTGATGCTGTTAAATTCCTCGTTCAGTTTGGGAATCATGTGATCTAAGTTAAGATTGGGATGTGTTTGGTGTAGGTATGGTCCATTTTTTTCCCCTTTCCTCCCTTTCAAAACTGTATTTACATTTGTTTGCTTTCCTTTTTCTTTGAGTGTTGTCTGTGATGATGGGATCCAGGCCCTTTCCTCTTGGATTTATTTGACCATGCTGAGTGAACTTTGGGAACTTACTTGAGGTAAACCTGTAACTGGAGCCTAGTTGGGTGTGTTTTCTAATTGACAAACTTCTTTGTCTCCTTTGTTTGCTTAATAACTACAGTTTTTCCTGAAATAACTTACTCAAGATTTGCTTAAATGTGTATGAATTCATTTATGACTTGTTTGGACTCTTCTGAATGGTCTAGAATGTTTTACGTATAAGAAGGTTGTTCTCCATGTCAATTTGCTCCACCTAGACATAGAGTAAAGGGCAAACTGAGGAAGGGGGTCTGAGGGGTAGATTGCTTTCTAGTTGGCTTTGTTCTACTTATTTGATTGGATCACTCTTTTTAGCCAAAGGGGAAGAGTCAAACCTATTTGTTTTTTTTTTCTTGAAGTTTTTACTAAGTGTTGAGGAGTTTTTGACAGAGTTGGCATAAGTTTAGTACCTAGTATTTTATTTTTAACTGAAACAGTAGTATAAAGGGATAAATGGACTTTAAAAGAGGAGGATCTTTGTTCATGTGTGCTGTGACCACTTAAGATGGATAATTCTTTTTAAAAGGGTCAAGTTGTGTGTGGTCTGGACCACTGTTTCAATGGTGTCTTGCTTGTTCCCTCTCCAGCTTGCTTGAATGTGATAAGTATGTCTCATTGGATATAGCCACCTAGCATTGAAGATCTGTGAGCAACATTGGACCTGATAAGGTTTCTGTGTCATTTTGCTTGATTTTCTTTTGTTATGACCATCTAGCTAATACTATAAGTTAGGAGAACTGGTTTTTGTGCCTTGACTGCTTCATTATCCATCCTTGCCCTCCCTTCTGTGCCCTTTCATTTAGTTTGCATTCATAACATAATCAGGTTGTTTAAGTCAAAATGATGATTAAGTTTGGAAATTACAAAAAAAATAGTTTTCCTAGATGTTTGCTTCGTTACTGAACTTGTAAAAAAGAAGTTGTTTCTTTAAACTCTTTTGGTTGATAGACTCTCCTGTGATGTCTGAGTTCTTTGAACCTACCTATAGATTAATCTTAAAATTATGAGATTGTTTTACTCCAGACTCCCTTTTTAGATAAATTTGATGATAAAATAAATAGGTCCTCACTGCCATGGGCCTGGCATAGACTGTTAGTTTCTCTTTTTTTTTTGAAAATTGGCAAGTCTTGTAGCTTTGTGATTTGGTCCAAGTTTGGTTTGTATCATGAAGTTTAGTGTCCTTTCTTTTTACACTTGCTTGACCTCACTGCTGTAATAAACTAGTCAATTATGCTGAGGTTTCCTGATGATTGACCTTGCTTGGAGTTGGTGAAGTCTCATTGAGGTGTTTGTGTGTACACTTTAGGCTGGAAAGCCATTTGGTCTTAGCAAAGGGTGTGCTAGTTCTTGCATTTTTCGTGGAATAAAACTATGTGCTTGGCTTGTGCTCTTCTCTTACTTTGCTTGTTTTCAGTCTAAGGTTCCTCCTTGTGTCACATGGATTTACATTCTTCAAATTGAGAGTGCCTCCTTTTTTGTTTGACTTCTTTTGCTTTTCAAATCTTCAAAATTATCCTGTAGCCTCCATGTCCTACTTGATGTTGAATGTTGTCTTACTTGTGCGGCTTGACTTTGATAAATAAAAGATTGTGTTTCTCAATTCTATTGTAATTGGAAACAAGAGCTCCCCCCCCCCCCTCCCCCAAATGCCTTTTCTTGGTTCAGTTTAAAAGTGTTAAAGACTGACTAGTTTGATCCCACCTACTTTGTGACCAAGAAAATGCTTGTGCTCAGTGCTTGTATTTAGATCTGATGTCAACAGTCTCTGAAACCTGAATCTAGCCCACATAAGCTTGTTAGTTTGCCATTGCTTGATATTGTGCCTCTGAGAAGTCTGCCCCCCTAGCATTCACCACTAATCTCAGTCATCAGGAGCCTATAGACCTGGAGCACTGAGTTTTGTTTAAGAGGGAAGATGTGATAGGGTTGAATATGTGTAAGCCTGCCTAAAGTCCCCAGTGTTGTCACTGGATGATTAACGTTACACCTTGGAAATTTTCGTTAGCGTACAGTGAATAGACTAACGAAGGGCATGACGTATATGATGTTTTGATAAGTAAGAAATAGCATTTGATGATCCTAATCGAGATTTCAAAGACATTTAAGGTAAGGGAAGAAAGTTGTTAAGGAAAGCAAGTTATATGTTGTGTGTCGGGCAAGATTTATGAGTATCGAGTTAATGAGGTTTTAGTGATGCTTTGGAGAAGAGTTATAACATCTCTTAGATTGTTATTGAGGTGTTAAACAAGTGCCAAGAAGGTTCCATAAGGATTTGAGATCAAACGAGTCAACGAGAATGATCTCGAAGTTAATCGGGCATTATATCTGCCAAACATACGTTCGTATGTCCGCCGTATAATCAGCCCAGAATGACATACTTCTCTGGACCAAATCTACGGCCAGACATACGGTCAGTATAAATTATACGGACCGTATGTTGGTCCATAGAATCTAGTCAGGACAGATTTTAAACGTTGATATAAGGGACCCAAGTTCATTTATTTTCATTTCATTTTCACTCCACAACTCAAGAATTCTCTAGAACCTTCTCCCCTCTTCATCCACAAGAACTCAAAGGAAATTGATGATCAACTTCATCAAACCAACAAAAATCAAGAGTGTGAAACAAATTAAAGTCATCTAAGCCAAGAAATTTCAAGAGAAGTGAACTAGGGTTTTGGTGCAAGAAGAGTATTTCCACTCAAGGCTTGTCCCTACACTATCTAAGGTAAGTTTCATGGTATTTTCATGATGTTTGAGGTATTGATAAGTTGAAACACTTGATTGTAGAAGGAAATAGAAATGGTCGCGAATGCAAGAATAGTGTCATTTTTGAATAAGTGATTGAATTGTGGATATTGATATGTTGTGATTATAAATATGTTATGAATGACATTTAGAATATGGGATAAGCATTATATGTGAGAAAACGTAATAGTGAACTATGACCATGATTATGGAGAATTTGAAGTGAAATTGTGAAATGTGGATAATGCAAATGAATGATGATTGTTGTTTATGATATTGTGATTGTTGTTATGAATGTTTGGGAGTTGATATGGAATATGGAGGAAGTCGTATAAACAAAGTAAATGATGCCCAATTTTCTCTAGCTTTAGTAAGCACGTCTTTATAATTGTTTAGCTAATGTCGATACGAACTCCCTCAAGGTAAAGACGTGGGCATTCAAGGAAAACGAGCAAGCAATAGAATAGTTAAACGACAAAGGTATGTGAGGCTAGTCCTTTCTTTCTAAGGCATGAATCTTATGGCATGATTTTCCTCCCTCTTCAAGAACTTCCTATATTCCGGAAAATTAAGAGTATATGTTATGAATAGCCATATGAAATAAGAGATACATTATGAGCACGATAATGATGATGATAAGCTTAAGTCTAAAGATTCTAGAGTCCATGATATGATGTTCCTATAAAGCTAATGATGCTATCTATAATCTATTGGTGTTGTTCATTATATACACTCACCTTCTATGCTAATTCCTTCAAGGTGAAGCAGAATGCTTATAAATGCTCCATAATGTAATCGGGGGTTCACGACCTTATGTCATCCCGATAAAGTATATTGTCTGAGTTTCCACGCACGCATTATGATGAGTATATTATGATGAGTACATTATGATGAGTATGTTATGATGAGTATATTATGACGAGTACATTATGATGAGTGAATAATGATGACATTACACCGCGACTATATGGCAGGGCAGACACCGTTAAGGCGGGCAGCGTATACACCATGTCTAGATGGCATGGGCAGACATCACTAGTGGGCGGCATGAGATGGTACCCCGGACGCAGGAGGCCTGGACGCAGACTAATGCTAATGATTATCACACCGTACCTATATGGTCGGGCAGCTTATACATATATGCATACATGATGATGATGATGATTATGAAGTAAGCCAGTATGCATTATTTCTTTTATAATTGACAGTCAGTTACAGATTGCTCCTCATTTGATGCTTCCTATTTCATTGACGTATTATTATTGTTTATGCCTTACATACTCAGTACAATGTTCGTACTGACGTCCGTTTTCTTTGGACGCTGTGTTCATGCCACAGGTAGACAGGGAGGTGATCCAGACTCGTAGGAGCTATTAGTCGATTTGAGAGCACTCCATTTTCCCCGAGGTATATATATATATATATATATTATATATATATATATATATATATATATATATATATATATATATATATATATATATGTTTTGGGCATGACAGGGTCTTGTCCCGTCCCTATGTCTAGCACTCTAGTAGAGGCTCGTAGATGAGCAGTTGTGGGTAGTATGGTCTCACAGTTTCTCATAGTATGTATATATCTATATTATTTTGATAGCCGAAAGGGCTCATGTATATAAAGTGTATATGTTCAAATGAAAATAGCTTTCTATGATTATGAGCATAAGAAATATGAATGAATGCAGGATTAGTAATAGCATGAGTGGTGCACGGTGGTTACCCCGGGTACCCGTCATGGCCCTAGTCGGGTCATGACAATTAGGGTGAATATATTAAGATGGGGGGAAAGGGTTTTAGGAGAGGAAAAGGTGAGCCTGGGCATGAGCTGGAGGTAATGACCAGTGGGGCCTAGGATCCCTTTTTGCTGAAAGGAGATAGGGAGGTGATAACCCCACCCTATCCTGTTTCCCTTTCAGGGGCCTGAGACTCTTACTTCCATTTTTTGAACCTTTCTCTCATGAGCTTGGGACTCACAGAGGCTTTAGGTAGGGGAAAGTGGTTTGACTATTCCTTAAAGGGAAGGAAAAATGGCCTAAGATTGAACTGTTCAGGATGGTTGTTGTGTGATCCCTCTTGCTCTTGTCTGGCTTAAAGACCTTTGGTCTGCAAGGTCTAGGGGCTCCTGATGCTTTGTTTTTGCTGTTGAAACTTGTTTAAGTATTTTCTAAATCCCCACCTACTCATAATTGTATGTGTTGCTCCATGGCTGTATCTTGTCTTGGCCCCTCCCCTTACATTGAGTTAAAACTAAGCTGCCCTAAGTTACTAGCCTATTTCCAGCATGGTGTCCTACTGCTCCTATAACTATGTGACACTGATTTTCAAAACTTTCCTATTTTTACATCTGAGGAGGAAACCTTTCTTTATCATGTTGTGATTTTGTTTGGCTGCTGCATTAGTGTGTATGATTCCTGCCCCCATGACTTGCATTTATTTTAAGTCTGTTAACTTCCCTAGTAGCTTGGCTTCTGCCCTCTTCCATCTCCAGTGTCAAGAGTAGCCTCCCACACCACTTTGTGCCATTGGTCCTCTGAGTGTTTTACATAACTTTCTTGTTTACTTGTTGCTTGTTTCTGCCTCTCTTCCCTCTGGAAAGAATAAATTTTGTAAGTTTGATCATGAATGATTCTTTCTTTTTTATTATTTTGTTCAACATTGCTGCCTATATAGGATCCTGTATACCTCCTTTCACTTCAATATGCCTGCTGGGCATTGCTAGCCCAAGTTTAATTTTGTTGAGGTTTAGAGTAGTTAATCACCTGATGGGCATAAGATGCTTACATAGGTTTAGTTCGAGACTGGTTGTCATTTGGCTAGACTGTTTTGAGGCCTATGCAAGTTTTGGTTTGTTGCATTTTTCTTTGGAAATTTCTTGTCTCCTCCCTCTGTATCTCTGTCACAACTGCTGGCTGCTTGTTTTCCCCTTTTAAAAGAAGTGGTATTTGATTTGGCTAAGTGTTATGTTGTGATGTCTGATTTTCTCTTGGAGAGCTATCTCAATATACAGTGCCCATGACTGCTCATTTAAGCTATTAGTAGATTATTTGTGTCCATAGTCTCTGATTCTATACTCTCTCTGTCCACTCTCAATGAGGCCCAAATAAATCCAAGGCCAAGCGTGGTAATTCGGGGTTGTCTTAATCTCCCGGTGTTAGCCATGCCTTGGGTTCTCTGAAACCCCTTGAAACTTGTACGACATCGGATATACGGGATCCCTACCTAGTCCCCATGCCATGCCTAAGCCTTAGGATAACTAGAGCTTTATTTAGAATAGAAAAAAGGGGCAAGTATGGAGCAAGTGTGGGCTGCCTTATACATATGTATTTGTGTGTATATTCTACATCATCCATGTGTGTGTATTTAATTTAAGTTATTTATCTTAGTGATAAGTTCAGTGATTATAAACTAACCGGTGTTTTCTTTCTGCGCACCCCCCCCCCCCTCTCTCTCCTCCTATCACACAACTACTCGGATAAAAAAAGCATGAAACCACCCTCTTGGGCCTAAGGCCCAAGTAGGAATACTACTTCAAAATAGAGTCCGGAAAGACAAAAGGAAGATAGCGAAGAGCGCAGAAGGCCCAATCATGGGTGAAAATGACTAAACTAGGGGCTTGGTACGCCCCTAGTCTAAACCTGTCTCCTTACATTTTGCAAACTTATTTTTTAATTTGATGTATTCATAAAGATGTGTATGTAAACCCGTATTCTAGTGGAAAAACTTATAGTTGGAATTAGACGTCTTAGGACAACGGTTCTTATGCCGTTTAGTCGACTTTAGGTTCCCATGAGCATTTTTTTTTCCTTCAAAAAACACGGACTTGACATAACGTTTATATAACTGAGTTTAAAAATTGGAACCTAGCAAAATTTTGTTTTCTTCAAACAACAAACTGATTTCTCAAAATCTCAAATGGCCGTCCCATTCTATAGCAAAAGTGTTTTCAAAACTAAGTTATTTAACTCAATCAGTTTCTACCGCAATCAAGGGATTTTTCCACCTTCGCTTTCAATAAATGGGTCCAATGCCCATCAACTTATATATTTTCACCTGAAAAACAGTTGGTAAATTTTTGACAAGGTTAGATCAGTCTTAATCCAAAAATCAGGTGTTCTCTTATGAAATTACAAAAATCTGTTTTGCTTGAAGTACAAAAGGGGACTCCTAAAAAATGACGTTGTTTTGGCCCATAGCAGGCCCAAATAAACGAGTATTTACAAACGGGATATACTCATTTTTTTTAGTATGAAAACGCCTTTATAAACGTATAAAACCAATTCGTAATACATAATTCCGGATAAGGCTGAACGTACCGATACGGACCAACCCGAGCCAAGTGTATGAGTATAATAAGGATTAAATTTATAAAACCAAGATTCACTTTACATTCTCATTTATAAACATATATTCCTTATACATAAAAGAGACTATTTCTACACAGATGTTATAAATCCGGAACTACGATACCCTATATATAAGGGAAGTATATTAAAAAAAATTCCAAAAAAAATGATGATATGCATGACAGTTCTTTTTGAGGGAAAGTAAACACAAAATAAGCAGTTTAAACAAATATTCATACATTGGAATTTGAAGGTCAACCGTATAGTAAGGATCTTTAATACTGGGGTGCCTAACACCTTCCCCAGGAGATCACCAGAACCCTTACTTAGAATTTTGGATTACGAAGGTTTTGTCACTGCATTTGAATAAACCCTTCAAAATCGGTTTTCCTAATTTCCTAAAAATTGGATCGCGACTCTTCTTCAAAACAAGTCCGAAAAAACGTCAGCGAGTTCGTAGTAGCCTTCTTGCGCCCTAAACCCGCTAGAAAAAGCGAACCGTTACACCAACTAGTACCACTGGTGATCCAAAGGGGCTGCAACTTGGTTGAACAATACCTTGTTCCAACATTTGTTGCACCAAATTCTCAAAAATGTCCTTCTTAACAAAAGGATATCTGTAAGCAGAGGCGAATCTAGGATTTCTAGAACATGGGTTCACCATTAAAAAAAAAAAAAAAAAAAAAAAAAAGGAAAAATGTTTTAAGTGGGAATAGATCCCTAGACCTCTAGGTAAATCACTTAACATTCAACCAAGTGTACCATTTAGACTTCTTGTAGCATGTGTTTCTATAGTTAATATTATACCAATTTTTAAAAATATATACATAAAATACCTAATTTTATGGAGAGACCATGTGTTCACGTGACCCAAAATTGGTACATAAAATCGCCCATGTCTGTAAGGTCCCTTGTTTATAGGCTCAGTTCCATTATGCAACACAATTTTATGGTCAAATACTCTGCAAACCGGTGATTTGATTGAGTTGGTTACAAATAATTCCAAATTCTATGACCGCCAAGATTCTAGGTATGTATTCGGTACACATAGTAGGAACTACTTGAATCATGCATAGCCGAGACCGATTTTACCGAGTGTTTCTCCAATTTGCCGCGATTAGCAAAAGTGATTTGTTTCCGCACCTCGAGTAAACGCTTCTTCCCTTTGTACCAAAACTCCATAGTTAACTTGTTGAAATTCATCTTGATATACCCAAAGTTAACGACTATTGTACCCCACAGAACAACTCCACAAGACCCTAATGGTAATAGTAAGAAATCGGCAAATTGGCCTCCTGCAAAGAACCATACGACATGGCACACCTTATCCGCTCGATCATATTACCATTTGCGGTAACTATTTAAGGTGTAGTTGACTTGGTAGCACATCCTAGAGTCTTTGCTAACTCGGGATCCATGAAATTGTGAAGCTCTGTCAACTAAAATGTTCAGAGGTTTCTTGGAGTGATAACATGTCACTCTAATAGTTCTGAAACCTAGTGACCCATTCAATGCATGAACATAAATCTCCATTTGTTCTAAAGGTTGATTCACTTCTACTATCTCCATTCCTTCATCACCCATTAAATCCCCTCATGTTGAGTGTGGTCTTCCTCCAATTCCTCTACTTCTAGCAACTTAGCAAGTAAAGTTGTTTTTACATTTATGGCCTAGAGCATATTTATTTGGACAAAAATAACACAACCCTTGTGCTCTCTTATCATTCATTTCTTCTATGCTAAGACTCTTCTAGTGAACCCTTTATTGCTTACAGGACCTTCAACTGCAGTTGTTGACACAATGGTTTACTTTGGAATTTCTGATCACTAGTTCTCTTATAACTAGGTCCAGAGTTTGCTGTTGGGATTGACTATTGTTTATAGACCTTAGCCTTAGCAGTTAAGAGTGCTTCTTGCATCCTAGAAATTCTGTATAATTGAGATAACGTAGTTGGATTTGTCAATTTCACAATAAGGTTTAGTTCATCTTTAAGGCCTCCAATAAAGCAACTGATTGCATTTTCTTGAGAAAGATTTACCCTAGTCAATTCTTGTCAAAAATTGCTTGGTAATCCTTCACAGAACCAGTTTGCCTTATTTTCTTAATCTCTTCCATTGGATCATCATAATCGGCCCAAACCTTTCTACTAGAGCCATGACATATTCATTCCAAGTGGGAGGAAAAGTATATTGCATGTACCTCATAAAAGATTGATGCCACTGTATTGCCTCACCCTCCATATGTATTGAATTGCAGTCCTACTTTCTTATCCATAGCAATGTCGTCCAAATCAAAGAATTGATCAACTTTGAACAACCAAGATCTCATATCTTCACCATTGAATTTAGGAAAATCCACCTTTGAATACCTAGATATCCCTTGATGATTCTGGTAATTCATAGTTGTGTTTGCTCTAACTGCTTCTTCAGTAACTGATCTCTCTCTTGACATTCTTTCTCTTGAATTTCCAGCCCCATTAATCCCAGGTGAAGCATCTCCTCTATTTCCTTTAATATGCTCCTTCAACTAGGCAACAGTTTGGTCCAATCTCTTCAATGATGCAACTTCACCATTGTGGGTTCCAATATCCGAAACCAGTTTCTGCAACAATTCTCGTACATCCCCACCTTCTAGGGCAGAATCAGTGGAGATTTGATCCCCATTTGACCTAGTTCCTTTAGCCATTTATGCCGAGAATCCAACTGCTCTGATACCAATGTTAATGGAATTGCAGGAGCTCAATAGAACTCGAGGAATTATGTGCTAATCCAAGAATTATTCAGAGATAATTCGAGTAAACTAGCTATTGAAATGAAAGGAAGGAAATGGAATAGAAATAGAGTAGAGTAGTAACTATATTGTATTTTCATAGATGTCTCTAATAGAATGTATTACAAGTATTTAAAGGAAAGGAATCAATGAGCTAACAACGGATTAGAACAAACTGATTCCTAACAACCTGCTGACATGGCTAACTAACTAATGGAAACAGTTAACTAACTTTTAAATTTCAACTAACTGTTAACTAACTTTGTGACTTCAACTATTATAGACTGATTCATGTATCACTGTATGTGTTAGAAGTAACAAGTACCGAATTAGTTTAAATAGTTTAAATGTGCACAAACTGATTCAGATAACCTCATTCTCAAAAACGAACAAAAATGAAATAAACGCTTTGAAATTCAGAGTGCTTGATTTTAAGATGGTGGTACTATAGTAAGTATGAAAAGGAAGTATATATGCTCTTCTACGAGAAATAAACAATCAGCATCACATCAAGTGGAAACACAGACTAGTGTTGCATATATCTACAGACAACAACATTGTAATTATCTCCTATCTCAGCAAATCTTCTCTTTGCTCTTTGCGTGTCAGGCATCTAAAATATATGGTACACAAAAATGTCTGCTACATCTTTTTGTCTCTTCACATACAAATTTGGGGGCTTGGTTTTGGGGGGCGGGGTGTTGACGGGTGGTCAAGAATATGTCGGGGTCTTTATCTGTACGTTCTCCTTATCGGAAAAATAAGTTGGAGATGCAAAATTCTCACATTATATGTACAGTCAATTTGTATTGTAGTCGCAGCAAATGTGCCAAATTACTGTTTGATCAATATCGCGTCTAGTCGCCTTTTCCTTGCAGCATGTTTTAGTTTCTCAAGCGCAACTAATCCCACCTGCCTGACCCTCTCTCTGGACAAACCTATCCTGTTAAGCAAAGACAAGTAGCATTTAGAACAACTCTGACTCGTATGCAGTAAGGAAATATGTCAATAAACAGAACATGATTTGCCATATAGTAAGGTAATTTAGCATGATGAATTTCAGTACTAGTGTCGGAAGATGCTTGTGCAAACTTCCATGTTCTGATATGTGCCCATTTTGAAGCTTGATCAATCTGTGCATTTCTTTACGTTCCGATAGGTACTTAGTTGTTTCTCATTATCACATGGTGATTACGGCAACCTGAATACCTGATGTTCTTCACGTCTAATCCTATTTTACTTTGGATTCTAAGACATAACAGTCCTAAACTTCTAGAATATCCAAAAATAACCCTAGATAACATGTGAGACATAATGTAATTAAAGAAATACTTTTATCAAGAACCGCGTATTTTGGATAGGGTAAGTAATATCTGATTGCAAGTTAACAACCATGGATATTTGACTCTTACCTTTTACTAATATCCTCCCACGTGAGACATTCACTGTCCAGACCATAGTACAGTCGGATAATCTCCCTCTCCCGTTCCCTTAGAGTTGATGAAATGAGGTTGTTTACTTCATCCTGTAAAACCTAGAAACATCAGAGATAATATTTCTTGACCAGTATTATAAACTTGTGAATATGATACATTGTTGAAAGAGTTGGTAGAAGCCTATAATGGTACTTTTTTCTTTGAAGCAAACCTGATGAAAGTTTAAACATTTTAGTTACTAGTGAGTTTCTCATTACACACTGGCCTTCTAACTGACAGATTAGGTCTTCCTTCCATAGGAAATGGGGAAAGAAGATAAGCAAACCACAAGCATGACACTTGTGGCATCTAGAAATCTAGAAGAGACTCCTCAGACAACAAAAGTTTATATAAGGCAATGTATGTGGAACCCAAGCCTAGATAACGGGATCGGCAAGGCCTCAATTAACTGCTATCAGACAAAGGTGAAGAAAGTGTGTCAAGAGCCTATTTTCCCATGAGAATATGGGTTCGATTTACACTTCATTATGAGCTGATGTACCATTAGCAGAATTGTGATGCAGTTAAGGAGGATATATCTAAGGGAAATAATACTTGGCAAAGAATATTAGAATTGAAGTC
This sequence comes from Lycium ferocissimum, assembly GCF_029784015.1. Taxonomy (NCBI): domain Eukaryota; kingdom Viridiplantae; phylum Streptophyta; class Magnoliopsida; order Solanales; family Solanaceae; genus Lycium; species Lycium ferocissimum. The sequence continues at coordinate 16,615,153 of NC_081346.1, read as the reverse complement.
CATTAGGAGATAGGACCATCTCTGGAGATACATCTATTAGAGTGCAACCACTACTTGTTTTTCTTCATTGGTTTGGTGTAGGGGGATAAACCAGCAAATAAAAATATTCCAGTAGTTTGCTCATGGAGAACTCTTTGCTTTGTGCCCCTTTTATATGTTAACCATTTTACTTGTGACAGCTAAGCTTCAATAAATTACCTTGAGTGCCCATACATCAACACCATGCCATGGGTTGTTCTCCAGGTGGTTATCAGCAATGTACTGCAGAAAAGAAAAGTTAAATAAAGTAAGGACGAAATGATGAAACAATGATCAGTAATGACGTGTTGACTGATATCAACTCAAATATTGAACAGATCGTCAAGGTGCACTCTTGAGATGAAAGACAGTGCTTGGATTATTTAGTAAAATCCAGAAAACTTGTCATACATTTTGTGAATATTTGGAGTTTGAACTTACACTATGGAGAGTTTCTCCGGGCAGACCATTTAAAGAGGGAAATGCTTCCCTGTCAAGTGAATACACCTTGCTGCTTGCCTGTAAAAAGAAATGTTTAAGAAACATCTTCTGAAAAATGAGCAGGACAAGTTTAAGCCACAAAACTATAATACCTCAGTTGCATTCTTGACTTTCTTATGGGACATATTAAGGGATGCAGCTATATTCTGGTGATCAATGGGAACACGAGTCAGTAAGAAGAAAACCGCGTAATATCTCAAAATCAACTTCATAACTGACATGAAAAGTATTTAAATTTCTCTAATACATCAAATTTTGACAGAACTTACATTTACTGATGGAGTTACTCCCTTCTCTTCAAGCCTCATCTTTGCATTACGGATAAGACCGAGTCTTTCATGCAGATGTGTTGGCAATCTTAAGGTTCTTGAATTCTCAACCAGGGCTCTGGAGACACCCTGAGCATGGGGCAAGAAGTTAGGAAAGGTCTTGATACTATTACAAAATTGTATCCAGATAAAAGACCTCTACGACTGGAAGGTGGACTGATAATTCTTGCCAAAATAAAAGAAAGATGAACTTAATTGTTTTGGAGAAACTAGAAGCAAGGACAGCACGAGAAATAATTTGTTGGTTGAATTTTTTTCCCCTCATTTTGTTGGTTGAGATTCTAGATAAACAATGACTGTACCTGGCGAATCCACCAATAAACGTAAGTTGAGATTTTGTATCCTTTAGAGGGATCAAATTTCTCTATCCCACGAAGCAGCCCAATAAGCCCTCCCTGGATGAAAAAGAAAGAATTTTCCTTCAGAGGTGCAAGTCTTGATTTCAAACTCTATTCATCAATGTACAAGTGCAAGAAATTTGCATATTTAACTTTTCATTGCAAAGTATTCGAGTCACCTGAACGAGATCAGCCATTTCAGCACCCATGTTATCATATCTTTGAGCAATCGACATGACAAGACGAACGTTGCTCATTGCAAGCCTTTCTCTTGCCAAGGAACACTCGATCAGTGTAGATTGTAAATCAGTACGGGACATTTTCAAGGAAATAGCAAGTTGATCATCAGAAGGCTCGCATCCCAATCTTTCCTTCAGCCTGAAGTTTTACATGATTTTGAAAGACACTAAGTGAGACATCTTTTAAAATCTTCAATAGTTAGGATTATTCTCATTGAATGATAGAATAGCAGAGCTACAATTACTGTATAAATCAACCCCGCTGTCTCAACAGCTCAACTACTTCTCGTGCAGGTAAAGTGGAACATGTTAACGATAAGGAAATATCTAGAATATCTTGAAACAGAAACTTTTGAAGTGTATAAAGTAAAAGGAAATAAATTATACAGGAAAAGTACACTATCCTTCAGCATCCAGCTTGGTTGTGCTTTCTCTTTTTTGATAAGACTGAGGACCTAACCGTATTTACCCCCAAAGTTCAATCCCGCAGTGGCATTTTTAAGGTCACAGTAACCTTCCACCTCACATGCTTTAATAAATGGTGGTAACAGTCTGACATCAAATTTTATGAAGATCATTCTGTTTTCGAAACAAATAAGTAGTACACACTACACAGAGCAGTCGGACAATCTCCTCGATAGATTGGTTCGGTATTTGATAATAAAATTAGTTTCATGAGCGTGCGTTTTGGTTGGATAACAAGCTAAATAGAGTGGGATGTATCCAGACAGGTTCTTTTAGTTCATTTATGTTCTTATACACTAGATTCTGTTACAGCTGTGATAGGCCTGGTTACACTTATGAGAAGAGGTATGAAGTTAGTTACCTGGATTTTTGCTCTTCCATAAAAAGACCAACTTGAATTTTTTTGGATAGTTGAAGCACTTCAGTGTGTGTGAGCAGCTCTTCGCTTACCACACCCTTAACGTAACCTTTTAAACGATTTTGAAGTAGATCAGGACCAATAATTGATCTCAGCGGCTTGGTTGCACTAGTAGGTGTAGCTGAACATTTTCGAACAAGAACTCTTTGTCGAGAATCCATTCTCCTCCGCCTAGCAGAAGTCCCTGAGCCAGTAATATGCATCTTCTTACAGTTCTTTTCATTTTGTGGCGAACCCGTCAATGCCTTCTCAATAGAAAGATTCCACTGCTTTTCAAGCATAGACTTTTGCAGCAAGAGGAGAACCTCCATTGAAACATCCTCCTCATCGCTTTCATTTTGCAATTGTTCGAACATTTCAAACCAGGATGGCACATCAGAAGGGTCGGATGCAATGTCCACGTGCTCTTTAAGAGCCTTGGCAGATTGTAATTTTCGATTGGATACACAACTAGGGCTATAATCTGATGACTTCCTCGCAGTGATCACATTCTTAACAGAATTAGGAACCTGATGGCAAGGCAAAGTATGATCACTGCTACAAGTTAGCTTTTCATTGAGATCCGAATAATAGAAGGAAGAGCTTAGGAGTCTTTTTCCTGCACTCAGTCCAATAACTGCTGTTGTGGCCATCATGAGGTCTATCCCTTTCTAACAATCCAAGACCATAAAATTAAAATAATATCAGGTTATGAACAAGTTGCTATGCTGATTTAATTTGTCTCCTTGATCACTTTGCAGCTTCCTGCAGGTAGCCTACAAGGGAAAACATTTATAAGTGAAAAAACAAAAGCTAATTCAAAAATAAGCAAGCAGCAGAAATCTGGACAAGCTTTCTAAACATTCAAAAAGTTCATTTTTAGCTTTGGATAAGCGGACTACATAGAAAAACACAGTATAGCAGAAAGTAATGAAATTTATCTTAGTTTCAGTGAGCTGCTACTTTATTTGTTATCTTAGTTCAATCATCAAGCATCTTACAGTGACCTGTTTAAAGTTGGAATAAAGCTAATACACTAATGCAAGATAAACTACAACTATAATCTTATGTATACTATACAGCTTGCATCTACACGTGAGGCGATCATTACGAGGGATCGAATTATCAGATTTGCATTCAAGGCGAACAATACGAGGCTAACAGATTGTAGAATTAATTACAGTGGGGCAAACAACCTGTAATTCAAGATGTTAAAGTGATCAGTGCCGCTTACATACCTACCTCAATTTCGCAGTTGAAGAGCTTAAAAAGAGACAGATGGTAAGTGACAACAATGTTGTTGGAATGGCGGTGAAAGAAGTTAGTTTGTTGCAACAGAAATGATATTCTTTAATATTGTATTTCTTTTTCGTATCTTTTATGTTTTTGGGTGTTTTTTTTTTTTTGTGATAATTAAATTGATGGAAGGAAATGAAAATAACGCGAGAGGAGATCAATAGAGAAGGGTGTCAGTACGTATTTAGTTTTGGATATTAGAGATCAATGCCCATTGGCTGGAATAGATATGCGGGTCCTACTTCGTGTGGTGTACATCTTCCTATTTTTGGGTCAGCTGTACACGTTTCCACTAGCTTTCTTTTTTCTTTTCTTGTCTTCTTTCCCTCAAGATTTCTAGATTTTACATACCACTAATCCATTATATATAGCTATTTAAAAGCTAATTACTGAAAGAACCTTCTGCAGTAATAACTAATAAGTGTCACCATGTGACCAAGAGATTATATGGTCAGTTCATCAATTTATTTTTATAAAATTGCAAAGTAAGACAGACTTGCACACATTGTAGTAGTCCATCTTTATTCGACTTTTCCTCGGACTCACTTGACTGACTGAAATAAATGTTTGTAAAATATACACATCATTAGTTAGGCTACTGTAGTTGCCTGGCCTTCTGGATATCAGCATGTTTTATTTCAAGAAGTACTCCCTCCGTTTTATAATAAGTAATGTTTTTATCTTTTCATTTTATTTCAAAATAAATAGTATTTCACATGATCAAGAAGGCGTTACATTTTGTTCTTTCAATTTTAGCCTTAATTAAGTAAAGAGAGTTTTACATAACAAAAAAAACTACTAAAGAACAACTACTTTTTGAAGGCATTTGTTAAGGATAAATTAGGAAAAATATATCTTATCTTTTAGGAGTGAATAGTTTTCTTAAAGGGTGTGTCCAAACTAAAAACATCACTTAATACGGAGGTAGTTTTAAAAAAAGAAACTAGGTTGAGGATCAGTATTGCACAAATCGAGGTCCCATCAACCACGTTTTATTTCTTGTCATCGTCTTGATGGGAGCTTCATATTTTATTCGGTGAGTCGAGGTATATTCCAAACCTGTCCAGTTTTTTAAGCTTTTTTTCTAGTTCCTTTTTCAAAAATTATCTCCAATATTGCAAAATTCACCAATGTTAAAGCCAAAAAGAGTTTTAACTCCCCTTCATGCTCTGTTAAATTATGCTTCAATAAATTGGTATTTTCCTTTTTCATAATTCAGATCTTAACATACTCAGAAGGCGTGATGATGTCTTTTTTATGTCTTGAAATATTGCTTAATTTTTACCAAATCGTTATTAAATTTAGCATTCCACTTACCAAGATAAGCCACAATATATCACAACAAAACCTGCAACAGGATCGACAATAATGTGCTTCTAACGCCTGATCTTATTGACATTAATTTTAACCATGCAAAACAAGCTTTTATTAAGATACTGGGAGAGATTTTGAAATGGAAAACCAAAACCAGAATCTATACTAGTAGTATCTTATTTTGATTTTATGCAAAATTAAAAGGAATAAATATTTGAAAAAGAATACCAAACACTATATATCTACTACAACCATCATATTTAGCTTATGCAGTGAAGATTGAAGTATGTATATTGCTGTGAATAAATACTCAGGTGCATATCAAAGGTCAATGTGATTCAAATTACAAATTAAGAACACGAATTCCACGCTTCTTCACGCCATTCCATTTAATATATGAGTACTCACATTGATGTGTTAAGAGGATATTGAAATAAATATCCAACTTACAAGGAATCAAGATTCCTGTTTTAGTTTTACAAAGAGATTGCTAACAAAATAAACCTTAAACTATGATTCAACACCCTACTCAACACAACCAAGCTTTGTTCTCAAATAAATAATTATAACCCCCTGGAGCACCAATACAAACATGCAACCCGGTTAGAGTTTTCTTGCAATAAATTAGATCCAGGGAGTTGACACCCATACCTTCTGGCCCTTTAGAACCGGAGGAAGCAGCAGATTCGAGATCCCAGAGATCGAGCATGGTGATCACAAGCAGGCGTGACCACATCATGGAGTTATAACCATTGACATTTAACCAAGCACTACAAAACGACATTCATGAGGATCTGTAACACAAGCCACTAAAGCAGGCTTTACCAGGTATTCCAATTGACTGGTCTGCTCTTTGCACTAATCCCCAATGAAGGCTACAAAAAGTTAAGCAATTCTTTTGTAATCTTTTCTTGTCCGGGAGGTTGGTGGAATGTTTGGAACAGGATTGCTACCTCTACGCCCTACAACAGCACAAAGGTTGTGGATGGAAACATATCAAAACCTATCCAATAAACTCTAAGAGTTAATATCCTGAGCAAAGAGAAAACTATTCGACTCTATATGATGCAACCAAATACATAAGGAAAAAAGAACCAAACCCATACAGAGAGACTAGTGAATCTTTACCCCATGATGCACCATTCCTTGGAGCAGAAAGTGGAGCATCCGTATTATACGAAGAATGAGATGACTGCGGCTTCGCATGACTTTCATTGTAATGAACAGCCGTTGTTCTCCCCTGGCTAAATCGGTGAAGAGGTGGCTGCTGTCCTAAGCGGCTTGGGGAACCTTGTGCAAAATGAGGCATCAAATATGATGGATTTGCCATGGTGTGCATATATGCACCATGCAGCTCATGATGACCTGAAGGAGGGCTTCCTACCTCTCCCGGTAAAAATGCTTGAGTTTGCCCTGTAGGTCTAAATCATGCAAGGAATGGTGAAAAGAAAGAACACAAGAGCTCAATTTCCCAAACAGGAGGGTGCATAAAGATAAGGACAGTTCAACAATTCAAGCAGTGCACATCCTAATAATGTCCATTTTCCTAATAAAGAAATTCTCAGACATAATACTTTAAAGTCGGAGCCACTAATACTTTTCTGTGCAACCTTCTCTATTTAAAAAAAAATAACTCAATACGTGACCCTACATGTGAAAAAAGAAAGGGGAAAAAAACTTAACTCCTCTAAGTTTCAGCACTTGCCTGGAAAACCATGCAGAAGCAAACTAAGATATTTTAGGACGAGGAAGCAAGCAGAAAATCCATTACAGCCCTAAGATTTGAAGCATGAAGTCAATCTTGTATCATAAATTTCAGCAATCAAATTATTTTCAGCTATAGTAGATACTAGATGCGAGTGCCTAGAAATCAGAGCCTCCAGTATCATAGAGACAAACAAAAAAAACTTATTAACTGCCTTGATAGAACATCAATTTTTTCCAGGAAGACATGATGAGTTGGACATCAACAAAGAAAAGGGACGTGAGGACATTTAACGGTATTCCTTCAGAAAAAATTAAAATTAAAACCTACCTCTGAGACATACTGGGATTCAGATTAGAGATGTGGTTTGGTCTTCTCACTCCAGTAAATGGTTCTTGAGAGACGACAGATTGACCAAGATGCATCCCCTTGGAGAATTCACTTGTTAAGTTGCTCATTTCTGGGCTATCTTCTTGCAGAAGCAGTTCTTCACTGGTTCAAAGACAAGGCCAAACCAAACACGTTATTACACATCACATGAACTAGGGATTTACCCAAAAAATTTAGACATGAAAGAGTACAATCCATGAAAGAAAACAACAGCAGAAGCCAAGGAAACTTCATGAAAGAGGTTTTGACTTAAACCAGCACAGAAGACAATCGTTTCTTGTTGAACTACACCTATTGAAAAAGATTTTTTTATTATTTTTTTCTTTTAAAAAAAAAAAAAAGAAAAGGAAAACATCGATAGTGAAGAGAATAAAATTGACAAGTTAGAGCCCGAGATGTCAAAAACATAGAAAGAGATATATTAAGGATACAGCTACCACCTTGTGTCAATGTACTCTCTATGTATCATTTCTCAAAAGGAGGTCAATTTATTAAATAGTGCATCCCCTTAATTTACCTATAATTGGGATCCCAATCGCCTGGATCAGGCAATGAGTTACTAGCCTCAGGTTTATCAAGAACACCCTGGGTTCTCTGGAATTGCATATGCCCACCTGGCATTGATGAACTCGTAATATTATGCGCATTATTAGAGTAACCAACATTCACGCTGCTTGATCCTTGCTGTCTGGGGTTTGAGTTACTGTGTAGATGACCAAAAACCGGAGAATTGGCTTGGCTAGAATTGTTGCCATCTGCAACCTGCCCTTGCCAGTGAGAGGATGATGATATTTCTTGAGACTGATAGCTACCATGATATCCCCACCCTTTTCTTCTATTATACTGGCTACCTGCTGCCATCTTCCCTAAAGGTGATCCATGAACACTACTCCTCGATGGTGACGAAGGACCATAATTTCCTGGAGAACCAGCGGAGATCTGACTATACATGCTAGGAGGAGTGAACTGTGAAGGGCTCGTTCCAAGAGACATAGGAATAAAATTTCCTGGGCTGACACCAAGCCCATTCCCATGCGGGAGCTGCTTGAATCTCCTGGTGTCTGGACTGCTCCCAAGAATTGATACACCATTCTGTGCATACAGATGCATCCCTGAGGGACCCGCAGGCGAATAAAATGCATGAAGATTACTGCTATCACCATAACTTCCATAACTACTACCAAGCGCAGCACCATCGTGGTAGCTACCATGACTTCCTAGGCTACCATAGCTACCTACATGTGAATATTGCATGGCCTGATGATAATGAGGGCTGCTCTGCACTCCAACTCGATTCCTGCCAGAAATCTGCATGACAATGAAAAATCCTTTGCATAATGTTACTGAAGATAACAAGTAGGCATATTTAATTGTGTGTATATACAGCAGTTTGCTCACATTAGGAGATAGACCAGCAGCAAACCAATGGCCTCCAGCTGGGTGATGATCCACCTTAACATTCTGAGAAACGGACTGTAAGAAAAAAAAAAAAAAAAAAGTCAGAAGATTAGATATCATTCCATATACCCTCATCTTCTGAAAGCCCATTATCAAGAAAAGTGCATCAGTACATCTGAAGCGAAGTGAAGAGGATGCTAAGTATTTAGAGAAACCAACATGAAATTGTGAACTTCAATTCATACATAAGCATAGAGAGCAAAAAGCTCAGCTCAAGTGATCCAGGTCCTATGTCAAACAAGGATGAGCATAGGGCACACCAATGAAGTAAGCTAGAGAAAGAAATTTAGAATTCATGTTGCAATCCACAGTTACTCCTACAAACTGGACTGACAAGCATATAAAGTGGATATAACAACACTCAAGATCATATAGATTTAAAAAAAATCCTGGTAGCCCAGAAAGGATCCACTCACCAGTCGAGGTGTCTCCGGTGCAGGTCTATAAGGACACGTGAAAGGCTCCCCAGTCACAAAAGGATGCTTTGATGCCTACAGCACAATATTTGAATCTCTTAAAATATGAAATCTGACAAACTGACATAAGATGCTGAGGATGATTGTTAAATTTCTCTCTCTTATCAGAGATCAACTTTAAGGGAAGTTATTTCCCCTCTATTCCTTACTAATGATGCTATCTGGGGACATTTGAATCTCAGTTACATCTTTATAATTGCTTTTGTAGGAGTAAGATGCACGAGACTTCTCAAAATTGTGAAATTCAGTTACTTCCATACCCCTTTCATAAGAGAATTGAAGAAGTTTATAATATAGCCTAAGATTTCTATCATTGATCAATGTAGCTTATTCTGTTTAATATGAAAAATGGAAATGAATAAAGATGTCTAAAGAGAAAAGAAACTCCAAGTCCAAAGAGAGGGGGTTCTGCAGACATCTAGATGAAATAACCTGGCTGATTTCACCTTAAAAGAATATCCTGCATCCTGCTACACAGTTAACAAAGCATTGCAATTCATCTTCTAATATTTTGTCCAAGTTTTGCCCTAACATAATTATTTGTCTTAAACCTATCTGATTAAAAATGACTCATTTTCACAAAATAAAAGCCTTACTGAAAGTTCTTATTAATTATTTCTAACACAGGTTCCCCCCACAAGATTTCTCCAAAAGCATGATGACGGAATGACTTTATACCAAGGACATCACAGTAACAAGCTCAAGGAAAAACCTCCAGCAAAAGCAATAAGACTGAGTACCAATTGGGGAGCACACAACTGCCTGTGTTACAAAGAAACGCATTCAAGTAGTCAGCTGCTTTATTTAACTAACAATTAAGAATTCGTTTGGCCAACTTGTTGCATCAAGAACTATCACTCATTTTCAAATGATTTTACATTGTTCACAAAAATTTATTTCATACAAAATAAATCCATAACAACTCCCGCACTGAACCCACGGATGCCTGTACTTTCTAGTTATGCTTCCTGCCTGATTCCCATCCCTCAATCCTCATAGTCACTTGTGTCTCTCTGTCAGCCTCACCAATCATCAATGGTCTTTGATTTGATTCGTATTCCAATCAAGAACTTATTTCTTAAAAGGCTCAGATCCATTTCCTCTCGATGACTGATTTTGTCTCAAACAAGAGAAAAACTTAAGCATAAAATCCTATTCTTGTAGATAGAGAAAAGATGCTCCCTGTGACAGTAGTTACAATGTTCTTTTTTTTGATAAGGTAATAATTTTATTAACAGTTGGGGAAAAGACGCCGTACACAAGCCGTATACCAAAAAGAGAGAATCTACACCAAAACATGATTCTCAAAAAAGGAGACCCAATTTTCTATACAAACAGGGGTCTCATGGGAACACCAAAAGCAAACTAGAAACAACAGACTATTTTGCAACTTTACAATATCTAGTTCCACCCCTTCGAATGCTCTCCCATTTCGCTCTTTCCAAATAACCCATATCAGTGCTAGCGGGGCAACCTTCCAAGCCCTAGGACTCCTCTTCCCCTTTCTGTAACCCCAACTATACAATGCCTCCTCCACTGTTCTCGGCATCACCCATTGCATCCCAAACCAATCAAGAACCACCCTCCACAGTCGATTAGCCACCTGACAATGCAACAAGAGATGATCCAAATCTTCACCCGTACTCTTGCACATGAACCACCAACTTACATGGTTGATCTTCTTTCTCAGGTTTTCTACTGTCAATATCATACCCCTTGCTGCCAACCACGCAAAGAAACACACCTTCCTCGGAACCCTGGGAACCCAAATAGCACGATGAGGGAAAATACATTCATCTCTCCTTAATAACCTTTCATAAAACGATTTAACAGTGAATAAGCCAACTCTACTCTCTCGCCAACTACAATTATCCGATCTATCAGTAAGAATATTCTGTCCATACAGTAACTCAACCAAACTATAAAATTCTTGCAGCTCCCAGTCCTGAAAATTCCTCCTGAATCTCAGATCCCAATGAACTTCCCCCTCGTGAGGCCTCACAATTTGTTGGACTGTCATCTCTCTTTGACAGGACACTCTATATAAGTTAGGGAAAACTACCCTCAACTCATTCTCCCCACACCACTTGTGTGTCCAAAAACTAACTTTACCACCATCTCCAACTTTGAAAGAAATGCGTCTCCTAAAGTCTTCCCACCCCTTCATAATACTCCTCCATAAGCCGCATCCAAACGGTGTTATGATGTCTCTAGTCCTCCACCCACCTTCCATAACGCCATACTTCTCTGCTACCACCCCCCTCCAAAGTGCGTTCTCCTCCACCCCAAACCTCCATAACCACTTCCCTATCAAGGCTTTGTTGAAGACCCCAAGATCTTTCACACTGAGTCCTCCCCATACCTTTGGAGAAGTGACAGCTCTCCAATTCACTAAATGAAACTTTTTAGAACTATCCGCTGAATCCCATAGAAAATTCCGCTAAAGTCTTTCCAGCGTTTCTGTCACTTTACAAGGAGCCTGCAGAACCGACATGAATAAGTGGGGATGCTAGACAAAGTGCTCTTAATCAATACTTTCTTCCCTCCTTTAGATAAGTATCTCTTTTGCCACCCCGCTAGCCGCTTCTCAACTCTTTCAATCACCGGATTCCACACCGCTAAATCTTTGTTTGAAGCACCCAACGGAAGACCCAAATATGTGGTAGGAAGCGTGCCCACTTTACAATTCAACACTTGTGCAATCTCATCCATATTAACCACTTCTCCTACCGGAGTGATTTCACATTTCCTAAGATTGATCTTGAGGCCTGACACAACCTGAAACCAAATAAGTATCTGTCTCAAGTAATCTACCGGGGAGACCTCAGCATCACAAAATACCAAGGTATCATCCGCCAAATAAGAGATGTGAAACCGTCACATTACTGTGTCCTCTGAATGAAGCATCAAAACCCTTCAAAAAGCCTCCAGTGACTGCCTTATCAATCATTTTGCTCAATGCTTCCATAACAAAAATGAATAGCATAGGGGATAAAGGATCCCCCTGTCTTAACCCCCTCGAGCTCCCAAAGAAACCGCAAGGACTCCCATTCACCAAAACAGAAAACCTGGCACTAGAGATGCAAGCATTCATCCATTTCCTCCACTTGTCCCCAAACCCCATCTTTTGCATTGTGAAGTCTAGAAAGTCCCAATTCACATGATCATAAGCTTTCTCCAGATCCAACTTACATAAAATTCCCGGCTCTCCTTTCTTCTTTCTAGAGTCAACCACTTCATTCGCCACTAAAGCTGCATCGAGGATCTGTCTTCCTTCCACAAAAGCATTTTGAGAGGAGGATACTGTCTCATCCAAGACCTTTTTTAGTCTATTAGAATGCACCTTCGAGATAATCTTAAAGATGCTACCCACCAGACTAATAGGCCTGTAATCTTTAATGCTCGTCACCTCTTCCTTCTTCGGCACAATAGTGATGAAAGATGCATTAAGACTTTTCTCGAACTCTCCAGTTTCATGAAATTCTGCAATGGTCTCCATCACTCGCCCTTGACTATACAACGTTCTATAAACAACTACTAAAGAAAACTAAAGAATTTTGACTTTGCAATTCATTATGTTGCAATATTTAACCACCCAAAATTAATGATCATAGAAAAATAAATACAGCATGATGGGGAAGTTATCCTCACCAAAGATATCGTTCAACAAAAACTAGAAAGCAAATCATTTTCTACAAGTAAATACTAAGCAACCTGCATAGGTGACCATCGCTTAGCTGGATCAAACTCAACAAGCCCCCTCAAGAAATCTATTAGTGCTAATCGTATTTGACTCTCTGCAACAATAAAGTTTTGTCAAGCATCAGAAACTCTCCGGAAATATGTAAACATCATCCACGAGTATTTATTTATATACTGTATTTATGCCTTGAAAAGTATGACTTCCAACCTTTAATACTATCTTCCGCTGCCAGAGTCTTCTTGTAAGGATATTTTCTGATGATTGCCTCAAGGTTCATGTGATTGAAATACTCCTTCCCAATTACTGGCTTTTTTGACTCTCTCTGAAGGAGATGCAATAATACGTTATTAGCGGCTGACAATGAGCTGATAATTCCAGACTATATATGACTTGTAGAGAAGCATTTATAACTGACGTAGCCATTCATAGAAGAAAAGAATCAATCTCTACATGGCGCGATACAGTTCAATTAAAACTATCAGAATTTTCAAGAGAGGTTGTTTGGTTGACCCTTCTGGGATATCTCATACTATAATTGCGCTTAAAGATAGCATCCAACACAACTAAGCAGATAACGTATGATTTGCACGGAGTGACCCCGTTTCATAATTTATTAGTTTTGAATTTCATTGACTTACAGCTTCATATTCTTCTTCTGTCAAAGCTTGATAAACACTAGATCTGCTCATTGGACCTGGTCCACACTCTTCTTGATTAATGTTCCCAACAAACTTGAAGAACTTGCCGGTATTTTTGGCTTCCTTCAGTATGTAATCAGGGGGTTGCCCCCTGCACAAAAAAAATAAATTGTATTCAACTAAGCTAATGGAGTTGATACATGAAAACCTGAACATATTGCAACATAATGAACAGAAGAGCAAGCCACAATGTTTCCTTCATAACCAAACCATGACCGAATCGACTAGCATGGAAGATATAACAGTTTTCCTTTTTAAAAATGGAAGATATAACAGTTACAGCGAAGATAAAGGCATCAGCTTGCCAAGCAAGTGCACAGCTGGTCAAGGAAAGAGTGAAGACAAGAATCTTAACCAGTTGGGGATTAAGGGCTTGGTATACAAGCATCAAGAAGATAACAAGACCTCGTGACACCTTCTCTGATGAGCATGTAAGCTAACATGTTTGTGATCCCACAACGGAGCCATGTGCAGGGTAAACATGTAAATGATCCTACACATATGACATATCTACTTGGGTTTCTAGTGTTGAGCATCTTCACCAATTTAAGTAATCTCCAAAAATGACTTATTAGAGACAGGAGCATTCTCTTGAAATAAGCCATTCCAAAGTTTTCTACCAGAAATTTACCCGACATTATTTTAGTATTTAGGTTTGATTCTGTTCTGTGAGTTACTAAGAAATGCAAAATGCCTTGCAACGGGGTCAAGCTTTCCTATTTTCTTATTCAGGCTCTCTCAGTATAACCCATCACATGCTCCCCTAAGGCCCTAACAGGATGATTAATTCAATCTTCTCGAGAGAAATCATACCATCTTTTTACTAGGTACATAAAATCATCAAAACAAGGTAACTACTATAGTTTCCCACTGAGCCAGCTACTCAAAATCAGCCATAGAGTATCCAAGTTTTGATATCATAACAGTCAGATTTCCTTGTTAGAAAACTAACTGTAAAAACAATAAACAAAGACAAAAAAGCAAAAACGATAAGGTTGGCTAGCAGTGAAGCCAAGACATATGCACAAACTGATTATATTGGAATTGTGAATATATAATGGAAACCATTTGCAAGATGAAATAGGAGATTCCTAAGGCACGGGAAAGAAGCTTACCCAAGTATCTTTATCATTCTCCTCAGAAGATCAAATTCTGAAGCTCCTGGGAACAGCGGAAGTCCTAGAAATAATTCAGCAACTATACACCCAAATGACCACATGTCAATAGCAGTGGTATATCTGAGAAAGGATTAAGGTATACAATATACGAAACCATAACAAAACCAAACGACAAGGTACAATACTACATTACAAACAACGACGACATACCCAGTGAAATCCCACAATGCAGGTACAATACTATATTGAAATGAAGAAGGAAAAAAAAAAAAAAAAAAAAAAAACGTAATTTGTGATTGTCCCAGTATGGTAAAAGACTGCAAAGAAGAAAGCTCTTTGACATATATCTTCACAGAGGACAAAACCGCTCGCTTTGAACATCGTAGTAAAAGTTTCAAAAACGATGAACTTCATAGTTATGGAAGGCTAAGGCAGGACATGGACTTACCTCCATTTTGAAAATAATGACATGCTTCTCGTACAATTTATCTAATTAGAGAATGCCCACCTGATGGTTTGTGATTCTGGTGGCAAAATATGAGAAACTAAGCACGTTTAAGACAAAGGGACGGAAAGCATTCAAATTATTGCCAGAAAAAGCTGAACGGAAGACTTTTCACTATTAACTGAAAGCCTATGGAAGTTACTATAAAAAAATTTCCACCCAGTGACACATGCAGTCAAATTCTGAGGCTGCACCAGGTCAGCTTCCTGCAGGCACTCTTATAAGAAAACAATGAAGAGAGAAAGTAGGATCTAACTAATAACTCAAGGATACTGATATCCAAGGAGGACTTCAGGTGACCGATAGTACCGACTCTGCAAAGAAGATATTGGTAAATTAAGAGATATCAGAGCAATCAAGTAAACTTGAATATAAAGAAGCAACAATCACCTGGATATACGAGTAAACAGTACGATCCTCCATGCATGCTGATCCAAAGTCTATAATTTTTACTTCAGCTGGCTTCACACTGACAAGATGCAAGAAACTAAGTGAAATCAAAAGGAAGTGAAGCACAATGGTATCTCCGACCTTGGTATCAGAGAAGCTTGCCTTGTGCATAAAAGAATGTTCTCAGGCTTCAGATCGCAGTGAATTATACCAGCATCTTTCATAAGTGCTAATCCACGCAATATCTATACACAACGAAAGTCAAACTTATTATAGTCTTTATTACACAAACAGACGTGGTCATCACCGGAAGTTCTACGTTCAGACCAGCAACTGGTTACCTGCTTCGAAAACAACTGGACAATGCTCAATGACAATCCTCTAAAATGGTTTAACTTTATAAGCTCATACCTGGAAATTAGAAATTTAAATCAATCAGAATGTTGAGGTCTGTAATTGATTGCAGATAATCACACGGAACATTTAAAATGCTGCTTCTCCCGCAACTTACAGATTTGTGTCAAGCAGTTCAAAAGCAATGCACAAGTGACGTTGATATACAAAGTAATCATAGATCCGGACAATATGGTGCTTATCATCAGGATCATACTTCTTATTTAACTGGAAAAAGAAAAAGGAAAGGGAGCTAATGATATCCGCATCAACTTTACTGACAGCACTGAAAATACAAAACCAGCTGAGTGATCTTTACTGTTGTCAGGATAGAAACTTCAACAAGTGCTTGTTGATAATAAGCTGGTTGATTCTTGATGACCTTAACAGCAAGAAATGTATTTGTTTCATCAACCGAGCACTTAGCAACCTGACCAAAAGTTCCATGACCAAGCATGTCCTTGACTACATACCTGCATACAGTGAAAACAGTACAAAAATTAGTCCAACTTGTGACAAGTGAGAGGATTTACGAGGAACTATGACTAGAATGAAGTGCGTAGGCTTGAAAGAATAAAACTTTAGTTATCATCAAATTGCTTCATGGGAAAAATCATAAAAATGATTTCCCTCTGACTAGAAAAGCACTTCAGATTAATCACACAGCAACACACTTACTCATAAACAAGAGAAAAGCGTGCACATTCATTTCATTAAGTAGATAATCAAATATTTTATTTTTCTCATTTATATACATTAAAATCTTGGAGAACTATTCAGATACTTCTCTTCTTTTACTTTTTCAGGTTAACCCTGCAAAGGCAAAGCAGTTTACATAAATAAAGTGCACTTGACCAGAAAGTAGATAAAAGTGTACAGCAAAAAAGTATTCAATTGCTATAATGAGAAAACTACCAGCATAATATTCTGATTTACCCAAATTGGAGACTTTTGCAGGGGAAAATCTAGAAAGAATCCCTCCTCTCTAAAGGTGTTGCATTTCAACCCTCGCAAAGAGCAATTAGGACCCAAAAATACATGATGGAAAATTGTGTAACAGGGAAGAAATAACCAACCTTCTCTTTGTATCCAAATTAACCAACTCAAGATTGACAGAAAGAATGAGGTCTGAGTTTGCATTATCGTGGCCATCGTTCAACACGCCAACCGATGGGGACGTCAGGAATCTCTTTGGATTCAATTCTTCAGAGTAATTGAATTGAGGATTGCAGATGCGGTATGTCTCAACAATATCTTTAGTTAACCTTACCACCAACTGCAGTTTTGAGATCATGGTGTGATGAAAAACGCTTTATTAATAATTATACTTAAGACTCCAGGGGCTTCATTAAAAACTATAAAAGATAATGATAAAGTAAATTGCAAAGATGCAGAAAATATTTCCTAAGCTCACAAACTAGATGTATTTGAAAGTCAGATGTAAAAAGAGCGAAGGTGGAATAATATAGTTGTAGAACATACAGCGATCAAATGACCATGTAACCTCTATATCATCTAACTGAAATGTACACACCAAATGCAGTAAATGAAATATTCTACACAATGTCATTATTGAAAAAGAAAGAAACTAGTATCCCCCGTTTCAATTATTATGCGGCGTCGATTGACTGGGCACGAAGTTTAAGAAAGAAAGACAGACTTGTGGAACTTGTGGTCTTAAACATGCCATGATATTTATATAGCTATAAAAAGCATGACATTAAGGAGAAAATGAGAAGTTTAAAGTTACACTGTCTCGAAAAAATAGAAAGATGTCATTCTTTGTGGAATAGATTAATAAGGAAATAGTGCCACATAAAATGGAATGAAGGAGTATTTATCTCAGAGTTTTCCATACCTAAGTAAAAATTTTGGGATAAAAATAATGGCTTACATTTTCTCTTCATCAATTTTTAATTTTTTTTAATTTTTGAAAAATAATGGTAGCATCAATTATTGCAAACTTAGAACAGAATTAACCACCTAAAATCCAAGTATTAAGCACTAGAACATTGAACCAACAGGTACTTGCGATCAAAGTTTCCTCAAACATTCTGATTTAGTGAAAAATAATGGTAGCATCAATTATTGCAAACTTAGAACAGAATTAACCACCTAAAATCCAAGTATTAAGCACTAGAACATTGAACCAACAGGTACTTGCGATCAAAGTTTCCTCAAACATTCTGATTTAGTGAAAAATAACTAGGTTAAGCTACAAGTGATGGGTATTTGAGTGAAGTACACTATAATAATAACTTAATAAATAACTCTATTTAACTTAAATAACCAGTATGATAATAGTGATGATATCCAACATCATTTCAGAGGAGAAGTCGGGGAATTTATAAATAATATCCTGGAATTGAAACACTCATAAATATGTGCAAAGGAAAAGTGGCAAGTTAAAATCCTCTTATCATGCAAAGTCTAAACAATCATCCTCCATAGTCTCCCCAAAACCATAACATCTTTCTTTTTTCTAACCTCAACCCACCCGCCACCCCCCTCCACCGAACCTCTGAGGTTTAAGATGTACGATCATATCCCATTAACAAAAAAATTAAACCCTACATCTTGTCTACCTTACTCATCTTCTTCACTGAGATTGCCTTCCTTCACATAGATCGCTCTTCTATCGCAATTCCAATGGCAATTTCTCTAACAATGTCCTGTTAAAGATTACCAATCTTCAAATGTGCAGTTATCCCTCTCCCCTCGAGGAGTTGTTACCGCATTCCAGCATATAAGGTGGAGCTTCCTATCACTATTCATGTCGTCTGACAAATAGTTTGATCGACTTCTCTAGCCTTGCATGACGGATCGAAAATAAGAACATCAAATAAGTGTGAACTCTTGATATTGTTTTTCTGATCAGGTGATTCTTCTCCTTTTCAAAAGAGATGTTTTTTCAACCATTCCATTCTTCTTTCGAGTTTCTAGATAATTGCCTAATAAAGTTTGTTGTCCTTATATTTCATCCCAACACCCAAATATTTCATTTGGAATTCAACAACCTTATATCCTCCAGCTCAGGAACACATTTATATTGTGCATACTCCACCAGATCACCTCAAACTTCCGCGTGTTGATTCGGAGGTTGCTGGTCACCCCTTAAATAAAACCAGGAACCAAAAGCTTGGATTGTCTCACTTCATCACAAACAAATAAGCATCTGTGATGATGGACTCCCTCCCTTAGCCCCTAGTACTAGCAAAAAAACCAAATAGAATAACATTCATCATTATGGAAAATATAACTGTTGAAAGGCAATGATGAATTAATTTTTTCCATCTGTCCCCTACCCCTATCCTGTGAAGGAGATAGAATATGAAATTACCATACCATACACCTTATCAATATCCAATTTGGACACCAACCCATCAATTTGGATCAACAGCTTCCTTTGCCATAAGACTAGTGTCTAGAATATCCCACTTCTAAGTGTATCCCTTACACCTTTAAATCTCGTAATAAGTACCTTCGGAATAATCTTGCAGATACTCCTCTAAACTAATAGGTTGATAATTCTTGATGTCCATAGCACCTCATAAGGATCAAGACAACGAACAAAGAGTTGAAGTTTCACTTGAAAGCACAAGTGCGGTAGAATTGCTCCAACAACCTATATCATCCTCTTTTTAACTTCCAAAAACAACGAAAGAAGGCAAGAGTTAAAACACCAGGCACAATGCATGTTCCCAACATTGCTTGCGCACTTTATCCTCTTCACAAGGCCGCTCAAGAGCTTCCTTTTATTCAAATTATTTCTATTGAGGATGACTGCTCCATTCTATATTCTCTTCATAGAGGGACCAATAATATTAGTATGTTTTCCATCCTGAAGCTTTCACACTCCAGCAAGATCTTTAGTTCTTATGGTAGTCCTTGCATACCATTGTCTGTCTCTCCTGGGCCTCATAACAGCTTATCAATTTATCTCACTTATTCCTTATTCTTGCGGGTGATGATGCTCCACGTGAATAGAAGTGTAGAAAGCAGTGTTCTAATGAGAACTCTATCGTATTTGTTGTCATTTCCTTTGTAATCTTTCTCATGCTTTATGCCGCTAAAGCTATTGGTAACCACCATGGTGCGTGTTGCAATTGGTTCCCAAAGATGTCCTCCATTTTACATCTCTCCAACGTCACTTTCCCTTTGCTTGCCAGTTGATGTAGCATTGGAAGTTGGAACCACTGCACGATAACCTCAACAACAGCAACCCAGTTTCTATAAAGCGTCTTAAAATGTTGATGACTCTAGTTTTCCTTAATGTTCGGTGATATGTATTTCTTCTGCGAACTTACGAACAAAAAAAAAAGGTTCTCTTAAGATAATAGTGTAAAATTATCGGTGACATTCAAGAAACGATTGTAGATCTCCTATGAAGTCGACAATTCTAAAATAAGGAATCAAATGTGGAGTATCATTCCACAAAGCACTATAAACGGGAAAGAGTCAACTTAAATGTTCTAAGGCCAAACTTTACTCCAAAATTTTAATAACGGAATAAGGTCAAAAATGCCCTTAAACTATGCGAAAACGAACAACAATACCCTCCATTATTTTGGTCCTAAAATGCCCCTATTGTTACTTAATTGGGTCAAAAATGCCCTTTTTCTAATAAACGTATTGTTTCTTTTCTTTATAAAAACATTATTTTCCTAATACAAATATTGTTATTAAAGAATCCTTTTCTTGTTTTTTCTCTTTTAAAATCCCTAAAAAAGTCGGAAGTAATCCTTTTTTCTTCTAAATCTCGTTTTATCAATTAAAATAGATTAACTCCATGTATTTTTAACTGATAATATAGGTCATATATATAAGATGTAGTAACACATCATTAATTTTCATTTAGATGACGATAAAATTCTTTTTCCTAATAAAATGGGAAATATTTTATTTCTTAATCTTTTCCGAATTGAAGTAGGATAAGCATTTGCTAATACAATCTTGGTTTATAGAGATAGGTGGAAACCAAATATGCGAGGTTATCCCTCTAACCTAAGGAACTAACTCCAAGCAAAATTGCTCATCAAGAGAATACTAGGAATAACTAACACGAGTTTACCTGTTTGCACAGTCATCTTTTGTCGAAAGAAAGGGCTACTTCAATAAGCATGTTCCAATTGATTCAACGGAAAAGGCTCAAATATGTCATTGAACTATCGGAAATGGCTCATTCATGCCATTCGTCAATAGATTGGCTCATTTATGTCATTGAACTATTGAAAATTGCTCATTTATGTCATTGAACTATCGAAAATTGCTCATTTATGCCACTCATCAATAGTTTGGCTCGTTTATGGCATCGCCCATTACCAAAATGACTCATCCATGCCATTTTTCATTAACGCCGGTTTTACAATACCAGATATGACACGTGGCCTCCAACTAGATTATGGTTGTGGGTAGGTAGGGTGTATGGGTCGGATTTTTTATTAATTTGGGATTTAAAATTGGGCTGGTTTAATTAAACGACGTAGACCTCTAATTGGAGGCCACGTGCCATATCTGGTATTATAAAACCGGCGTTAATGAAAAATGGCATAGATGAGTCATTTTGGTAACGGGCGATGCCATAAATGAACCAAACTATTGATGAGTGGCATAAATGAACAATTTTCAAAAGTTCGATGGCATAAATGAGCCAAACTATTGATGAGTGGCATAAATGAGCCATTTCCGATAGTTCGATGGCATATTTGAGTCTTTTCCGTTGATTCTATTATTGAAACATTGGAGTTATCATGTTAGTCCCGGATATATTCTTTTTAACAATGTGAATTTTGTTCCACACGAATGCTGCATACTTTTCTCTCTTTTTCGCAACGAGTAGGGGGTTCCCTTAAAGGGCATATTATCTGGGAGTAGAGACACCTCTCAACTCATCACTTTGGTCGCTCTACGGCTACAAATTCCAGTCTAGAGAGTAAATACAGCAGACATCCCATTGAAACAGTCATAAACCTTATAGCTGATCATCCGCAAAACACATTGACCCATACTCACCCTTCCTTAGAGCTGATATGGCAAACAGTTATCATCCCTCTACCAGGATAATGTTGTAGATTAAACCATCCTTGTAGTGGACTCAACTCTCAGAGGTACAGCTTCAGCTATCAGTTTTTACATTCAACATTCTTTCTTATTACCAGCAATCCAATCTATCATTGAAGCCCCACCCAGGTGCACTCCCAATATCTAGATTGGCCTACCTCAAATGGGTTCCTTTCTTTGTCATTTCTTACCGAAGGTTGAAGAAAACAGACAGAATACATAGGACTACTTCAGATTACAATATGATGAGCTTTATGATAAACATTCAACTCTAATTACTTATATGACTTTCTACAGATACAGAAATCGTTATCTATAAATTGACTTCCAGAAGCTATGGAGGTCGAGGATTAGGATAGAAGGTTAGTAGGTAGCCGAGTATTCTCCTTATTAGTAATATTAGTTAGTAATCGTGTAGATTCTTTTCATCAAGGTGTATTACTATCTGTTGCTTCATTTGCTTTTTATCTTGCTATTTTGTTGTCATATTTTTCTTGATACCATGCTTCAAATCCTTTTTTCTTTTCTTTTGAGCCAAGGGTCTATCAGAATCAGCCTCCGTACCCTCCCCAGGCCCCACTTGTGGGACTACACAGGGTATGCTGTTTATAAATTGACTTCCGGTG
>NC_081346.1:16379168-16592634 GCF_029784015.1 Lycium ferocissimum | reverse complement strand
TACTTTGCGCCAGAAATTTCACTATTCCCCCGCGAAAGAAACGGAGAGAATAAAGCCGGATCAAATGATCAAGCGTGAACGGAGCATTAACCTCGTTAGCCAAGAATTGACTGCATATAACAACACACCAAAAATTTGGCCCAATTTGTCCGAGGCACAGTTGATGTGTTCAACACATATCCAGAATAACCTCATCAATTAGTGGGTCTAGATTAAACGTAAAGGGGAAAGTGTACATACTTGAATACCCCTCCTTATACGTGGTCGTGTCTTCAACAGGATCCGGGATCATAATCTTCGTAGGGCCATACCGTCACTCGCCGGCAACTGGGGGTGTCGGACTTACGACCCAACCACAGTCAGCTCGGACTTGTGGTATAAGAGCCTCAGTGATAGCCGAAGGATAACATCGGACGCCGTATCCTCGGTCGGCGTTGTCTACCCTTGGGAGCTTTCCCGAAGCAAATTCAGAATCGAAGTTAAAAGCTGATGGCATTGCATCTTGTCCCCTAGGTTCGCATGGGGACTACGCCTCGGCACGCCGCGGCGGTACCGGGGGCACGAGGAATCCCGGACGTGAGTGTTTTCTCGTGATGATGATTGCCTAGAACTCGAGGCCATATTTTGAAGTGTTTCTTAAATCAAACGAATAAAAGAACAAATAAGAAGGGGATGATGATCAAGAGGCTATTTTTGAAAGTTTCTTCAAGAACTGACAAAAAACTAATGCTTGTTCTTAAGCTTTTGGAGTAAATGTGGTGTTGAATTATTGTGTCGGAATGATTCTGCTAGTGAGGAATTAAATTTGGGAAGGCAGAAATGAGAGAAGGAAAGGGAAGACAGTTATATATAAGAGAAGCAAAACGTTTCACATTCGGCACTTTTTGCCCGACTAGTCACGAGTTGACACATCTCGCGAAGCGACCAATCGGGAATTGACGCGTCTCTCGTGTCAGTGAAATGACGTGATGTGACGTTTGGGTTTCCCGCGCATTCCTGATGAATCGTATTTAAGTCGAGCCTCTTCGAAAGGAAGAATTAAGTTCTGTAATAAAAATCGAGCTACAAAATTTGAAAACACGATTCCATTGAACATCCGAATAGGAAAATTGACATCGGTCTGAAAGACCGTACAAAGAAAACCAAACCAACCTACGTCGTTTTAAACGACTATACAGAACTAGAACTATCAGTCGAAATGACTGAACAAAGCAAAATCTTAAAATCTCGAGCTCTATGTCTCATCAATCTTGGGTTGATCGCTTTTCCCTGATAGAGCCACTTTGAGCTGATCATTCTCTCCTCGGAGTCGAGCGATCTCCCCGAGAAAATTCTCTGGTGTCCGAGTTGGAGAAGCATCAGTCGGGGTCCCAACAGCCACTTCTTCGACATCATCATCGATCTCCACAATCTGTACCGGACCTTCCCTGGACAACCCCCTTCGGGAAATCCGGCCAGATTTAACCCTAGCGCCAATTCCCGAACCGCATGTCGGGGTCTCTGATGTGGCTCTCCTCTTCGGCACCTTAGCCGAACCAGTTGAACTTCCCTCGGCTGCATCCTTGGACTTTACTTTGGCAACTCTTGCCTTCGTAGCCTTCTTCACCGGAAGCCCTGGTACACGAAACAAAGTTTGTATAAAAAAAAACACGTAAGTGATAACGGAGAGTGAGATTTACCATGATTCTTGCCCCTCCATCCAATCGGGCCCAAATCTCTCCAAGAGCGGCCTACGCTTTCAGCAGCACCCAGCATGGCGGTTAACCACTCGAATATCCCGGGTAAAAACTCAGGTTCGATAACAACTGGTTCGGAATTTCATTCCTCGGGCAGAGGATCGGGGTTGACACGTTGCAGTTGGGCCTTTCTCATTTTGATGAACCGATGCAACCATCCCCGATCA
This sequence comes from Lycium ferocissimum, assembly GCF_029784015.1. NCBI lineage: Eukaryota > Viridiplantae > Streptophyta > Magnoliopsida > Solanales > Solanaceae > Lycium > Lycium ferocissimum. The sequence goes on along the minus strand of NC_081346.1, from coordinate 16,590,731 downwards.
AAGTCATCCTCGGGATCAATTAGGCCCCGAATGCCTCAAGGGATCAAATGCACAATACCCCCACGGATGACCCTGGGAATATAAATATGGATTAAATGGTCCAAGGTAAATAGGACTCTGGCCATATCAGCTAAAAACTGAATGCAATGGACAAGTCGCCATATTTGAGGAGCAACTTGTCCTACGCAAATCCGATAACGTCGACACATATCTTCTACCACCCGATGAATCGGAAGCGTGAACCCGATGGCAAAGGGGTAAGTGTATACAAGGTAATGACCGGGGATGTGTTGGTTAATCCGCATCCCCAGCCCGACAGGCGAAATCTCAACCCCTGTGTCTAAGCCGCACTCTCTCCGAACCCTGGGAATTGTATCGTCGGTAACAAAGGATTCGAAGCTCCTCATATGGTCGTAGTGGTGACCGATCCTGCAATCATCCTCAAAATTGAACCCAACAGGGACAATTTCAGCCACTTGGAGTTCGAGGTTCGTCATGGCAGGGGGTTCGGGAGATGGTAAAGGTTCGGTGGAAGATTGTAAAGGTTCGGTGGAAGATGGTATAGGCGAATCCAAATGAGGGGCAGCGTCGGTTAACAACAATAAAGGAGAAGACATCTTAAAGCAAAGCAAGACCAACGTTTTCAGAATGTGTGAAGAAGTGATGCTATGCATGGCTTTATATAGGGAGAAAGTTGAAGTTGGAGGAACTTCTAGAGACTTCTAGAAGTTTCTAGTAATGGTAGAGTTCAGAAGGCCAAAGGATTCTGATGAAATCCATGTTACCAAAGCATGTAATGGTGCAGCATTTATTATATTCGAAGTCTGGATAGTCCGTTATGCGATTATGGTTTTGGGAGAACGGGGGTCTTTTCAATCCATTTCCCGTTTCCATTTCTTTACTTCGGAAAAATGGAGGGACTATCTGTGTACGGTGAGAACTTGAGAAAAGTTCTCTCCGGTTCAGTAAAGGTTGGTTAGTATTGGTTTGTGAAAGGGAACCTTGACGTGTCCGAGGCAGTAAGTCCGTGAACTGTCACCCGAGGTGTATTCGAAGGGATAGGTCCAAATCAACGGAAGGTTATCTTCTCCTGATTCATCGCCGAGGATCAAGCCACCAACGGACGTGTCCGACAATATCGGAACCACTTTTATCCACGTGATGGTTCATGTATCCTATTTTTAGTAGGATACTTACATTATTTAAACGCATGCATCAGCTCCATTAGAGGGCATCAGAATCATCTTTAAAAATATATTCCAGTTGCTAATAAGAAAAACTCTTCTCCATCTAAGCCTCTGTTCTGAGTATCATTCTTTGTTAAGTTCGTTCTTTACACTTCACAGTCCGTTCCAAACAGCCGGAGGAAGGAATCCCCCAATCGGACCCATTAAGCACAATCCGAGCAAGAATCCCCTCCCCGACAATTCTGCCATCTCAATACTCAGGCTCATTTACTTTGTTTGATTTTCATAGTTTGCTCGTTAATTCTTTGTTAGTAAGCTCAAGTCACATATCCTTTAAACCACGTACAAATTCAATTGTTGCTCTCTGAGGGTAAACAAATATAAATATCATAATATTATTACCTTCTTTTTTTAATCCCCACCCTTTGATTCCCTTTTGTTGGAGCTATTGCCCCTTTGGTGACATAAACCCATAATCCTTGGGCTGTAGGTGGGGATGTTGGCTAGGTGAGTAACTCCTCTTGTCACAATATTATTACTTTTTTTTTTTGGTTTTAAAAAAAGATCATAATACCCCGAATTAAATAATAACTATAGTATTATTTAGTGGATATATTTTTTTTTGAAAAACATAAAAAAATAATATCAAAATATAGATAATTCAAAATTACTTACTATATGGAAATCATAATTTTTAACCGTGAATATCATAAACTAATTCTACATTTTATTTGGTGGATTTTTAGAGCCCGTTTGGATTAACTGAAAAAAGTGGCTTTTAAGCATAAATGCTTAAATTACTTTTTAATTACTGAAAGTTATTTTATAAATAAGTAGTTACGTGTTTAGATAAAAGTGTTTAAAGGGTTTTTAGAAGTAAGGGTATTATTAAAATTAACAGAAAATATAAGAGATAAAAGGGTAAAATTGTTGATCAAACCAAAATAACTTTTGCCCAAAAAAATAAGTTAAGACTGAGTAACTTCTTAATTTTAACTTATTTTAAATATATTTTAATTTAATTTAAGTTGTTTTCTATTTTACTCAAACACTCAAATAAACTAAAAATGGCTTATAAGCCTATCCAAATGGGCTCTTACTCATTTATCATCCGACGTCCATTAGACAAACGGACCGCTAATTCGCTTGTGACCATAAAGTAGAGATGACGAAGGCTCTGTTTGTTGTAAGGCCAAACGTGGCGGCGCTGTGTATCCGTCGATTGAGCAGCTCCGTTCCGCCACGTGTGCCTGCCATTGTGAAATGCTACTCTATTTCTGCCCCTTCTTACAGGTCGATTAAGGTCCTTCCCCTTGTAGGTTCGAAGATTGAGGCATTTGCTGGTCACCGGAATTTCAGTATTCGAGCAAGTAGCGATTCTGCCAATAATAGCTCATTTGATTCTCCTCTTATGCAGTCTATGCAAAAAAAGGTTATAAATTCACTGACCCTTTTTTAAGCATATTGAGGGTTTTATTGGGGTTGTGTTTATCTGCTTTGTGCTTTTTAAAGCTTAAAACTCTAGGAATTACTGTAAGACTTTGTTCTGGAGATTTATACCCTGAAAATGGGAGTAATTGCTAAATCTGACCCCCCAAGAAATGTTTTTTTTTTTTTTTAATTTTTAAAATGAAGTGGCCATTTTGAGGAATAGTGAAAGACTCGGCAGACTTGTGTTTAGGTGCTGAAAGAGTTAATGGTCAAAAATACATCTCAACTGTCACTTTTTGGCGAGTTTCACAACCCAGCTATCGGTTGTTCCCTTTTCCTACTTGAACTATTACCATATATGTATTAAGCACACACCTCGAAACTGAATATGACAACTAACATTTGTTTTGTTTTCCTATGGGAACTCTCAGCTAGGTGTGTTTTAATACATAGACCGTGATAGTGTGAAACTCGCGAAAAAGTGATAATTCGGGTGTGTAGTGTGGAACTCGCGAAAAAGTGATAATTCGGGTGTGTTTTTTGATCATTATCTCCTTTCATAAAAGGCATTAAGAAGGTGCAATAGTTCACCTCATTTCTAAAATACTAAGCTGCAAATGAAATTCAAAGAATGGTTCATGCTAATTACAGGGGACAACTTGCGCCAACTAAATAAATTCATTAAGCATCTAGCCTTCAGGAGATGGCTTCGAGTTGATATTCCATCAAAGCATCTCCGGTTTCTTTCTGTCCAAATACACCAAAATATTACAAACAGGTACCATAACCCAGATTTTCTTGATGGCTTTATCAACTTTCCATGAACTCCCACTTTCATAGGCGTCTCCACTGCTGAATGCCGTTGTCCAAAATGTTGATCTGACCCTAAGAAACGTTCTTGGAAATATATTTCTTTTTGCTCCTTTTGCTGTTAAGAAAGATTAGCAGAGTTAACTGAATAGTACCATGACTATCAAAGAAAGAGCAGCTTAAAACCTTTCAAAGAATCAGGAGGATGGAATTTGGGACAAAAGAGAAAGAACTTGAGGTGTAGAACTCAAGGGGCCTTTGATACAGTGTTCAGGTTGTAGGAAAGGGCACAGAGGAGCAAGATTATCATTAGGAGCAAAACATCCCTGAGTACGTGCTGTCTTACAAAAATCACTTAAAAAGAAGGAACCTAACAAGAATTGACTTAGAAATTACAAAATATTCATGATATTAATTACAATGGTTAATTTTTCAGAGTTGAAGATTTTTTTTTTTTTTTTTTTTTTGGTATAGAATTGAAGATGTTAGGATTTGAAAAGAAAAAAGGAACAGGGAACTAGGAATGAAGCATCCTTTAGATACTCAGTGAACCATGCGACGAAGCCCCTTGACCCTGGGTTTGGTCCAGTGGTAAGAATGCAGCGCGTGATATGTGGGTTAGGCGCATGCCATGGATTTGAACCCTTTCGTAGACAAAAGCTTGGTACTTAAGTGTAGAAGGGTGGAGGGTCAAGGCCATTGTCCACCAAGTTTTGCACCGTGCAGTGCACCACTTACCCTCGGGAATTTCTCGGTTGTAAACAAAAAGATGAACTCACCTGCCTAGGATCACAGATGCTGCACATTATATCAAATAAATAACTAGTGCATTGGTGACACGCAACACCTTGATCCATGTACAATGAACTATAAAGTTAAGACAAAGATTTGATTTTATAGGCACCAGAGTTGAGATGAGTTTTGAGTGTTTTCTGGATGTGGTAAGCGGCTGAGTAACAAAGGCATATATAGATGTTGAAAACTATTTGGACTATGTAATCAAATGAGATAAAGGGGTGTACATTTGCTACGTTAGTGTTGGTAGGTGGGGATAGAGAAGTACTGCGCAAGTAGTAAATCACATAGTAGGAACATCTCAAAATATTCGTCTCGGTGTCATAATGAAGTTAATAGAACTATACTTATAGAAAGACTCAAGCATAGTTTGATTTTTGGACTAGACTTGTTAAATTCCTTTTAAAGGATCCTTGAATGTTAGTTTACAATATCCTCAAATTACTCCAAGGTGTTGGGATAAGCTTATGACCCCATTCGGGTTAGCTGATTAAAAGTAACCGATTAGCATTAAGGGTCAAAAAACACTTATAGGTGTTAAATCTGATTTTATGTATATGCAGTTACGTGTTTTGATAGAGGTGCTGAATTTGATATAAGCAGTTAGTTTGTTTGGTAAAAAAGTGTTGATAAGCACTATTTATATTAAAATGACCGAGAGGTCCTTAAAGCTATTTAAAAAAAAATAAAAAATAAAAAGTACCTTTTACATAAAAAGGGAAGAATGATGGAAGTTGAATAGGGAGGGACTTAATGTTATGTTATGAATAGTACAAAAGATATTAAGGATAAAATCATACAAGGTTTGGTCAAATCAAAAGTGCTTATAAGCTATCATATGTTAGGGGCGACCAATTCACAGTAAAGAGGGGCTTAAATGTTCTGTTACAAAAAGTATTTCGGAGATTACAAAAGATATTAAGGATAAAATCATAAAAAGTTTGATCAAACCAAAAGTGCTAGCTAGAAAATCATAAGTTATGGGTGACCAACTTATGACTTTTGGCTGATTTTGTTGATGTTTACCAAATGCGCATATAAGCCAAAAAAGTGCTTGTAAGCTAGTTGACCAGCTTATAACAGGATGTTTGGTTTAGCTTATAAGCTAGTCAAACTGGCTTATAAGCATTTTTAGCTTATCTATGCGTTTGGTAAAACCACCAAAGTACTTATAAGCCATGTGCTTATAAGCTAAAATCAGTCAAAAACAATAAGTTGGTCATCCCCATCTTAAAAAATTTCAGCTTATGAGCACTTTTGGCTTGACCAAGTATTTTACTATTTTATCCTTAATATTCTTTTTAATTCTCAATTATCTTTCTCAAAACAAAACTCTTCACTTCCGCTTCGCTCTGTATCCGCTGTTCTTCTTTTTCATTACAAGGCTACTTTCAAAATTTATAATTTTTGCAAAATTTTAAGGTTAATTTATTCATTCTAAAAATAGAACAGCTTATCAACACTTTTTTACCAAACACATCAATTGCTTATTAGCAGTTTCAACACTTCTATCCAAACACCACGTAACTGCTTATTTATAAAATTAGTTTCTTACTTTTTAGCACTTGAAGTTTATCAGCTATTTACAATCAGCTTAATCCAAACAGGTTCTAAGTTTAGTCAAAACACAAGATGGTCAAATTGGCTTTTAAGTACCTTTTGACTTATCTACGCATTCGGTAAATACCAAAGTACGTATAGCCAAGTGCTTATAAGCCAAAATCATACAAAGACAAATATTTCACCCCCAACTTATTGTTTTCAATTTTATTAACCCTTTTAGTTTCACCAAGATCTTATGTTTGTTCTAGTTCCCAAAATACTTTCTCCAAAATGAAACCCCTAACTTCCTCTCCATTCCATATACGTCGTTTGTGCATTTCCTTCCAATTTTTTTTAGGTGTACTTAAAGTCATATTATTAAAAGAACAACTTATCAACACCTTTTCACCAAACACATCAAATATTTATTACTCTCTCCGTCCCAATTTATGTGACACTCTTTTCTTTTTAGTCAGTTCCAAAAAGAATGACATCTTTCTATAATTAGTAACACTTTTAACTTTAAACTTCTCATTTTCCCCTTAATGGCTTATTTTTTACCACAAATTTCTAAGGTCTTACCTTTTGTCTTAAATTCTGTGCCCAGTCAAACACCTTCACATTATGGAGGGCCTAGCAGTTTCAATACTTCTAGTAAAACACATTACTGCATAGAAAATCAGTCCAACATCTAAAGTTTGGCAAAGGACTCAAACTTGTGGCCTAACAAGTCCCTCAACCTTTGCCGATTGAGCTAAACGCCGGGGCATTTATAATCAGGTTAACCAAAACGGGCTTATAATTAACTATTTTCTTTTCTTTTTCCTCATAGTAAGTATAACTTTCCGCAAACTGGTTCGATGCATTACAGGTGGTTTGTATTTATAATTAATCATATGAAACAAAGTATAGAATGCTACTTCTTTATGGCATATATTAGCACCTACTTTAACTAAAACATGGCAGCAAAAGCTCTTAACCACAGTATGTCCACAATTACAGTTCTGGTAAAGAACTTCTCTTCCTTGTCCCCTCTTTTGCAATCAGTTCCGCTGCAGCACCCGCTGCTGTAGCTAAGTGTCCACCTTTGTCGAGTGTGATTTCTATGTTGTAGCCCCTGTCCAAGGGTATATCCGTTGAAAACTTGACGTAGATTCTTCTTTTGAGATTTATGAAATTCTGTTTGCATTAAACTTTTGATATTTGATCCTTTTTACGTTTTTGTCATTTTTGTCAATGGTTACATAAACAAGGCTGTGGCCTAAGATTACAATAATAAGGAATGCAGAACTTGCTTAGCCTATGCTACGTTTGTCTGTACAAATTCCATGCTCCTATATTTTCAATACTTTAGACTACATATCTGCCGGGGATATTACATTCATGTCTTTTGTGATAGTGTAACTTCTGTCAATATAATTGTCCGATTGAGATTTAAATATATGTCAACAGATCAAGGAACAGTTGAATGCGGAGACAGTCGTAGTTAAAGATGCTTATGGTGATGGTCGGCATGTCAGGTGATGTTTCTTCTCTAGTAGATGGTGCATTGTATGGGAATACTAAATCAAGTGGTGAGCGTATTTGTTGCTTGTTCTATTAAGTCATTATTAATCTTCTATATGCAGCATTGATGTAATCTCTTCAGCTTTTGAGGGACAATCTGCTGTGAATAGGCAAAGGATGGTCTACAAAGCCATATGGGAAGAACTTCAGAACACTGTGCATGCAGTTGACCAGATGACTACCAAAACACCAACCGAAGCAGCTGGGGGGAAGTGATCGAGGCACAACTTAGGAGTATCAAACGCCACCAGGGTCAACTACTTCATTTTTCAAGTCGCAAAACTTTTCGATTGATATCATATACAGTTTACTATGAAAAAAGAGCACTTTTAATGATGTCAACATTAAAGTCGCATTACTTTACATTGTTAGTTAGAGACGGGGCATCGAATTCCTGCCATTTTGTAACAGCAGTTGGTTCATTTTTTAAATTTAGTTCTTCGCTACTACTGGTTGATAAAGAATAAGAGTTGAATGTATACCACCATGTGTGGGCTGAAAATCTGATGAAAAATAAGTACTTGAAAGAATTTGGATTCCACAATTAGCTCAGTATTTGAAGGTGGAAGAATTATCAGCCATTTGTGGTTGCCAACTTTTTTTCTTTTGGGGGTGCAAAATGGAGTATATTATATACTACTAAGTATTAAAGTTGGTCATTACATACCGCAGAGTCCTTGCATATAGTCCTGCGTCTTAACATTAGTTGCTCCTAACTTCTCTACCTCTACAACGATCTAAGGCAAATAAGTGGAGAAATTGCAAAATGGATTATATTAGTATCTGTGGATTGGGAGGTGGCAACATATTAGCACTACGCAACTACTAGTGCGTAATTGCTAGATTTTCATTGAATTTCGATGCATTTATATTTTCTAATATTCTAGTATTGAATTAAAATGGAAAAGTCAAATTTCTTACCACTAAATAAAAAAAAAAAATAAAAATAAAAAGGTAGTAAACGTCAGATGGTTTTAGGCACAGCTAATGCATACGTGTAAAATCCATTTCTTTGGTGCTTACATTTGTCAAACAAAGTGACGATAGAACAAACAGAAATGAAGAATGAGGGGGTACAAGAAGTTGGTTGGTTTGAAGTTTGAAAAACAAAAGCATAAGAAAATTGCTTTTCAGAAACAATGAAATGTATCAACTGGTACGTCATCAACTTGTCTTGCATGTCCAATTGAATAACCTACTCTAGTAATTATCAACACGTTATCCCACATTGAACATTTAGGGACCTACTGCAATTGCGGCACGTCTTGTGAGATAACTTGTTTTACATCTCCACTGCCTTTGTTGCTACATTGTATGCAGTCAAGTAGTGTTCACAACTCACAAGATTTACTGATTTAGTGTAAGCGATAGCCATTTATTTTGATACCTACGTTTGGTGTAGTTTTGAATATGACTGAAGATTTTAATGCATTACTTCTTGTTCAAAATTGATGTTCGAAATATTATATTTATAATTATATACATGTTTAATGAATGTTTCTTGTGTAACGTGTCTCCGCTACTAAATATTGCAAGCTTTCTAGAAATCATTAATGCTTTAACATTCTTCTGCTTATCTAAAATCCTTTTTGCCTTCGTTCTTCATCTCCTTACTCGGGGAAAAATATAGAAATACTGTAGTACTTTCCAACCTTTGTAATTGAAAAATAGCTACTGTTTTGAAGTTTTACTTCTACAGGACAATGGTTATTTCAGTTACAGGGTTGAAAAGTGACTAGCCCGCGCTATTACTACCCTTACTCCTGCCCCAAAACTCTGTTTCTGATGGCAGTAATCATGTTTTCCTAAGGTAGTATCAGTTATCACCATATGTATGTGTGTGTGTGTCGTATGCTCCATCACCTACTCATCAATCACAGGAGTAGAAACAATGAAAATCTGATCTCTAAGTGCACACTAACTCCACTAAACTCTGAATGCAAGTCTTTTATCTGACCTCCAACTGCACATTAACACACTCGACATTCTTCTGCTTAACTAACATTCTTTTACAACATGTTATGCAAAAGGAAAAAATTACTCATGATAACATTTTTGGAGAAAGAGAGTCCAAAGAATAAGGACATAATGAAGGTTTTGTTCACTATGGTCCAGCACTAACTTAGAGCTGGGCAAGTTTATTTAATACTAGAAGTTTTGCTTATCCAAAGTTTCGCGATCATTTTGACTCTTTATTTTCAGTTGATAAAGGCTCCCCAAAAATATCATATATGAAGTATGAACAACTCCTGCAGTGAATGAAACTGATCCTTGTTTATACGTATAATCTTCACTGATTCAAATACAAAGAAAACCATTAACTGGAGTTAAACAATCAAGAATCGTATAAACGTTAAAGCTGTATGAATATATATTTACACTTTTCACAAAGTTTTCTTTGAATTATATATACAAATAAAAATTACCCCGAGTTCGTTGTCTTGGTCAAATAGCTGAATTGCTTGAAGCACCTGAATATATAATTTGCAGACCGAACCAGGGCATCATTGTATCCGAGAGTCAGCCCAGTCAGTCACCAGATGGAAAGAAGCACTTAAAATTCAATCTTGGTGAACTCTTTTTAACTTAACTTGCTAGGCAACATTGGATCCATACCAAGGCCGAATTCCCAGAAGCTGCCAGGTTCGACATGCTTTACTTTGCCAAAATACCTAATATGACGAAGCAGCCTGGCCAAATATGTGTTGTGACATATAGTTGAACTGTCACAGACAACTGCTACATGCTTGCGTGCCCTTGTTATGGCAACATTCATTCTCCTGCTGTCTCCCAAGAATCCAACCGCTCCCAAATTGTTTGATCGAACCTGGACATTATCAAGCAAAATTATATAAGCATGCACTTATCCTCTTTCTAAATAATTAAACAATGTACATTGATCAATTCTTGAAACAGTTGAGCTAAGCTAATGTTGAACGTCCTTGCCATGTCAAATTATTTCAGCAAATATTTTTGTGTAAAATCACAGCTCCCTATATAGGGTCAATGCCATGACTATACAAGAAAAATTTAAAGGTCTAAATAAGAAGTGTGGAAAAATTGTTCCAATATGTGAAGTTATCTGCGGAGAAATAGGAAGCCCCTTGCAGGAGTATAATCCTAACTACAATCTTATCGAAGAAAGAGATTTTTGTCAACTAAACTATCCCTAGATCCTAGAAGCTAAAATCAGCGGCAAAAATAATCATTCCTGCTTGAAGTCCTTTAGTCGCTGGTCAAAGTTTGCTGGGTGTTACACCATTATTCTATTTTTGATTTCTGGAGGAATCAATTATGTATTAGAGCCTTTTGATGACTGTTTTATCTTTCTTCTCTTGTTTCCTAGGTTGGAAATAATTTTTTTGTGGCACTGGCATATCCTTGAGTGTTCCTTCTTTCCATTATATTCCCTCCATCTTCACTAATTAATACAAGGTAATGGAGACTATTGAGCATACTGAATAAACTGCCTGTACGAAACAAAAACTTGAAGCTGCAAAAAAATTCCAGATTGATTTACTTTTTCCCTGCTAAAAGTAGCAGTTTGGGAAATGGCTTTAACTACTTAATCAAGTGATATGAAAGTGAAATGTATAGTCATCCCACTCAAACAACTTAGCATATAGCAATCGAGCATTCAAACAGATATTACTGTTTTTTCACTAATTACCAGAGGATACCACGAAATTTTCTCTAGGACACTTCGAATCCCTTAATTAGTAACATTGATTACTTAAAGGATCCTTATCAAGGCAGAGATTAGAACGGAATGAAAGAGCTTACCATGGATATAATCACAGCATCTGCTTCACGGCCTTGAAAGCTATCAATAGTTGCAACATCAACGCCAGTAGCAATTGGAATCTCATCAATCTTGTCTCTAAGTAGTTGCACTTGAGCGACATAAGGAGACTGCACAGCAATGGCTGCAGGGGGAACACCTGCAGAAGATAAAATAAGATAACTGATAAGTACTAATTTAACTAACCTATCCTGATTTATGATATATGAAGCAACAAAGGTAGAAAGCACATGTAAATTCCCCAAATCTAAATTAAAAAAAATCATAGAGAAAACGAAAAAATAAAGAGCACATACCAGCATAAATTAAACTGAATACATGTTGAATAACGATTTCTGCTTCCCCTTCATTGAAAAAGGAGCCAGTGCCAGCAGGGTCCAAATGCTCTTCGCAACCAACTGATAAGCTTCCATAAGGCATTCTCGTATCAAGCAATAGCAGCGGACACTGCGTAATCCATGTGGGCTGAATACAGAAATTACGAGAACTAAAATCATGCTTTCTGTGACCATATACTTGTTGGTCAAATAATATGCTAAAGTTTCAAACAGGCAAATAACCCTGACTAATGTTGTGAGGCAGTGCCAAGAACAATAAAATGCAGCACCTAGCACATGTCAAAAAGGTAACTCTACAAGAAAGGGTTCAACAACAACTCTATTTCTAAGCATAGTATGTGTTGCGTACCAAATCAATAAACAAGATGTTGAAGAGAGAAATTCAAATTTATGGACGATATTAAGGAATAGCTACAAAGACATTATGCGAGTTAGGAGTTTAGGCCAATATACTAGTTAAGGGTTAAATTTTAGATTAGGAATTGGGCCTGCACGTGAAAGATCATGTTGCAGATCTTAGATAAATAATTAAAAGTGTCTTCTTTCTAACAATTGGAAAATAAGATGGGTTAGTACAGTATGAAGCATTAGAATCTTTAGTTGAGTTATTCTTTCTTATGGAGGTTGAAATTATAACATTGCGGTCGATATTATGCGTAACATAGAGTTAACAGCCATTACTTTAAAAATAGTATCTTCTAATGTCCATATAAAAATTACTATAAAGAAAATATCCACATAAAAGTTTCCAAAAATCACACAGTTCCAAAAGGTAATTTTTTTACTGTAGAAGTCGTCCTATTTGAACATTGCAAATGGCACAGATATTCTGCACTATAAGTTGAGCTCTACACCTCTGCTTTCCTATTTAATACTTGACATGCATGAAGAAATTCATGAAAAGCAATTAAGCTTTACGTTACGGAAACGACAAAGAAAAGAGCCTACGTCCTCCTTTGTACTTGTGGAAAGAACAAAAAGTAGAACAAGGTACCAGAATCCCAATTATAAATTATATGCCTAGTGAGCACCCAACGAGTGTGGCCTAGTGGTCGATGAAGTGGGTTGAGAACCATGAGGTGTCGGGTTCAAATCCCAGTAGAGACAAAAAACACTCGGTGATTTCTGCCCCTGGCACCTGTTGTTGGTGGGAGGTGGCAGGTATCCCGTGGAATTAGTCGAGGTGCATGTAAGTTGGCCCCGACACCACGGTTATCAAAAAAAAAATATATTATATGCCTAGTGAAAATGGCAGCCAATGCAATGCGATTCATACCTTGACAAAAGGAGAATCCACTAGAAGATGAGACGCAACGGTTGGGGATGATATTAAAGATCCGCTATACATCTCCTTTGAAGCCCAACTAGCTATGGCATCGTTCATTCTGTACTGTGTTGTTAACTTTGTCGACAACATGTCGTCATGCAAAGTTGCTGCCCTCTCCAGTAGTGAAACTCCAAGACCACCTTCTAAGGCTTTCCTAGAAAGGATCACAGGAGCAAGCTGGAATTGATCACCTGCAAGAATACAACGCTTTCCTAGCAATATTGGTATCCAAGACGATGGTTCAATTGCTTGGCCAGCTTCATCTATAATAACCAAATCAAATGCGTCCAGCCGCCTAATTAGTGGATCAGCTGCCCCAATGTTTGTTGCAAGCACAACATGAGCAGTTGATAAGATTTCTTTCACTTCTTCCTTCTCTTTCTTCTTGATGGACTTTCCAAGCTGTTTTAGAAGTTGACGTATACCAGCAGCTAAAGAGTCATCCTTAAGACAATACCTCAGGTCCCTTCTAAGATCTGACTTCTTCCTCTCAATCTCTGCTTGGAAATCAGACAGCCTATTATTCACTATTTCAGCCAAAGATTTTGAAGCTACAGCAGGGGATATTCGTGCAGGATTTCCAACCCGAACAATGTTGAGTCCAATATTGGACAACTTTTCAACCATGTTGTCCACAGCTGCATTTGTTGGTGCAGTTACAAGCACCCTTTCACCTTGTTTTACAGCAAGAGAAATCAATTCCTTCAGCAAACCAGTCTTCCCTGTGCCAGGAGGCCCTTGAATTATCATTATAGGTCGATTCTTATTTAAACCTAAAGCAATTGCTTTTCTTTGGGAAGCATCAAAAGATTTTCTGTCCGTAGAATCAGGGAGTTCCACTTCAGCCCAATCTGCCATGTCATTCTCCTCAAGCCAGGTAAGGTCTTCTTTGTCTCCAAAAAGTGTAGCTACCACCGCTACAGAAGGATTTTTCTTCCGGAATCCTTTCTTCTGAAGCATCATTAAGGCTTCACAATTGCGCTGCCAAAAACAAAGGGGTGAATACCACATTCTAAGATAGATTATGTTCACCTCATACCTAATCAGAACTCAGGTATTCTCAAGAATGACTTTACCTTTTATTTCAACAGAATAAAATGTTCTAATCTATCTTAACATTTGTATAGCAGCGCCTAATTACTATTTCCGAAATGAACAATATTAATAGAGGACAGTAGTTGTAGTAAACATTCTGCAACGTCTATCAAAAAACTAATGCAGCAAACATCTCAAAGATAAAGAGCCAAATATGAAGTTAATTGTATAGTTTTTTTAACAGTCTGGAACTCAATCTTATAGCTGTGTCAAATACGGCTCTTACTCCACAAACAAGTCAATTATCCTTGTTAACTCAAGGAGTACAACAAGTCATTTTCCCTACAAAGACAACAGAGCACAGGAAATCCTCTGGTGATAAAGGAAGATACAGAGTAACCAGCAGATAATGAAGACTTCTCATTTACCAATGGCAGTACACAAATTTCAACAAATAACAGTCATATGCAAAGGCAGGCAGGAATTACTTTTAAGACCCTAAGGGCCTGTAAAGCTTCAGAGTACCAATCAAAAAGCGAGGAAAGAAATAAGAAATGCTGAAGACATATTTTGAATGATATGAAAACAAAAAGCGCTACATATAATGTTGATTCTAGAGTACCAATCACCACCACACTCATAGTGGCAGAAGTGATACCCACGTTTTTCAAAGTTATACTGAACCTTGGAAATTAAGTATTAGTTTCTAACTACTGCTTGCATACAGCAAGTTTGTCCCTAAAAAAAAAAAAAAAAAAAAAAAAAAAAAACCTACTTTATCAAAAAAAGAAGTATCAGCTACTTAAAGTTTTTCAAAGTTAGGCCTGAACCTTGGAAATGAAGTATGAGCTTCTCTCGAAAACAAACTTAGACAATATAAGTACCAAAGTCTCTGTCCACAAAGAGAAGAGGATCAAGCTATATAGACTTGCATTATTTAATATTTAATATTTAAAAACACATCCAGAAAACAACTTAATTTAAACGGATACAGAAAGCAAGCTAATCCTGAAGTCTTTCCTTTCAACAACATAACACAAATATTGCACATATTTTCTCCAAAACGTCGAGGATCACTGGTGGAGTAAGTATTTCCTACGAAAGATTAACAAAGAAGAACAATGGGGACTTGGGATGGACTTGGTAGCCCCTTATAGTTTTGCCTCGTTTAAATTAATTAGGTTAACTGTATACTAAAACTCTCTCCTCTGACCTAACCATTTAGTTTCACCATTCCGCATAACTTTCCACATATTCTTTTAAACTGTGACTCCAACAAGAGTTTCACCTGGCAGAATTGAAGAACGGAAATATACCTCGTATGTGACTGCATCAGCCAATCCGTGAATGCGATCAATGCGAACATTTTTCCCAAAGAGCTTGGAAAAGGTAGTATCTCCATGAAGTGACTCAAGAGCCAAACTGATGCTACGTCCGTCCTCCCCAAGGTTATGCACAAATCCTTGCATGCAAGAAGTTGCACCAGCGCCTCTACTATCACAATTTCTGACACAAACCATGTCCCCGGGTGAGAGGTTAGTTGGAGGCAATCTGTGATTTCCCTCCAATTTGAACAACACTAAATGCATTCCACCTAATCCTGTGTGTCGTAAAGCAAAAACACGTCCCAATTAAATGAAGGAAATTCAATACTGACAAACATCGATGAGATTAAAGAAAATTATATCACCTATAGATGTGCTAACTGCTGTCAGATTGCAGATAGTATCACAGAGTTCCTGCTCAGGTTGGGCATGGCTAACCAAGAATTCAAATGGCTTCAGAGCCTCAGAATTAACATCGGGTGCGGGGACAGCATTCAACTCCTCCTGAGTGAACTCTAATTCAGCATCTCTTTCGATATGAAGCAAATCTGCCATCCGATTGGTGAAATCATCAATCCTACTCTGAATGGCTTTGGCTTTCTCGAGGTCCATTCCCATTACACCAGGAACAGATTTTGGTTGAGAAGCCTTCCTTGCAATGGCTTTATGCTGAGCTGCAAGTAAACAATGTCAGGGAAAACCAAACAAACATGTTCTTCCTTTCTAAATCTATAGAAAACTCTTATTTACCTTGATGTCCTAAAACATTTGACACCATACTATTAATTATATTGCTTTATACAACTTTCAAGAATCCAATACTCCCTCCAATCCATTTTACATGAACCTCTTTGCTTTCTCATCTATTTCAGGAAGATGGACACTTTTCTATATTTGGAAGCTATGTGATTTTATCACTGTCATTTAACCCGTAACGAAATGCTCTTATAGGAATGAAATAACATGACATGATTCAAACACAAGAATTTAGGGCTATTGGCTGTTATATATATTTGCGTGTCAAAATTCTTTATTTTGCTTCATAAACTCTATTTACAGTCATACATCATCGTATACGTGTACAACGAAACAGAAAGAGTAGTTTCTTTATATTTAATCAATGATTAATCTTTTCCCTTTACTACTACTATAGTAGGAGTACGTTAATATATACATAAACCTTCCGGACAAGTATAGTCAGACCTCTCTATAGCAGTCATCTATCATCCTCTATAACAACATTTCATTATAACAGCCATGTTGTTTTGCGGAACTAATCTTTAATGTTATGTTATATTATTGTTCTCTATAACAATTTTTCACTATTGCAGCCAAAAAATATCGAACAAACAATCTGTTATAGACAGGTTTGACTGTATGTCATATAAAATGAAATCCAATGGAGTAATTTCACCTGAACTAGCGAGATCCTTAAGCAACTTCCATGACTCAGTACCACGCCAATCTTGGACCGAGGACTTCCTCTGAAGGTCCTGAAGAACGTCTCTAAGCTCACGCTGGAAGTTATCGAAAAGGGTAGGATAATGAGTGCAAGCCTTCAAGCAAATAGCTTCAAGACCAAGAGGCATAGGTACAGCATTAAGATAAGGCTGAGCTTGAATAACAAAAGTCAATCCTGGTTCCATTCTCTGTTTAACCTCAGTAAATTCTCCTTGCATCTCAGCTGTAGCAAAATCTGAAGCCATAGCTCTCATTCCCTGTGATAACCATCTCACTACACACTTCCCCAAATCTTTTCTCCCCATTGGGTCACCATTTTGATTCAATGCTCGCACATCAGAGGGCCCACTATCCTTCTCTGCCTGTGTACACTCTTGCTGACGTGTCCCTTTCCCTGATGACCCTTTTGTTGAGACTGATGGGATCTCATTAGTCTTAACATTTTTGCTGGAAGTGCTATTAGTTCCAGTATTCTTGGGTTTTCTTCTTCGGGTAGTGACAGACTTTGTGCCACCACTACTACTAGTGCAAGAAATGGAATCAAGAAAGGTGCGGTTCTTGGTGTTGGAGAGAGTAACAGAGCCAATGAAAGAAGAAAGATCGGATCTTTTTTGACGAGTGAGGCAGCTAGGAGCCAAAGTGGAGAAATTGCAGGAAGTTTCCATTTTTAGCAGTTTAACTTGCATCCTGAAAAGAATACTTGGGAACAGGATAATCAGGGGGCCATTGAATGAAGCAGAAAAATCAAGATTCTTGGAGATATTATGGGGGAAGAGTGAAAGAAAGAATAAATAACCTCTGACAGAGTTGAGATTAATAATGATATGAGGCTAGGGGTAGGGGATGGAGGCAGTTAATATATAAAGGAAAGTGAGATTCACAACATTCAAGTGGGGAGATTTTTAGGGTAATTTTTGAAGAAGAAAAAAAAGGTGTCGTGGTGAAAGGAGAAGCAGTGAAAGCAATACTGGAAACTTGGAAAGTCATTATCAAAAGGAGGTCCCAAGTATTCTGTGAACACGTATTCCTATTGGGTATTTGGGATTCTATAGTTGATGAAGAGGGGCTTGTGACCTCTGTTCCTCCAACGTGTTCATTTTCTGTCCTCTTTATCTCTTTCTTTTTGGACTCTAAAAAATGCTGTGAGAATGTGGACGTGTTTGAGGGACGGCGATTCTTTTGGCTATGCCTTTGGAACTTTCTTCCTTTAAAACCACTCCTCCAATTTGTCGAAAACTAAACAACCTTTGAGCAGCCGTTTGGTTGGTATTTTACAGTATGTATATAAAAGTATATAATATAGAGTATTATATTGTTGGTTGTGTAATATAAAATTCAATATATCATACATATAATACTTGGCATGGATTCGGATTTATTTAGGAAAAATCAAAAAATTATTAAAATATCAAAATGCCAAAACTAGCCCTCACAATAGTGAAGAAAATTTTAGTAGGCGTTCGGCCATGAAAATCAAATACTTTTCATTTTATTTGGAATTTTGAAGTTGGAGTTGGAATTGTGTTTGGTTATAGTTTTTGCAAAAAATATTTGGTTGTTTGAATCAGTGTTTTAAAAAGCGAAGGCGCGAGACGAGGCGTGTTAAGCAGCGCGGGGCGAGGCGTAAGGCCCGAGACACGGGGGGCGTAAGTCACATGGATCTACGGGGCGTATGTCTCATGTATCTTCAATTTTATAATTTTATTACTAAAAAATAAGCAAATGTAAAGTTTTCATTAAAATTCTGTAAATAAATTCAAACAAATCACTAATAATATAAAAAAAATTATTAGAATTATTATTTGACAAAGGTTGCAACACAAAAAATTGATAATAGCCTAGATAATCTATAAAATGAAATCTTCATTCACTTCATCATCAATCTCCAAATCTATTAGTCCTTCTCACCCTCAACTAATATTTGCACTGACTTTTATTTATATAATCAAAGAAGGAGAAAGGCCAAAAGTGTAAGAACAATGACAAAGTGGATGAAGTTATGCCAGAACATAAAGTGTTTAAATCTCTATCATATCAATTTCAGACATAATCATCTAAAAAAACTATTTATGACAGTGTTATTTTCTACGAGAGTTGCTTTCTTTATTTCTATATTTTAAGAAAATCACTACAACATGATAAAATAAAGTATAAATATCATTACAACAATAAAAATCATAATCTATAGCAAAAATACTTTTAAAACAATACAAATTAAAATTTACACCCGGGGCATACGCCTTTACGCCCGAGGCCTACGCTTTTGAGCCCGGGACTTACGCCCTATGGATCTACGCCTTTCATTTGCGCCCCGCAGACTTACGCCCCGATGCCCGCCCCCGGACTCGCCCCCCCCGAAACGCCTCTGAAAACACTAGTTTGAACGTATTGAAAGTGAAAAAAGTGAAAATAAAGTTTTAGGTGTTTTTCAAATTCCAAATATAACATTTGTTGCCTTACCAAACATTTTGGTACAAAGTGAAAAACTCCCGAGGTCCTTAAGAAATAAACCCAAGAATATTTTAAATTAGACATTGTGTTAATTATAGGGATAAGGCACCATTACCCCCCGAACTATACCCTAATTTGCTACGACACACCTTACCTTTCCCCGCCCCTATTACCCCCCTAAACTTAAAACACTAGTTTGAACGTATTGAAAGTGAAAACATAAAAAAGGGAAAAAATAAAGCATTTTCTTAAAATCTGAAAATAAATCTAGTCTTTAAAAAAAAGCGGTTTTAGGTGAAAATAATTAATTTTTTCAAATTTTATAAAAATTCAGTTTTTTCACATTTTGGCAAGAAAAAAATTCCGGATTTTATTTGAAAAATAAAACTAAGAAAATGAAATCATGAAAATCAAGATTTTTGTATTTTTCCATATTTAAAAAAACATCATTTTTCAGTTTTTTTTTCTTTTTAAATGGTTTTTACAAAAAACAAATTTTCAATTTTTTTTTTTTTTTTTTAAAAAGGGTTTTAAAAAATCCTTTTTTTAAAAGATTTAATCCATGTTTTTAGTTTTTTTTTTTTTTTAAATGGGTTTAAAAAAAATCAAATTTTCAAATTAAGTTTTAAAACTCTTTTTTTTTAATGAAAATTCCGCGTCGAAAAAAATTAAAAAAAGAAGAAAAACTCTCATGGCCAAAAGGGTCCTTATTTTTCTAAGAAATAAACTCCAGTAATATTTTAAATTAGACATTGTGTTAATTATATAATATATCAAGCTAAATATCCAACAAGAAATAATCCCTACATTACAATTCCAACGTAACCTAATCCTTATGTAACAATCCCTAAATTACTAATCCCTTTATAACGTTAATCTCTGCAAAACTGTTTCTAATCCCTCATATACAAACCAAACAACCCCTGTATTGTAGGAGTAATAAATTTTAAAGTAATTTCAATTGGACACACCTATGTTATACCTTACTTAGATGGCTGGCCAAATGGTTAAAAAACTAACTATTCAATCCGACCATTAAATATGATGGGGTAACTGATCATTTAAAAATGGATCAAATATGAATACTATTCATTAAAAAATGGATATTCAGATGGATAATATGGATTATCAATATCTATTTGTCTACTTATTATTTTTCATGAGATTTTGCTTTCTCGGAGTCTATTTATTAGGGCTTTTAGCTTGTCTTCTCACCTAACTATTCCTGAAATCATGGGTAATATGGATATCCATATTTATCAGTTAACCCATTTTCTATCCGTGTTAAATATGAACGGGTTGAATATTTTATGCGTTTTTGTTTAACCCGTTTTCGACCCATATCCGATCTGAGCCGCCGGGTTGTCCCTCCTACTCACTTATGAAGACATTCCTTGTATTTTAAAATTCAATACTTACTATATTTATGTCATATAAAACCTAAACTAACTTAACATCGTTAGTGGCCATTCATCAAAAAGATTAAAGTACCTATCTGTTTCTATTTTTTTTTCCCAATGCACACACAATATATAAGTTTATTCCAGGAAACAAAAGGCCAATAGACAGTCATAGTCCTCGCTTTTAAGAAACTTGTTTTTCCTATAGAACATATTTTTCAAAATTTTTGATCAATAGAAAATAAGAAAACATTTTTTGAGAAATGTTTTCCTCCATACCAAACACACCCCCAATTTTAATATAACTCAAATCTGTCTTGTCTTCTCTTCAGATCACTAACAGAGACAGTCAAATGATTAGTAACACTTAAAACCTCGACATATTGTGATTCTAGTTGTAGCGTTTTGACCATTCTGAAAATATTTCCCCTTGGCGATAAGATTAATATTTAGAGGAGTTGCACCTCACAGTTTCCATAGATCCTTTTGTTGACGTAGATTTCTCAATTCAAAGTCAAACAAGTTAAAACACCACAAATGAATGAATCTGGAAAGCTATTAGTAGGAGCGGCCAATTGGATGATTTAGTGGTTAAGAGTGCTTGACGCTTTTTTCTTGCTCGCATACGTGGCTCTTTCATACTCCGAATAATTAACAGTTGATTTTTAGGTATTTTTTCCACCTACACCAAAAATGATTTTTGTCTTGAGCTATCTATCGCTTGTCAGTTTGTTAGAAATATCTTATTGGACACAAGTTTCACAAGGGCCTATTTTTTTTTATTTATTTAAAAAAAAAAAAGATTTTACCAGGGTTCCCCAAGTGTCTGTTGGGATGACACAAGTTCCAAAAGAAGAAATATTAAATTTCAATTTGATGGACTACTATTAATGGGTTCTTGATTTTTATTTTGTTTTTTGGTGAACTGAATTTTCTAATATTTTCGTTGCAACTACATCAAGTTATGTTCGAAGTTCTCTCATCAAGGGTCTCCTCCTTCTCATTACTTCTATTGAAGGGCCCATTCCCACCTTTAAAAAAGAAAAAAAGGAATTGGAGGTGGTAATCGGCCTATGGACTTCTTGTTGTTGGCGTAATATTCAATTTATCCTGTAATCTTGTAATTTGATATTTATCTAAAATATATCAACCATGACCTAAAGTTCCAAACATTGTCGCCTCTTGCTTATCCAATATCAAGATTTCGTCATACTTTTTCTGTGTTTTTTTTTTTTTTCCAATTTTGGAATGTCATATAATTCACAAGTTGACGAATTTGCCATCAAGAGGTTTATTGTGGGATGGATGAGATCCCTTCACTCTTAATCAAAAGTTTCGGATTTGAGCCTGAAGAACAAGAAATTGCCACTAGGATGAGCTTCCCCTTCAAATAGGCGCGACGCAGAGTAAATCTGAATTAGTCGGGTCGGTGAGTTTCGAATACTGAATGGTTAATTAAACATAAACAGGATGAAGAATGGAACATCAAGTTCACCTTGATCCTTCGGATGCAACTTATTTCTTCTTAATCGTCCTAGATACTCAGCTACTCTGTTCATTTTTTCAATTACATATTTTTTTCCCAATTACATGATGTGTATGCTAGCAATTTATCAGCACCTAATAACGAAAAGCTATGCTTTGTAAATAATATAAGTAGAAGAACAAGTTCCAATCTTCCCAACAAAGCCTAAAACGAATTATCCACCAATGCAATTCGACTGTTATGTTCATAAGTGCTTAAATTGACCGTAGAAATCATTCATATTTTTCGCATCAATAGGTGCTAAGGAAAGACTATTGGCCCATCACCATCCAATCTTCCCCGCAAAGCTTCGGAAGACGAATGATCCACTAATGCAATTCAATCCTTTAATTTGGGCCTCAAAAATAATTCATGGTTTTTGCATCAAATAGTGCTGAAGAAAGATTATTGGCCCAGCACTGTTCTTCACTCTACAGTCTACAATAGTCTATGGTCTCATTTTGCTAAAATTTGGGCTCGCACACAAGTCTTTCCACGTATCGATTCGAGATAAGTTATCTTGGCAAATAGCTTGGAACTTGGAAGTATGATGGTTGCTAAACTTTGAGGCTTCTCTTCTTTTCCACAAATATTGGATGATAATATAATCATTCCACCTCAGATTGTTACATTGCAATTTTCAATTAAAAGACTATTATTGTTTCTCTAATTTAGATTCGTTTAGTTTTTAGTAAGCTAAACTATAGTCTGAACTCGAACAAATTCAATTAAAAAGGTCCAATACTGGCCTTCCATATCAATAGCACTAGATCTTAGTCAGAAGGAAAGATAGAATACCAAAATTTCAATTTGCCCTTCAAAGAAGAAAATATTCTTTTTTCCTCCTTGCTATTTGCGCCCTTTACTCATTTTAAGAGAAACTAAGTTGTATTTAAAAAAAAATAAAAAAAAAATTGTAAATTACAAAATTTTTAAAGGAAACTAAGGTGCAGATTACAAAACCTCTGCCAACACCGTGACTTTATCTGACAGAGTCAGCTTCATTTGAAAACTAGAGAACATAAATTATCTGTCTTAAACATATAACCAGAGAGCCAGGCATAAATGAAGCTAACAAAAGTTTTCAGGTCCTAGATGATTGAATGCATTAAAGCTTTTGATGAAAAAGAATTATTGGAGAAAAAAAAATCAATTTACAATGGCCAGGCGAGGCCTACCTGTTAGCTGCAAACCCCACTACTTCTTGCCACATCCTACATTAAAGAAAATAAATAATCGAACTTGCTTTTTAGCAATTAAAGGTCAATAATCATATAAATTCATGTGGGGTTGTCCCATGTTGCTAAGTCCTCCTTTTAATTGGGATACTATACAATAGTCAAATAAATCCATAACAAAAGCTAGTTCTAATATTTACCTTTTTTTATATATAAATTTTTTAGCATGTATGTAATATGTAATTAGTGTATAATATGTGTATAGATCGATAACAACGGTAAATTATTATGGTTAAGCATGTGGAATTTTTTTAATCAGTTGAATGAAAATGTAAAGATCCCTTTTAATTGAGCATATACTTGAAAAACATAGATCTTATCGTCGGGGGCAGAGCTATCCTTGCTCGAGGGGTGTCGAGCGACATCCCTTCGACGGAAAATTACGTTGTATAGGTAGGTGAAAGTTTGATTTTATAAATATATGTACCAGTGTAAGTGGCGGAGCCAGGAATATCCGCTAAGGGGATTCAAAATATGAAAAAGTAAACACAAGAAGAAGCCTAAGGGAGTTCAACGTGTACTATATATACATAAAAAATAATTTTATCATGTATAAACAGTGTAATTTTTCGCGAAGGAGTGAACCCCCTCAGCCCTTCTTGGCTCCGCCCCTGCCAGTGTTGACACCTTTTGACACAAGCAAAAGGTTCAGTATAGTGGTTGAGGGGTTTGCAAAAATTCCCTAAGATCCCATGTTTGATCCTAGGTTGCAACATAATTATAACTTTTTGACACCCCTTAATTAAAATCCTGGCTTCTTATTGCCATTCTCAACAAATGTTTGTGTGAAGATATTCATTTTGTGCATGCATAATAGGCTTCAAGTGGATTCAACTTCAGGGTCATTTGCTGGAGGGCTTTCTTATTGGGCTCCACACTGTTCCATCACCTGTACAATGGGCTATTAAGATACCATTATGTACCATAATATGTCGGGCTTTTCTCTGACAGTTGTGACGCTTTTATTCTCTGCCAAGATGTATGTAATAACCACTCGTATTCAATTATTCTCCAATGTTCTCCTTATGTCACTGTTTCTTCTTTACATATTTCAATTTTAAAGCTAAGAAAAGAAGCATATTTAAAATATATAATAATTCTTGATTTGATGTTATAATACTCTTATAAAATATTAAAAAAGACCAACGTGAAAAATGCAGTTGAGGATTAGAATACTTTTCTGAAGAAGAAATTCTCCGTAGGGGTTCTTTTTATCTTTTTAATCTTATTCCTCAACTACTATTGCATTTTCAACTTATCTCTCACATTCACCTTTCACATCAGATCCTTTAATCTATTTTTTCAATTAATTTACCACTAAAATTCGAAGTTGATAATATGTTTTAAAGGTTCCTGCATAAGACAATCTTAGGTAAAATTCACAAGTAACCACTTTTTAGACATTTTAATTGAAAAATAGTGATTGTCATGAAGTTTCAAATTCCACATATGAAATTTCAACTTGAAACTGCAGTGCGAAAAGTGGTCAGTAAATACTATTTTTACGGAAACCTTCCTACCAGAAAGACCTAAATTCCATACTAGTTGAATGGTTAAGCATTAATGTGGTCCAAGTTGGCCCAAAAGAAAGGCCCATTCTTCCTCATTTTCTTTTTTTCTACTATTTTGAGCATAATGTTTTGTTTTTCTTTTCTCGAGCAGTCCATCTGATCTTCTCTGGAATTCAGAAGCAAATCTATGATGATTAACATTTAAAGATTGTAGGGCCTTCAACTTTTGTAGCTTCTCTTCAAAAGTAATGATCAGTAAAGAAAGTTTGCATTAAAAGAGGTTCACTTTAATAATAGAAAGAAATTATTAGAAAATTAGTGGCTCGAAATATAGTCAAAGCTTTTTAAAAAATGATCAATTGAGAATCAAAACTAGAGAGTGTTAATGGAAAAAAACATAGTAGCATTAAGTGTGTGGAGATACTTCTATGAGAGGTTATGTGAGGTTATATATCCTCCTTACGTATTCTATGCAATAAATTAGAAACATCTTTCTAGTTTTTGTACCTTTTTACTCTTTTAAGTAGTCTTTGATATATTAAACTTGCTTGTCTTTGCACATGGATGAACGCTTAGTATATATTATTCAACTAAAGTGACAAAATATTAAATACTTTTGAGAAATCAAATACTAACTTGTCTTTAGAGGTGGAACAAGATGCAAATAAATAAAAAAATCCTTCCCAAAACAGGTAATACAATAAACAAATTAAGGTTAATTATTTGTCATGTTCCGGTCACATGTTCGACAATAATCATATTGGCTCCTATGTTTAGTCAAATTTCGTATGAAGCTTTAAACCCGCAATGCATGTGCCAAGTAAATTTGAATCTCATTTTTGGATGGGACACGACATGTCATGGCCACCTGGCTTATAAGAAGCCCACCTCACAAATTTCTAGAGGCTTCAACCGAAAGAAGAGAGCATGTATGGGGTCTTTGAATTCTTATTAGCTTATGATGAGCCAATTCAAGAAGAATGACTTGACAAAGCCAAACTCAAAGAGCTCTGGCTAATAAATATTGCAGAAAGGATCTCCATAATCAATTATTGAATGGAAAAAAATTACATTACAATAACTTCTTTGTGTAGTATTTGTTGGAAATCTTAAAATCTTCATTAACTGCGTGTAGGACTTTTCTTCACCACGAACACTTGTAGGACTTCTTCATCACGAACACTTATAGGAACTTCTTCTAAAATTGAGGAAAATACTTGATCACGGACACTTGTATAGAATTCTTCGTAAACGAGGCGTCACCAATGGCAATCGGTTCTTTAAGGATATTTCACCCGTATGGGTGTATCCTCGAGATTCAACAAGTTTCTAGTACAAAACTAGGGAGACAGAATCTAACAAAGATTCCACAAAGTAGAAAACCCAACACACTATAATCTATAAGGAAAAATGTGTTTTGTATATGTCTCTCGTAGAAAACCCAACAATACAAATGAGAGGTATTTTTCCTATGTTTTTCCCTCTTTAAAGATGAACTCACAAGGTAATATATATAGCAACCATATGGTCTCTTCCAGATTCTAAAAATTGAAGGTTTAAAACGGATAGTCAAATATGGTAAATGTCTTTAATGGTTATTGAAATGATTAACGTTAGAATGCCAGTAAATGTGATGGCAAATAACAGTTTTATCATCAAGATCACCTAGTCAATTCAAGATATTTAATTCTTTAAAACCACCGAATAACTATACAAGTATCCGTTACTAATGTATAAAATAGATTGTTAGAAATAGTCCTTTTATTTTTGAGATATTAAATAGAAAATAATATTTTTCTAACCGTATTTGACGAATCTTTGTTACTCTAATATAATTAAAATAACAATAAGGCATTACAAAAAAAAATTGCGACAGGTTTTGTATCGCTAAACAATTTGTGGCTAATCCTATTTAACTATGGATTAATAAAAATCATGTTAGCTACGGACTATTTAGCGACAAATTAACGATAAATATCCAACCTAATAATTCCTACTATTTTTTTTTTAGTGATAGCTGACTACAAAATCGAGTACTCTCCCATAAAAATCTTCCACGCTTTCTCTTTACGGTGGACATAGAAACAAGAAGTTGCTAGCAAAAGGCAATACGTGCTGTAAACGAAAAGTATAGCAATGAGTCAATTTTGGGTGTTTCTATGAATAAGATACCTAACCTGTCTACACTTTGCATGGAAGCATGCAATCAACAAAGGTTTCTTGTCTCCCTCGTCTTGTTTTCACAATGCAAGGCAAAGACATAGGTGCGTCCGTCTCTTTTTCAGGAGTACTATGTATGGATTTTTTTTTTCTTCCTATTTTTTCACACAGTAAGTAATTTAATTATTTACTACCCTAAAATAGATTACAAAATACCAATATAATCTTGAAAAAAGTTTGAAAAACGCATCGTTTCATCTGTTATTTTATACCAGTGTTCAAGTTTGAAACTAACTTCAACAATGTACTAGTTACAACGATTTCTCAATGACTAGATGACCCAAAAGAGATGGGATATGTCGGTAACCTCTTCTCTACTCCACTGTATTAAAAAAGAAGAATCGTCTATTTAGAATTATTTTCTAATAACCAGTGAAAATAGGGTTGTTGGCATTTATTTTTGGATAGTAAATATATATCACATGCTAATAACCATTTAAGTCTCACTTATTCACTCAAATAAGTACTAGTACTAAAGTACCACTCCCTTGTCCCAATTTATGTGGCACTTTTCGCTTCTCGAGATTCGAATTGTATCAACTTTGACCACCATTTTAAGATGTATTTTTTCACCAAATTGATATGAGAAAAGTTGTAACTTATAGTACTTTTCATGTAGTTTTCAAATATATAAATTTTGATGTTAAAATATTGAGTTAATCTAATTCAATTTAGCTTTAAAATTTAGTCAAATTGACTCTCAAAAAGCGAAAAATACCACATAAATTGAGACGGATGGAGTATTATATAACACACTCAAGCCCGGGGCAGATTTATAATTAGTTACGGGTTTTATGAATTCAATTCAATGCAACTTTTGCTTGGATCTTGTGTTTGTGCTAAAAAATCATTAAATGTATATAAATGTTTAATAACGAATCCACGGTAATTAAACTTTAAATTTTAGCTTCGTCTATGCTTCGACTAACTCACAATTTCTCACCGTACGACAATCAATTAACGTTAGTGCAAACTAAAAATGTCAGGAGTAGTAGACATAGAACAGAACATTACAGAAGCCTAAGATTGATGTATCGTTAGAGTAGAAACTAGTTAGTAGTCATTTGCTCATTGACTGGGTTGGCTCAATGAAGGAAAATGACAGCCTTCTGGTTTGAGAGTCCGGAACCAAAATGACCCGGAAAAAGTTAGAAGTGATCAAAATACCATAAGAGAAAAAGAAGTTATCAAAATACTTTTAACGCACTATTTTTGGTGCGTTATATAAAAATGAGTTAACCTCCTCTGTTACAATCCGTCACTTTTTTTTTTTTTAAATACAAAAAAGTTATATAACGCAATAAATATCTGTGCTTATGCGAATCTTTGATAATTGGGGCTGCTAATCTCTAACTTACGTATTAAATTTGGAAAGGATTAGCTTTTGGGTCATTGGGTTCCGGGCTCAGCAGCTTTGGGAGAGAGTGTGAAAAAAAGCTTCGAGCAAATTCAAAAAAGGATAAAATAAATGTCCCTCTCCCTTAGTTGCTTTTTCCTAAATATTTTAAAGTCCGTTTGGCTTAGACTAAAAAAAGTAGCTTATAAATTGGTTTAATAAAAAATAGCTTATAATCCAAATAAAATAAGTTGGGAAAAAAATAAGTTGAGTCACCCTAACTTATTTTTTTTGCTTGTGCCAACTTTTTTGCTTAAAATTTCTTTCTTCGCCAAACACCTAAAAAAAAAATCAAAAAACAGCTTATAAGCTGATTTGACCACTTATAAGCCAATTCAAATGGGCTCTTAATCAACTTTACTCTCTCCATCTTATATTACTTGTCCACTTTTCTCTTTACACACCCTTTAAAAATTATAAATAAAAGTGTATTTTTACTATATTGCTCTTATCTCTCTCCAATAAATTGCACTCTTATCAATATTGGTTACTTTAAAAAATAATTAATGTTTGGGACAAAATAGAAAAAACTTAATTAATTCTATCTTGATTTTGTAAATAGATAAGTATTTTGGGACATACTTTATATTTTTAGTAATGTGGACAACTAATATGGGAAGGAGGGAGTAACATATTGCTTCAATTACTTTTAATAAATTTTAGAATTGTGATTTTCAACAAAAAAATACTTATTCTCTTAAAAATAAAACTATATATTATTTTAATTTATCTCTTGATAAATATATAATATGAATATCTTTTAACAAATTTTTTATCAAAAACATTTTCTCTTATCTTTGAAAATTATAAAAAAAAAAAATCTAATAAAAGACTACTTAATCTCTTATCTTTTTGATAATTATCTTTTAACAAATTTTTAACCTCTTGTTCATTAACTTGTTGCTCTCCTTTTTAAGTAATGTTTGCTTAGCTAATTTTAAAAACTATCGAGTCTAAGATCTATTTACCGAGAAAAGTAAATAATTTTTTATTATAATTAAGGGTTAATTATATTAAATAATTATTCTCTTATTAAAAAAATTATTTTAGTTACGGCTATACCTTATAGCGAGTGTAAATATAGAATTTTCATAGTATAGACTGTGTAAATATTTGATATTAAAATACAGGGGTGTATCAAATCATATTATAGGAGTATTTAATGTAATTAACTCATAATTATGATAAAAAAATTATTTACTTAAACTCGATAGTTTTTAGAGATAGCTAAGCAAACATCACTTTACTTTTAAAAAAAAGGGGGGTGGGGGGTGGTGGTGGGGGTTCTAATGCGACTACAGGACACCGGGTGGGGGAAAAAAAAAGAGCAACAAGTGAATGAACAAGAGGTTTAAAATTTGTTAAAAGATTAATTATCAAAAAGAAAGAGAATAAATAGCCTTTCATTAGAATAATTTTTTTTTGATAATTTTGAAAGACAAGAGAAAATGTTTTTGAATTTTTTTTTGATATTCATCTTATATATTTATCAAGAGATAAATTAAAATTATATATAATTTAAATAAGAGTATAAGTATTTTTTGTTGAAAATCACAATTACTAAAATTGGTTAAAATTAATATTAAAGCAATCTGTTAAAGTTGATTAAAACATTTAGGGGTCGTTTGGTAGATAATCGAAATTATCCCGGGATTATAATCCCGGGACTAATTTATCCCATCTATTGGGATTATTTTATACCATCTAAAAGATGGTATATGTAGGAAATCAATCCGTGCCTTGTATTGATGTATCAAAGTTGTTATATACAAAGTAGGTATCCCTAATTAGAATGATACTAGCCTAAATTACGGGACACGATTACAATACATAAGGAAGGGAATATTTACAATATTTATACTATTACATAGTCTATCACACCCATGCAATCAAGCGGGAGGTTGTCGTGCGCTTAGACAATACCCCCCGAAATCATCAAAGAGCACGCGCGGAAGACCTTTAGTGAAGATATATGCGATCCGGGTAGCGGGACGGGACGTGAAGGACACGAACTTCTCCACGCAAGCAACTTTTCTCCGTACGAAATGTATGTCCATCTCAATATGTTTAGTTCGTTGGTCTTGGCTTGGATTACACGATAGGTATATGGCACTAACATTATCACAAATGAGACTAATGTAGGCGACCGAATTGGACAACGGAGCTCCGAGAAGGTTGCGAAGCCAACGGACTCGAGATACTACATTAGCAACGCCACGGTATTCGGCCTCGGCACTCGATTTGACGCATAGTAGGGTCGCCGTTTGGATGACCGAGAGGAGAGGAGGTTATCGCCGAGGAAGACACGTAACCGGATGTGGAGCGGCGAGTGTGGGACAACCACCGTCTGCGTCGGTATAAGATACAAGAGAGGCAATGGAGGACTTGTACTGAGATGGAGACCAAAAGTCAATAGTACCTTGAATGTGTCGGACTATGCGTTTAAGAGCATGCATATGGGCAACCTTGGGATCATGCATGTGAAGGCATACTTGTTGAACCCATAGGAGATGTCGGTCGTGTGAATGTAAGGTCTTGTGCCGGCCAACTTACGATATTGGGTGGGATCATCGCGAGGAGGGCGGCCGTAGCACCAAGTTTGGCTTTGGTGTCGACCGGTGTGCTTGGGCTTGACGCTCATGCCCGCGCGCTCTATAATGTCGTCGCATAATTTTCGAGAGAGAAACATGCGTGTGAAGTCGGGTGGCGACGTACCCGAGAAAATAGCGAGAGGGCCCCAAATCCTTCATAGCAAATTCGGAAGACTAGCGAGAGACATGATGGATTCGAGGAGCATCGAGGAAGCGCGAGAATAATATCATCGACATATAGCGAATGTAAGCAATGTCGAACCTCGACGATAAATAAAGAGAGTGATCGGATGCGCTATGTGAAAAACCAATGGTGGAGACATGGTACGCAAAAGCGTTGGAACCATGCACGGGGAGCTTGCTTAAGGCCGTACAACGATTTCTTCAAGAGCAGACATGATGGGGATGCGTGGGTCCTTCAAACCCAATAGGGTCGATGCGTATAAACGATCTCATTAAGATTGCAGGTGTAGGAAAGCATTCTTGACATCCACCGATGAATGGGCCAAGGGTGTGTAAGTGCAACTCGAAACGGTGCGAATAGTAGCGGCTTGACGACCCGTGAGAAAGGTCTCGTCGCGATCAACTCGACTGTTGAGACACCATCACGTACAAAGACGGGCTTGTGCCTCTCAAAAAGAACCATCGAATTCTTTTTATGACGAAAAATCCACGTAGAACGAATAAGATTCACATCGGGGGGACGTGGAACCAAGCTGCGTCTTATTATTAATTGAGCATTATATTCATCAACCATGGCGACTTTCCAATTGTGGTCATTTAGAGTATTGAGGATTTCGCGGGAAGGCGCGAGATGGAGAGAGGGGTGGAAGTATTTAAGTTGAAAGGTTGTTTGGGTTTGAAAATCCCGCGTTGGCCTCACAGT
This sequence comes from Lycium ferocissimum, assembly GCF_029784015.1. Lineage (NCBI taxonomy): Eukaryota > Viridiplantae > Streptophyta > Magnoliopsida > Solanales > Solanaceae > Lycium > Lycium ferocissimum. The sequence continues at coordinate 16,558,894 of NC_081346.1, read as the reverse complement.
AACCATGCGGGAGGGCTGTGGCGGTGGCCGCGGGTGGGTGGTAGGGCTGCCCCGGGCGGTCACGGGTGGGGCGATGGGGGAGGGGAGAGGGGGCCCCGGGCGTGGCCCTTTGGTGGCGCTGAGCGATCACGGGTGGGGGCGATGTGGGGGAGGGGGCTGGGGCCGTGTCCGGCTGGTGCGGGGGAGCGGTGGAGGGGTGGACGGGGAACGACGGGAGGAGCGGCGGTGGAGATAGAAAAATGCAAGGTATATGGGGAAATGCCATGGTCCAAGAATTCATAGGACGTTGGGAGGGGAGTGCAATTTGGAGAAGGAAATTGAGTTTCGTCAAAGAGGACATGCCGTGAGATGATGATTTTGTTGGTGGACAAATCATAACACTTATATCCTCTATGATTCAACGGATAGCCCAAAAACACATGGGGTGGATCTTGCTTGTAACTTATGAATAGTCGTAGATGGGAAAAGTGGATAGCATAGACACCCAAAAACCCGGAGATGAGAATAGGAGGGGGTTCGTTGATAGAGAACTTGGGTTGGTGATTTATGCCTAAGGACTTTGGTGGGAAGTATATTGAGGAGGTAGGTGGCCATTTGGAGAGCATGATGCCAAAAAGAGGGGGGCGGAGGAGTGGACAAGAAGAGTGCGCACTATGTTGTTAATGGATTTAATTTTTCGTTAAAACTTTGCCATTTTGAGGGGATGTATGGGGGCAAGAAAACCGAAAATTTATACCATTGGAGGCGCAAAAAAAGATTGAAATTGCCCGTTTGCGAATTCCCGCCCATTGTCACATTGAATGTTTTTAATGTCTCTTTCGAATTCGAGTCCGTATTAATGCCTTAAAAGATAGAAAGATAGAATACACTTGGGACTTGTTAGAGATAGGAAAAGTCCAAAGAAAATTACTATAATCATCGAAAGAAAACATAATAGCGGTGCCCATTAGAACTTAAAACGAGGAGATGTCCATAAATCGCTATGAATAATGTCAAACGGCATAGTAGTAAACGACAACGAATCGAGAAAATGGCAATTTAACATGTTTCCCAAAAGGACAAGAGGTGCAAAAAAACGGCCCAATTACATTCAATTAAGGCATTACTACGAAGAGAACTAAGGATAGCTTTTCCCCGGATGGCGAGGCGGGAATGCCACAAAGGCAGGTGATGCGGCAAGGAAGGTGGATGGTGGAGTGGACCATTACGTGGCATTGAGAGGATACAATTCCCCGGTGCTCTCACATCTCGTTAGGCGGCTCCCCGTCGGTAAATCCTTCGCGAAAGGCGCCCAAGAGGATCAAACTCGACGAAACATTATTATCCTTAGTGAATTTACGTACGGAAACAAGGTTTTTGATGAGTTTTGGAGCATGCGAAGACATTGCGGAGACGTAATTGAGCATTAGGTGGGGGAAGGGATGTATGACCATAGCCTCGAATTGGAATAGTGCTACCATTACCAACAATGATTCCGTAATTATTGCTCAAATTAAAGTAAGACGATGAGAGTACACGAGGTTGGCGATCGCGTGAGAAGTCGCCCCGGTGTCCGTGTACCCGATTGTCATCCGGTTGATGCAAGGATGTAGTATGCGTGGTGCCTCCACGTCGTGCGCGGAGTGTACCCCGAGTTGGGAGGAACGTGCGTGGAATAGGCCTGCGAGGCCGAGGACCCGCGCCAAGAATGCGGCTTGGGGCCGCGACGTGGCGGTTCTTTGCCGCCGCCTTGTCTCGTCGGAGTACGGGCGGGAGCGATGGCACGCTTTGGGGGCGGCCAGCAGCGATGTAGCCCCACGCTAGTGGGCGTCCCGCCGCCACCGGCCACCGGCCGGCGATCCGGCCGCCGCGGCCTTGCTTCCCGCCGGTTGGCGTTGTTGTTGTTATTTTTGCCACTTGTTCCGGTTAGAATTCTCGCCACGATTATTATCACGTCGGTTAGCGGAATTATTGTGACCGCCGGGTGGTGGAGAGGGAGTGTCATTATCGACGAAGTAGGCCGCGGGGTTGGAATCGCGGGCACGTTCCAGCGACCGCATCTTCAAGCGAGTCGGAGCACGCTTCGAGAAAAGAAGGCAAGACATCTTTGCGTTGAATGGTGGTGACAAAGTGTGCATGCGTCTCCAGAAGTGCGCGGCGAAAAGTCGCAAGACCGTACGTTGATCGGACACCGGCGACCGACGTTGGCAGCCGATCCGTGAGAGACTTGAGCCTATTGTAATAGGCCATGCCGACGTGGGTCGGCCATTTTTGTGGTGGTGAATTCCGTTTCAAGGTACGCCGCCCGTGCGAGTGTTTGTTATCTTGGAAAAGTTGAGCAACTCGATTCCAAGCCTTCTCGGCAACATCATCCGCCACGAGAATAGAGGTAAGAATATCATGGGAGACGGTGGCGTATATCCGTTGAAGGACCACCGCATCTAGGCGTTTCCGGAGCGGAAGGTTAGCCGCCTTTGTTGCGTCGTACGCGGTGAGTTCGACGGTGTCGGTGGGTGGTATGATGTGCTCGAGTACGGAGTGAACGCGGGCTAGGACTTTGAATAGGGTTGCCCGTTCGTGATAATGGCTAGGTTTCCATGTCTAGAGTGATTAGGATTAAGGATTTCACATTCGTGACGGTTAAAGCGTGAGAATGGAAATTTTTGTTGTCGACCATGGGAGGGAGAAGAGGAAGGAGGAAGGGGACGGCTAGGGTTAGGGTTGAAAGAGAAAGAGAGAGGTGGACGGCTAGGGTTTGGGAAGGAAACCTAGTACGATACCATGTAGGAAATCAATCCGTGCCTTGTATTGATGTATCAAAGTTGTTATATACAAAGTAGGTATCCCTAATTAGAATGATACTAGCCTAAATTACAGGACCTGATTACAATACATAAGGAAGGGAATATTTACAATATTTATACTATTACATAGTCTATCAGTATAAAATAATCCCAGTATAAGTGGGATAAGAAGGTATAAGCTGGGATATCCCAGCACTAATTTTTGTACCATGTTTGGTACAAGGTATAAATTTATCCCAGGATAAATTTATATCTTCTACCAAATATGATATAAAAATTAGTCTTTGGAATATCCCAGCTTATACCTTCTACCAAACGACCCCTTAGGGAAAAGCAATTAAGGGACAGCAACATTAATTTTAGCCTTTTTTTCAATTTGATCAAGTTTTTTTCACTCCGTCACTCTCAAAGGTGCTGAGCCCGGAACCCAATGACCCAAAAGCTAATCCTTTCCCAATTTAATACGTAAGTTAGAGATTAGCAGCCCCAATTACCAAAGACTTGCTTAGCGCAGTTATGATATTGCTTGTAGAGATAAAAAACATGATGAAAACCCCTTTTTGAGAAGTAAAAGTGCTTTACTTAATTACCCTTTATTATCTTAATTAATAGCTAGACATGCTTTACTTGAGTAAATTTTTAATGGCCTTTTAATAACATCACATCAGAATATATCGTCGGCTGCATAATTCATCAGTTTAAGTCTAAGCATTGTGTTAGGAATAAAGCTTGTTTGATACCTAAACGAGTAAGATATCATTATCATGCATGGTCTCCAATAATAATCTCCTAAACACGTGATATGTTAAGAGAAAATTTAATCATGAAGGTGTCCTAATTCTCAAATACTTGGATACTAATTCCTTTTAATAGAGGATGTTATTGATACTTGAATTCAACCGGTGGTGGAGCCAGAATTTGCGATAAGGGGGTTCAAAATATGAAGACGTAAACATACGAAGAAGCGAGGGGTTCAACGTCTACTATCTATACATTAAAAAAAAATTTAATCATGTATACAGTGTAATTTTCCGCCGAAGGAGGTTCGGATACCCCTTCGCCGTATGTGCTCCGTCCCTGAATTCAACACCTCCGTCTGCTTCAATCATTCCATGTTGAAGTGTGTGTTCAGTTCTTATCAAATAATATAAATTGTTAGAGAGAATATTTTTTTTATTTACTTAATTATAATCTCAATAACAACAAGCGGGAATTACAAAATTTCCCATTTAAACTAGATTGTTCATAATGATTGCAGCAAAGACAATATACTTTAACCAAGATCTTATCACCGCGGATAGTTCTAAGCATTTTCCCATTGATCATTCAATCTGAAGATAAATTGAAGGAATAATTTAGCCAAAAAAAAAAAAATATATATATATATATATATATATATATGATAAAGGAATAGGAAAACTCAGCATTAAGTTAATTTGCTTTATGGGCCTCAGGATCACGGCAATATCTTCTGTTCTCCCACCTTCTGAATCGTATTAATTAAAATACTCCATTTGTTTCTAAATAAAATTAATTAATACACTCAAAACTATGTGAACTTCAAAAGAGTTTTTTTTTTTTTTTTTTAATTCAAGTCTTTGGTTTTGTAGGGAACTTCCCAAGGAGTGTTGCAAGGTCTTTAAAAATTGGTTTTGAGCAAACCAAAACATCTATAGAGTGTATAAAGAGTCGATGACCACATCATATATGAGTTGCTAAAAATAAGTCATGGTTTTGGAAAGAATGTTAATTGTGTAAAACAAAATTCAAGGTTAGTCTTTTAATCATACAGAATGTTTTAGGATCGTGGTCCCATTTAATGATTTAGTAAAGATCAAAATCCATCTTCTTTTCAATTTCCTTATTTTCCCAAAAAAAAAAATTCAATCTTTTTGGCGAAGAGATAGCTCCTAGTGGATCGATCATTTCATGTCGAGAAGTCCTATTTGCCTATAAAGTATATGCCAAAATATATTATCGAAATTTTGGAACCTTGGATTTTAACTACAACCCGCCAACAATAAATCTTTCGAAAAAGACAACGTCAGAAGGATTTAATTCTACATTCACATGTTCTTACAGTAGTTTTGAAACAATGTACAAGTTGCAAATTCAATTCTAGTTGAACTTTCGACGTGAATTTAGATTAGTCGGCTTCAAAGCGAGTATCGAAAATTCACCCGGAAACAAAATATTAAATTATATTACCATATATTGAACAGGTTATCCAAACGTTCGTTTTCTATTAAGAATTTTCTTTTCAAAAAAATGTTCTCAAAAAATATTAAAAATTCATCTTGAATAAAACAAGCAAGATTTCCCTGCTGCTTATATTGTTCCTCGATCTTTAAGTTTCAGTCAAAAGCAGTAATTGTACCAAGTTAATTATAGACTGAATCCCACTTTACCCCCCTAATATTTAAGGGTTGGGAAAGGATACCCCCTAACATATTGAATGGGAACGAGAACCCCCCTATCCAATATTTTCCGGCTTAATCTTTGTTTTTAATAAAGATCTTTTTTTATTTTTCTTTCTAGAATTAAATACAATATACAACTCTTATTATTGTCCCATTCACCTATTCCGCTGAAAACAATGTATAACAAGTACTTGAAAAAATCTGTTAATAAATTTCAAGCTACATGTCATTGTTTTTTTTTTTTTTTGGACTAGAGATTATTATACAATCTAAATACAGTCTAGTATCAGTACCCGCGTGAGCGGACGATATTAAAAAATACTAATCTATGTTAAATTGTGATGTCGCTTGTTTGAGGACATTGTATCATAACAAAATGTTAAGTATCATCTAATTTTCGATATAATACACTCAAATTAACGCTATTTCTGTGAAATTAAAGAAAACAAATTAAATCTTTTTAAATATTATTTGATTTAATCTTTAGATTTAATTCATAATACACACACACACACATCTATATATATATATATATATATATATATATATATATATATATATATATATATATATATATATATATATTCCATAAATACTTTTCTTACTATGTGTATATGAGAAAAGTATTTACGGAATATGACGAAACTTTCTCTTGTTATTTATCGTAAGATATATTGATAAATTTAGTAATTACTACTTAGCACTATATATTGATAAAGATTCAAAACTTGGACATATAGAGAAAAATATAGGTAAAGATTTAACAAAGATTAGATCTCGTTTCAATGGCTAGTTTAGTGACTTTTTATTATTTTTTTAAAATTAATTACTTATTCTCACCGGAAAATATTGGATAAGGGGGTTATCGTTCCCATTCAATATGTGAGGGGGGTATCATTTCCCAACCCTTAAATGTTAGGGGGTAAAGTGGGATCCTCTCTTAATTTTATATATATTGGTAGTCGACTTCAATGTGTTACTCCTATTTATCATCATTAGAATTTAGAAGGTTAATTACTTTACTATCTGGTATCTACACATTTAATTTCAACATGACTGCGTCCAAGGATCCCAGAAGAGTATGAATGTTTCAGAAAATTGACCAACTTTTGGACCAAATTATGTACAGATTGAGACGAAGCATGAGCAGTGGTCCCCTAAAATTAACAAAATGCTCTCCCATTGTGTAAATAAATGTGCCCAACCTAAAATAGGCAATTCCTTATCCATCAATAACCGTAAAATCTATATTATTCAGTTGTCAGGGACCACCATATACATACGAATGACATTACATAATATTTGCCCGATTATTAGCATTTATAGTTTCTATTATATATAAACGGCTACGGAGGATTAATAGCCTGTTTGACCAAGCTTACTTTTCCCCCAAAAATATTTATTTTTTTCAATAAGTGCTTATTTTAAAAAAAGTGTGGTATTTGGCCAAATTTTTGGAAGAAAATAAGTGCTTTTTTATAAACAGGTTAGCTTTTGAAGCTAAAAAAAAATAGCTTTTGCCCGAAAGCACTTTTTTGAAAAGTACTTTTGAGAAAAATACACCTAGAAGCACTTTTTAAAAGCTTGGCCAAACACTAATTGTTGTTCAAAAGTACTTTTTAAATTAATTGGCTAAACACAAACTGCTTTTAGCCAAAACTTTTTTGAAAAGTACTTTTTAAAATAAGCTATTTTTAGAAGCTTGGCCAAACAGGCTATAACACAGCATCATCAACTTGTACCAAAAGCTTTACACATTGTACAAGCAATGAATGCTTGTACCATAAGCTATATAACTTATACACTTTACCCAGTTATTTTTTTATCCCACGTGGACAAATGTTATAATACTTAATATTTATTCCCTTCTCATATATAGACGTATGCATTTCAATTTTAATTCTCCGACACATTTATTTCCTCCGTGCGCTTTTACTTGTTCACTTTTGACTTTTAACGTTCTTGCTGAATATTTATTCTCTTCTCGTGTATAGACGTATGCATTTCACTTTTAATTCTCCTACACAAATTTATTTCCTCCATGCACTTTTACTTGTTCAATTTTGACTTTTCACGTTCTTTAAGAATTAATAAATCCCACATGTATAAATGTCATAGTACTGAATATTTATTCTCTTCTTATATCTATGTCATAATAGTGAATATTTATTCTCTTCTCATGTATACACGTATGCACTTCAATTTTAATTCTCTGACACATATTTATTTTCTCCGTGCACTTTTACTTGTTCACTTTTGACTTTTCGCGTTCTTGCTGAATATTTATTCTCTTCTCATGTATGCACTTTAATTATAATTCTCCGACATATATTTATTTCCTCCGCGCACTTTTACTTGTTCACTTTTGACTTTTCACGTTATTTAAGAACTAATAAATAAAGTACTCCCTTCATCCCATATTACTTAACCACATTACTTGACTTTTCAAGTTCTTTAAGAATTAATAAATAAAGTACTCCCTTCGTCCCTTCGTCCCATATTACTTGGCCACATTACTATACTTGACTTTTCACGTTCTTTAAGAATTAATAAAAATGAAGTACTCCCTTCGTCCCATATTACTTGACCCCATTACTAAAAATATATGTCTATTTTTCTTCTTCTTATTTCTTATATATAAACGCCCAAGCTAGACGAACACACCAACAATAAGTTGTACAAAAAGCAACTGAAATTCTGCTCTAAGCAGGGACTAACATGTGTACATTTTAGAAATTGAACATTAATTCTACCTCTTGTGTGTTTACTTTTTAAGCCCCCAAAGTGTAACGCACTTGTCTTAGTTAGTTCTTTCATTTCCTTCATTTGGCATGTACTCCTCTCGTCTCAATTTAAGTGTCTATGTTTGACGGGACATGTAGCTTTTTAAGAAATAAAGATAGACTTTCAAATCTTGTGGTTCTAAATTAAAAATGTGTATAATATAATAAAATATCCTTTGAATCTTGTGATTATAAACTTGACATGTAGGATATTTGAATTGTCAACTTACTAAATATAAAGAGGCGGACATAAACAAAATAAGACTATTTTTTTTTTAATTTAACAACAAATGCCCAAGTGGACGAACACAGCAACAATAAGTTGTACAAACAACAAAATAAAATTGTTCAAGCAGACTAACATATGTACATTTCAGAAGTTTAACATTAATACTACCTCTTGTGTGTTTACTTTTTAAGTTCCTACGTGTCCGCAGTGTCTCAATTGTCATTTCATTTCCTTCATTTAGCATATACTCCCTCTGTCTCAATTTAAGTGTCTACGTTTGACTAGACACGGAGTTTAAGAAATAAAGATAGACTATCTTGTGGTTCTAAACTAAAAGTGTGTATACTATAATAAAATATCCTTTGAATCTTGTGATTATAAACTTAACATGTAGGATATTTGAATTGTTAACTTACCTCGGATATAAAAAGGTGTGACATAACAAAATAAGACAAATTTTAACAACAATTGAGAAATTAAGGGGAAAAATAAGACAAAAAAAAAATGGATACTCACTAAGGAGAATCGCGATATCCTTTACAAAATATACAAACCACAAAAACTAACTAAATTGAGTAACCAAATTAATCATGTTGGGTCTCGTGCATCGCACAGGCATAGTTTGCTAGTTTTCCTTAGCTGGGCAGAGATTCACAGGGATAGGTCATTTAATTTACTCATTCAGTTTCATTTTTGACACTATTTTACTTATCAGCTGGTTTAATATAGAATGATATATTTTCAGATAATTCAACTTTTAAATTTTATACTTATCCTTAATAATATGTTTTTATATGATAAAAATATACCCGTGATTATACAAAACCAATAGATATATTGATATGTTTTTGTACATAAACTATATTGATTGGGTATATAAACTTTTACCTCTATTTGATTCAGGACCTCTTGATGTTGCGTTTCTTTCAAATTCGGTTCTTAATAATAATTTTAAAAATTTGTTGGCCTGCTACTATCCATTTTTTTGTTTGCGCTACAGCGATTAAAGAAAAAGAGAGGGACCCTTAATTAGTATGTGTAAAAAAGGCCAAGCCACAGGAAGAGACCCCCTTCAATCATAATTAATTAATATATATATTTTCGTATCAATCGCTTAATTGTCATCCAACCAAATTTTATTAACAAAATGGACCATATTTTTCAACGCTAACACGAATTAATCCATATTATACAGTATAATTTAAAAGATAGATCACTTTTTTTTTATTTGTTTTCTTCAAAGCCGCCTCTTGATTGTTAGTTGATAAACACAATTTGTTGTTGTATTTGGAGTCACAATCATGATTAAAGTACTGATTTTGTAATATTTGGATGATGAAAATTAGATTAAAAAGGTAACCAACACTGTTGAACTAGCTTAAAGAATTAATTTGAATTTTGAATATAATTTTTGTGAGAAATTTATAGCGAGGGTTGTTTATGCTTTATTTGAAATACTCTAAAGAGGTTGTTAACAAATTTTGAAGTCATAGGAGAATTGCAACTTAAAAGTGCAGAAAAATTTCATCTTAATAGCTAGTAATATGTTATAGATAGTTTTTCGGACGCTATTATAGAAGTAAATATATTGTTTATTTAAATATATAATATTGCATAATAATGAATTAAGGTGTATAAATATTATGCCAAAGAAATTATGACTATGCGATTGTAAATTAAAAATTATAGCTATATCAATGCAAAATATAATGTTTGGCTATGTAATTTTTAAAAAATACTCTTTAAATTTTTATAATATATTTAAAATGGCAAAGCTTTACAAAAATGTTTTCATTTTTAAATTTCCTATTCAGTAGAATTATGCCACGCGAATCGAAAAAGGAGGGAGTAAAAGTTGTCAATTATGCAATCCGAAGTATTTATAGAATGATTACGGAGTAGGTAAAAAATATCTTAATTTCTCATTTAATACCACTATCGTTACAGCCTAAATTAAAGGAGCCCATTCCTTTTTTTTCACAGATGCTCATGTATTTCTTTTAAACAAATACATGCGAAAACATACACAAATCAACTGATTTTTTACCACGAATGGTAATATTAAAAAGAATAGCTACAAATGGTAGGAAGCTATAATAAGGTAGTCATTTGAGAAATTTTACCTAATAAAAATATGTTTTAACGATGGCCCACTAACAAGAACTGACATTTCATGAGGGTATAATAACTAGTTTCAGCCCACATGGCTTTTGTACGGTTTCTGTCATCTTAGACTCCATAATAGTTCCCTAACCCAGACACTCCCACTACCACCCCATTTATTTGGCTCTTTTGTATTGTAAAATTTGACAACTGATCTCATTCACTTTTTGCTACTACTTAATCATATTTCTATTTCTATGATAGGCATTTAGTACTAAGGATATGTACATAACAAAAAGAAATGAGTGCAATATTTTAGTCAAATTACATTTTTAACTTGGGATGCAGTCCACTACTATCCGATTGAATGAAATCACACGGTTGCTAAATCATATAAGAAATTTACGAATATTAGTTTAGTGGTCCAGCTAAAATCCTACTTCAACTCAATAATCTTTGGATAATTACACTTACTTAAATGAAATCACGAAATCCTGTTTTGTAATTACATGAATCCTAACCCCAGGTCCTTTTTGAAACAGTATTGTTGGGTTCAACCCCCCTCCCCCAAACCCCGCAACCTACCACCCAAACCCCTTCCAAAACCCAAAATTATCCAGAGTCCAATAATTTTGACCATTGAACGTGGCCCCGTTTTCTCACATCTTAATTACCAAATGCTGTATAAATGTCTGTGCCAATTACTATGTGATGAATCACATATTCTTATTTTAAAGTTAGGAAAAGGGTTTAAATTGGTCCTCCAACTATTTGAATTATTCAATTTTGTAAACAATAAGGTCTTTTGGCCACACTATTTTGGCCACAATAATCCAAATGAGGTAAATTTATATAATTATTTTGGACAAATTTAATAATTTGTGCTTCCTTAATGTCATTTCTATTTTTTTTTCTCAAAGTTTATCTCAATTTAAAATTGTACAATAGAGGTTATGATGATTTTTACATAAATGTGGCCAAATTTGAGTCAAATTAGTGTGGCCATTTAGCAACTCCTGTTTGTAAAATATTATCCTTGATATTAGCAACTTATTTTGTATTTGTTCTTGTCATTAACGAAGTCCAATATAACATAAGTGGACTTCTTTTATCCAAATTCTTCGAGAAAATGTTCAATTTTATCTTGCAAGTTTCACTGGAGTTCAAAATTATTATCGAGTTTGAGCTGCACTCAGAACTAAGGCGGAACCGAGGCTGTCTTTTTCAAACTGGCATTTACTCAAGTTAGAGTTTTGCGCTCTCTCAAACGTCTGCACACCTGTGAATGTTCTCCCTGCTCATTAAATTGAGCGTCTAAAAAGGTGTTTGTTGGAGCAGCTTAATGATTTATGTTTTGGCTTTACAGTAGGTCAAGTTGACAACAACGAAAGACTCAAAATTCAGATGAACCACCTGATGACGTGGTAAAAAGATCATTAAAAGTTACTCAATTTCAAATACTAATAATTAATAACAATAACAACAAGAACAACATACCCAGTATAATTCATAAGTGGGTTTGAGGATAATATGATGTACAGCTTACCCCTACCTCCGTGGCGACTAATAATTAATAAGGAAGTACAAATTTAATCTTTTTCTCCAAAAAATATGAAAATTCCAATTCCATCAGAGATACAAGTATACAGCTAGAAAATGAAAGGGTAAAAAATCAAAATCCACTGCTATTATGGGCTACTGTATGACGTACACAAAAGATTGATGAAGGGTAAATGATGGGTGATTGTTGTGAGAAGAAAGAACACGTAACTACACACAGCACCAAAATAGAAACGCTGTAATGTTCTGGAACAGTGCCAAAACTATATAGTATACTTAAGTAGCAACATTAGCCACATGTGCGTCGCACGTGCCACCTATATAAAAGCCAGGTCAGTTGTGCTTAGATGACGATATAGAGTAAGCCAAACCGAGTGAGTGAGTGCCTCGTAGATCTGTATGGTCATCACTAGCCCATGCTAATGAACCCTTTCTTGAGAATAACACCACAACACTACTAGTACACTCAGAAAAACAAAAACAAAAACAAAAGAGAGAGAAAACAAAACAAAGCACCATTCTGAGTTGTGAGTTGAGTCTCTCTTGCAAAGCTTATCCAAGAACTTCAATGGGCGAGGTTTGCTTTGCTTTCTACCCTCTCTTCTTTTTCATTTCTTTTCTTCTTTTGTGTTGTTGTTTGAGATTTCTGGTTTTTGTTTAGGAAGAGAAGAAACCTACAGAAGAAGTGAAAAAAACTGAGGAAGAGAAGAAAGAGGAGGCTCCTCCAAAAGGTGAAAAACCAAGCGGTGATCAAAAGGCAGATGAAAAGAAAACTGAAGAATGCAAAGATGCTCCTCCACCACCGCCTCAAGAAATTATCTTGAGAGTTTACATGCATTGTGAAGGTTGTGCTCGTAAAGTCCGTAAATCCCTTAAAGGCTTTCAAGGTATGCAGATTCATTAATTTTCTTGAAAAGACAGTTTTTTTTGTGGGGTGTTTGGGTTATTGAAAAAGAAGTAAAAATATAGCCTAGGGTCTATCAGAAACAACCTCTATATCTTCAAGGTAGGGGAGGTAGGGTAATGTATGTGTACAATCAATCTTCTCCAGACCCCACCTTATGGGAGTTGATTATCTTGTTCTTCTTGAAAAAGAAGTATTTGGAGCTATTCGAATGTTTTGTGAGTTGAGGATGTTTTTCTTGAAAAATAAGTAAATTTGGAGCTATTTGAATGTTTTTGTGCAGGAGTTGAGGATGTTTTGACTGACTGCAAGACACATAAGGTAGTGGTGAAAGGTGAAAAAGCAGATCCAATGAAGGTTCTAGAAAGAGTGCAAAAAAAGAGCCACCGTCAAGTTGAGCTTCTTTCTCCGATCCCAAAACCACCAGCTGAAGAACCAAAGAAGCCGGAAGACGTGAAAGAAGTTGTTAAACCCGAAGAGAAAAAAGAGGAGGTTTGTTTAATTAATTAATTTAATCTTCATTTTTTTGTTTTTGTTTTGGATTGTCACGCGAGTTTTTGTTTCTTTTTATGATTGCTTTTTTAGTTTTCCTCTTTAGTCTTTTCCCTTTCTGGGGTTTGTTTGTTTTTAAGGTAAGTTCATGAATATGATATTTCTGATTTGTTACTGCAGCCCCCTCAAGTGATTATAGTAGTTCTGAAAGTTCACATGCATTGTGAGGCTTGTGCTCAAGAAATCAAAAGGCGTATACAAAAAATGAAAGGTATGATTTTTTTCTTCCCATTTTGGGTTGTATTATTGATTAGTACTATGAACTTTTTGATTCATTTGCTGCAACTAATTATTTTTCTGATTATAATTTTTTATTCTCTTTTTTGTTCCTCTTTAACCTTTTTCGGATCTCTATAATAAGCATTCAGTATTTTAAGGATTCTTATATTCTCTGGACCTTTCACAATCCCTGCAGTCTTTAATTTTAGAATAATGTAATCATTTCTTTATATTCTCTTTAATTTGAAGTCAATTCAAACACATTCTGTCAACAACTAATCACATCCATTTGATAAACCAATTGAGGATCTTTAGAATCTGTCAACTTGGCATTCAAATTTGAAAAATAGGCTTTGGAAAGTGACACCATCGAAGTTTTAAAATCTTTAATTTTTTGAAGGTGTGGAGAGTGCAGAACCAGACTTGAAGAACTCACAAGTGACAGTAAAAGGGGTTTTTGAGGCAACACAACTGGTGGATTATGTAAGCAAAAGAACAGGCAAAAGGGCAGTTATAGTTAAAGTAGAACCAGAGAAGAAAGAAGAGGAAAAACCCAAAGAAGGAAATGAAGAGAAGAAAGCCGAGGAAGGTGAAAAAGCCGCCAAAAAAGGCGAGGAAGGAGACAAAAAGGCGGAGGGTGGCGGTGCCGCTGCAGCCGGTGGTGGTGCTGAAGAAACTGCTGGTGGTAAAGAGGAAGTTGTTCAAGAAGATCCAAAATTCGAAATGAGAAGGCATGAGCTTTACCACTATTACCCACAGCAGAACTATCAGGTTTACCCTCAAAGATATGCACATGAAATGTATGCTGCATATCCTCCACCTCCACAAATGTTTAGTGATGAGAACCCCAATGCATGTTCTGTGATGTAAATTAGGTTTAACATGAAGGGTATATGTGGAAAATAGGGAGTTGTGGTCACATGGGAAATGTCCACGGCCATTTCTGCAACTTGTTGTTTATGGTGGTGCTCTACATGTGGCCCTGTCTGGGGGGTTCCTTAGTATAAGTCTGCAGGCAAAAAGACTATAGAATTTTGTGAGCACTTTGTACCTTTTTCTGGTTTTCTTTTATTATAATCATGTTGTTATATATAGTATATTACTACATATTAGTATAGTATATTTCGCAGAATTTTGAATGTCGTACATGATTCTTGCAATTTGTTTTGTCTGATTAACTATAGATCTTCTCCCCCTCACTGTGTCCAAATCCCAAAAAATACAGATTGTTTGAGATGGTCTAAACTAAGGGGGTCATTTGGTAAATCAGGATATAATCTTGAGATTTTAATCCTGGATAATCGATTCTGCTATCTATGTGGGAGAGGTTAACATCTTGGTATAAAAATATACTGGTTTTAGCTAATAGTTTCTATCGAATACGAGATAAATTTAGTCACAAAAATTTATACCGGGATGGTGCACCTAATCCCTTGAACGAAACGTGGAGGGGACAATGATAAATCCTCAATTTCATCTTGTCTAAGATGCTCCATTGTGTCATGAACTGCAAGTTAAGCGTTGCTCTATCCTGTTTAATGGTGTTGGACAAGGTTCATTGTTATATATGGACAACAGGTGAATATTCATGTGCTGCCCCTTGTTGGTCTCGAGGGATGGAGGAGGCTAGGTTAGCCGAAAGGTGGTTATCGGTTCAAGAACGTAAAGTGTCCCTGCTTTTTCATAGGGCTATACGGACTCGAATCGTAGACCTTCTCGGTAAAACAGATCAAACTTATTATTATTAAAATGATCTGAACTGTTTCAAAGGCCCAACATGCATTTTTTTTTTTTTTGCATTGGGCTCTTTCATTAACTGACATAAATATCAGTTAGTCTGCCATTATTTCATTTCTAAAAAAAAATATCTAATTTTGACTTCATATTCTTATCTTTGAAATAAGAAAGATGGTATTTTGTAAATACGTAATTATCTTGAATATATTAACCATGAACAACAGGAGATTCGATCTCATAGAGTTCAATTCCCGTTCCCAACCCATGACCAATATAAGCTCGAAGCTTCCTTCGTAACTCCCGAAACTTTTTCGTAGTGGCTTCCTTACATGCCTCGACGTTTGGACATGGATTAGGGATTATTCCTAAATAAAATTTGAAATTAAGTTTGTCCAGTGTTCGATTGTTCCGTATTAGCTAAAACCGGAATAAAACTTATGTCAAAATCTTTAAATTATTGAAATTACTTATTCCATATGGAAGGTGAGAATTGAGATTATAATTTGGAGATTTTTTAATTTTGAACCAAACGATCTGAAGGGGTGACAAAGGTAAGTGGGGAGGGATGAGTTTGGTGAAGTAAAAGGTTAGTGGGGAGTGTGAGTTTGGTGAAGTAAATTTTGTATTGGGAAGTTAGAAGTGAAGGGAAAAGCAAGAATCATGATTTTACTTTTTGTCATATGTTTAAAGTTCGAGAAATGTTTTTTAGATTAGTTCCTGTTAAAGTGTCACATCGATCGATTGGTGGTTGTATATGGTAGTGGCCTAGTGGGTATAACAGGACGCGCCAATTATTTAACCCAGTAATTCCTAACGAAAAACTAATAGTGAGAAAGAATGAGGTTGGTAAAGATTTGATGTGCATTCACGAGTTAAGCATTTCACTAAATGATAAAAACGTGATTTGTTTTTGTTCCTTTCATTTCAAACACACTAATTGCTTCGTCATGGTGAACATCACTTTGTTTTCTTTAACTTGGAAAGACGCGGAGAATAGAAGAATTAAGCCTGTGGAATCCTTTGTTAGATAGAACCTTACACTATGCAAGTTGCAACTAATCCATTGTGATCACGATTTCAAAATGATACATGTATTTTGCTTTGTATGTACAACTTTACACTATTACACTTGTTGAATTGTGTTACACTTAGTTTGTAGTTCCATAATAATCATATGGTATCTTATACTTATTGGTTAAGGTTTATTTAAGAAAAAGAGTTTTGTATCAGAATTTGTTTAATCCTAAGGTTCGAATTCGATACCTAAAGCTAAGGACGGTCCTCTTTTTCTTTAGGCCATTGTTCTATATATGTAAGCAGTTTAAAATTATTTAGCAAGTCGGAAATACATTTGATGTTTTTGCTGTAGTGGGTTTTTAACAATTAATTTAGTTTTCTACTATTAAACTATTTATCAAAATCAAACTCAAATGAACCGATAGTAAAAAAAAAAAAAAATTTAAAAAATCCGGACATTGAACTGTTTTTTGAAGTGATTAATTTGAGAAATTAACCAAGGCAGTCGCTGCAATATGCAGAAAGAGATTCATTGCTTTCAATGATATCATGATTCACTAACTTTTGGTGGTGATAGAGTACATAGCTCACAGCTTTATACTTGTCGTCAGAGTCTCAGAAGTACACTATATATGGCCTATTCGAAGTTGTAAAGTTCTCCGAATCCGCGAATGTAAAGACAAAAATAAAAGTTGAACCAAAAAAAAAAAAAAAAAAAATACATTAGTAGTATTCACGCACGAATTCCGTGCGTAAATGTGTCAACTGTTTTTTTTTTTTTTGGCGTTACCTTTCCAATCACGTTTTTTTCCATACTTTGGGCAAAGATTAGTCATGTTTCAAAATCCCAAAATATCAATATTTTATATAAACTTAATATCTTTTTTTGCGTACAATAATGTCGGCTCATTACATGAAGTCCACCTAAACGTTTGGATCGTCGTTTTAGGGGTTCTAAAGTTCTCAAGCAAGTTTTGAAACTTGTAATATTTATAGGGTTTTGACTTAAGTGTTTTATTATATTTGAATGTACAAATTTAAATATTTGATTTAATAATAATTCATCCAATACGAGAGGTTTATATTAATTAAAAAATAATTCATTCCATTTAATTACAATACTAATTCAAAGCAATACAATAATAAATTACAATAACAATACAATCTTCAAGTTCTAGAGGCTCTATTTCTTCGAGACGTGCTTGTACTACCACGGCCTTGTTGCCCACACGAACGCTTGTCATGGCCATATTGCTTATATATAGAGCACTTGCGAGAGTAAGTTCTTTCACTAACATCCATTTGATTGGGTCTACGACTCCGTGAGTTAATGCCCAATTTTCTAATGTAATTCTTGTTAGCAACCATCGAAAACGGCTCGTTTGGCCAATAAGCTTCATTACCAAGTGGGTGGAATTGGCCGGAATATGCTCTAAGGTAACTGTGGACCTTGTATTCCCCCGCCACATAATTTGTTACCGTTTTTCTCATTCTCTCGAAGCACTTGGACAGCATGAGAACACGGCGTGGTGCGTTTGCCACTTACCACATGTGCATGTTCTTGTTGCCTCATAAACGCGTATGCACGTTTCCACCCTTACCGTTGTAATAACCCGTCCTAACTTCATACACATGTTGAATTGGGTCATACTCGGTCATTTGGTGACGCTCACATTTTTGTCTATAATGCTCCATAGTTTTGAAGGGCTTTGGCATCCATGTCCCGCTCGTCGGCTAATATCGCTCGCGCCTTGTCCTAACAACAAATCGCTCCACCACCCGTTTGAAAGTCATTCTCACCATTGCGGTGATGTAGTCCTCGAGCGATTTCAACAAGCCATTGAAAGACTCGAGCCGTTGGTTGTGAGCATGCCCCATCTTTTTCCTCCATCAAAGATAAAGCGTCCATTTTTCAACATCGAGCTTCATCAACCAAACGTATGCGGATTCACTCACCGACCGATGAGATCCATTTTTGCGCCCATTTTCGTTGTTGATGCTCCATCGCGACCCCCCCACATCAATTTGTTTAGAGTGCCATTTCGAAACATTGATTGCAAATTTGCCTTCAAGTGCCTTAAACAATAGCGATGGTAAACAAGGAAAGGTCGCCACCCGGTAAATTATCCATATTGTGCAATATGCCTTTATGACGATCGACAAAGACGCATATGCCGGTACGATCCTTAATAACATGAGTTTTCAAATGGGTCAAAAAGATCCCCCATGTGTCGTTGCTCTCGTTAGCGGCAATTGCGAAAGCAAGAGGAAATATTGACCCATTGGCATCCATTCCTATTGCAATTAGGAGCTTGATGTCGTAGGCACCATATACATGCGTACCATCTATGGATATCACCGGTCGGCGTGAGCAAAACCATCAATGCATGGTTTGAATGTCCAAAATACGAAGTTGAAGATTTTACCCTCTATAAGTAGCCACTCTACAACAGTACCATGATTAAAATGTTGTAGAGCTGCCATATACCTTGGCAGCGATCGAAAAGAAGTATGCCAATTTCCAAAGACCATCTCATAGATTCCTGAAATTGTCATGCGTGGTGTGTTGTCAAATCAATACTTATAGTGCGCATTAAATTGGTGCGCAATACAAAACGGTCAAATAATGCAGCAACGTATTGTCAAATCAAGCCTTTATGTGTCATAGATTCCGAAATTGTCATGCGTGTGTGTTGTCAAATCAATACTTATAGTGCGCATTAAATTGGTGCGCAATACAAAACGCGCAAATAATGCAAAGCAACGTATTGTCAAATCAAGCCTTTATGTATCATAGATTCTGAAATTGTCATGCGTGGTGTGTTGTCAAATCAATACTTATAGTGCGCATTAAATTGGTGCGCAATACAAAACGCGCAAATAACGCAGCTTGCACTTTTAGGGTTTAGTTGTAAGTTGTTGCACTTTCACGCACAGATTTTGTGCGTGAAAGTGCAAAAATCATATTTTACACTTTCACGCACAAAATCTGTGCGTGAAAGTGAACAACTTCCACCTGAACCCTAAAATCTGTGCGTGAAAGTGGAAAAAACATATTTTACACTTCCACGCACGTATTTTGTGCGTGAGGGTAAAATACGATTTTTCCACTTTCACGCACAAATTCTGTGCGTGAAAGTTGAAAAACTTACACCTAAACCCTAAAATCTGTGCGTGAAAGTGGAACAAACATATTTAACCCTTTCACGGACAGAATTTGTTCGTGAAACCCTTTCACGCACAAATTCTGTGCGTGAAAGGGGGCCATTTTCTTATTATCAATTTACGATGTGAAATAATAATAAAGACTAAATATGCAAAAAATATATATTATTTACGATAAATTTTACAACACTAATGTATATACACTATCGAGGATGGGTCCCACATGTAGTATGCCGGAGACTATCCGTAGGCCTAAGGCTCATACCATCCCCACCGCCCTCGTCATCGTCTCCATCGCCCTTTTTCCTCTTAATAACCGGGCGCTCCAAGTCATGATCATCATCTCTTCGCCTGGCCCGTGCTCCCTTAACTAGAACGTGCTTCTTCTTGCGATCTGACACCGCGACATCCACATGTGCTGACCAGCCCTACAAAACGCCGGCAGCTCATCCAAAATATGATCATACGGTGTCCATATAAAAGCCTGTAAAAAGAATTGAACTAGTTAACAACATAAGACTAAAATAGTAGTTATGTGGTCTAGCGTGTGAATCCAAAATATGAACATACCGTGTCTCGCGCCGCTGCGGTCTAGCCGATCCCTAAACGGGAGAATGGGCGCGTCTCCACACGTCGGCGTACGCCTCGCGACCATCTCCGCGCGTATGGCATGGGAATAGAAGATAGTCGGGCCGGATGGGTCACCGGTACTGGCCGAAAAGGTCTCAACCTAGTCCACACCCATATCCGATATAGTTAAAAAAAAAAATTTTATCGTCGTTTTAAAAATATATTTTGTGTATAATTACACACACTTAAATATAACCGGGCAAGGAGCGAGCAAAATGCAAGGACCTCTACCCTCGTGCCCATAGAACATCAAATAGAATCCTCGATACATGTAGCTCCGGAAGACAAGCCGCCTCAACTATAACATCCTATCTCGGCGAGATCGTCGATATACCGAAGATACCTCAAGCTCATATGCGAACCCGAAGTGTTCGGCATAGGATGGCCCCGAAATGATGAGTAGGTATAGACGCGCACGTCGATCAACATCAACCGAGGCGTGTCCTCTCCAATCGGATCTTCATGTCCGCGAGGCGCAAGTGAGCGTAAAGGGCCGACAACAAAAGCCGACTTTGGTCGGAATACAGTGACCATCGCAGCCGCGAAACCGGTGAGCCTAATCAACTCATCCCAAGAACGGGGCAAGAAAGACAGAGGCTCCTCAATATACAACGGGCGTCCATCAACCCGTAGCCCATAAATGACCTCCACATCCCGAAGGGTAATGGTAGCCTCACCGGTGCGGAGATGAAATGTGGGTGTCTCCGGCCGCCACCTCTCAATCAATGCCGTCACTAGCGACCTATCGTGCCGTACCCGACCAACTTCGACGCACCGTAGATACCGCCCCGACGTAGTATATCCGGGACACGAGGATGCTGGGGCGAGCAACTAAGATCTCCCATGCCGAGTCCCCCAACCGGCACGGAATCGAGACTCGGCCAGCAGTCGGATGTCCATATATGTTGCGACCTATGCTGGCCGAAGATACGAGAATCTCTTGGTCGAAAGGCCCCGGATCCGGGTGGTGATCCATCTATTTTACGCATTTTAAATAAATCATTAACAAGTAGTATTAGTATTAGTTATGTAATCTTTTATCGAAAAATTTATTAAAGATTGTGGTGACCAATGTTTTTTTACGTATTTTAAATAAATCATTAACAAGTAATATTAGTTATGTAATCTTTTATAGAAAATTATATTAAGGGTTTTCAATCCTAAGCTACGGGTTATGAATCCTAAACTAAGGGTTTTCATTCCTAAAATATAAAGATAAGTCAAATAATTAACAATTAGTTAGCATACAATTAGTATAAATAATTAATAAATAAACAAATAACTAACTAATCAAATAATTAACAAGTTATTATCATATATTTAATAAATAAACAATTAAGTAACTAATTAATAAATTATTATCGTATATTTAACAAATAAACAATTAATTAACTAATGAAACAATTAAGAAATTATTAACAAATAAACAATTGGCTTAACAAAAACAAAATAAATAATTAGCCAGTCTAACAATTGAAATAGCTAGTCTAACAATTAATAAATACTTAAGTCGCTAATCCAACAATTAACAAATACTAAATAAACAAGCAGTAAATAATTAACTAATTAACAATAGATAAACAAATTTAAAAAAAAAAAAAGAAGGAAAAAATGGGCAGTCCCAACAGTGCACGGACTGCCCAAAAACGAAAAAAAATAAAAAATTACGAGTAATCCACCACAGTTATACAATGACTATGCTTAGGGTAATAATATATTTAACAATGTAATAGAAAATTCGTAGTGAAATACCTAGATTGAAGCTTTTTTTGAGTTTTTGAAATGTATTATACGCCGCTCTATTCAAATCCAACCTTAGAAACTTGTTCCTACACTTCAATATACCAAGAATATTGAGTTTAGAATGAAAAATAACACGAAATTAGCGTTTTAAGTGGGGTTGGGGACCACAAAATCGGTTTAATGGCGGTGGGGGAGGCAACGGATATGTGGTGGGGAAGATGGGGGGACCGAGATGGCTTTCATTCACGCACGAATTTCGTGCGTGAATACTACTAATGTATTTTTTTTTTTTTGCACTAGTTTGGTTCAACTTTTTATTTTTTGTACTACTTAAGTCGCGGATTCAAAGTACTCCCATCCTACTTGATTCAATTGATCGGAGAAATTACATAAATAGAGTGTAACATCACAAATTTAAATAAAAAATAATTTACACATTTGTATTTAATTATCTTTATACATTTGAGTTCTACACACTCACAGCACAAAAAAAAAAATTCTTACTATATAACCAAGTTGATTATATGGTCTACAAGTATGATAAGCATGATAATCATGTTATCACATGTTAAAACAACTGTTTTGTGAAAACAAACTTTACACTGGTTGAAGCATTTAATTTCGATGATTTCAAACATAAATTCTGAAAATTCTGAAAAATGAAATTTACATAGTTGAGACTATATAAAAATTTCTAATACTATAAGACAACAGTCAGCATAGTTAATGATTTTAAATGCTTAAGAAAAGTTGGAGAAAATCATTATTGAAAAAAAAAAAAAAACTGTTTGACTCTACGAGTAAAATGCACAAAAGTCCCCGTCTCTTATGTTTACACCAAGTTGCATTCGAAATGATGAAGTAAGTACTTTGTGAATAATCAGAAAGAGAAAAAGAAAAAGATTGTATTATGGAGTCACATTGAAGAAAAGGTTGGTTTCTACCCGTCACCTTTTTTTGTCAATAAAGATCGAACTGTGCTTGCATCACTTCCCCTTCTACGTTATCATCTTCCTCTTTTAATTTGATCGAACATGTACAAACCATTGCTTGCATCAGCTAATTGCTCCCTCTTTGGCTTTTTGTTAGTGTAAAGTTCCTATAATTTGTGCCTGTACATTTTTAACACAAGAAAGTTGAATTATATACGTGGACCGATAAACAACTTTTATATACCTCCATAAATTTCTTAAGTCTCCGTAACAATTTATGTGACACTTTTAATTTATGTAAAAATTAATAATATTTTGTATATTTAAAAATAATTTAAAATTTTAAACATCGTATTTTACTCTTACTGAAATAATTAATGATCATAGAACTATCTAGGGTTTATTTTTAAACCACAATTTAAAATCTTTTTTTTTTTCCTCTGAAACTCCAGGCCCAGTAAACACCCTAATATGGGCAGAGGGAACAATTTTTTTTTTTATTCACTAACTCATACTACTAAGTAAAAACAACTACTTGCGATTGAGTTTTAAATAAGCTGATTAAGCACAATTTTCTTACACCATAAGGGACAAATTTAAACTGTTAAGAAATAGTAGCTACTTAAACAGTCATATTCAAATTTTAAATAAAATAGGTCCAATCTATATAGGAGCATCACGAGCTTATAAATAAATGACTATAATACGAAAACAGAACAACGCACTCAAGGACAATCAGTTTTTGAAGAGTAAATAATATTGACGCAACAGTTTCTTGCCAAGTGCTAACAATAAACCAATCTTGGATGTCAAGTAGGTCAATTTTCGTCTAATCCTAGTCTTTTCCTACACAGTTATTAAGGTACTTAAGAATAAATTATTGACGAGCTTCAAGACTCCACGAAATTTTATTGTACTTGATGGGTACAAAACCTATAATTAATTTAAGCCACAACAACTTGAATTTCAAAATCATAGTTCCGTAACCTTGTGTCCACTTAATCTAGGTGACATTAATAAAGTTGTAAACTATGGGTGAACAATTTGACTATCCCAATGGCACGACCTCCCTCACCCTCTACTAGGCATCCGATGTTCTTGTTTAGTCTATTTGGTCTTTTTGTGTTTTTGTTTTAAAAGATAGTTTGTACTTTAATATATACTTTCTCTATTTTATTTTTATTTTTATTTTTGAGTTAGAAAGGACAGCATATGCGTTTGAACCATATTTGGTTGAAATCGAAAGAAAGGGCATGTGAATTCGACGTAGAGTATTTTGAAATTTAGTTGTATCTAGATTCGAATTTCACTCGGAAAAAAAAAAAAAGTAAATACTGTCGAATGAAAACAAAATTTCAATTGAAAAAAAATACTCTTCAAACCAATTTTCCAGAATTTCACTAATATTTTGAAATACTCCACCTACCTACCTAACATGTGAATGATTATTAGTATACTGGTTGCTGTTTGATGCTTTCTGTAACATATATATGTCATCTACTAAGCAATGAAATTTGTTATTATTGTATCTTGAATTTTCTTGAATCCGAATGTCGACTTGGCCAAAAGGTATTGATTATTGTACCTACGCTCTTTACATGCTATTATGGCGAGATAGCGGTTGAAGTTGTTATTGCACCTATTTTTTTTATTTTTTTTCAACTATATTAATATGAAATTTTGTTCGCACCCTAACAAAATTAAACTACTGTGAATTTTAGTTATTGTATTGATTGTACAACAAATTAACATATAGTGAGGGAACAAGAAAAATGAAAAACAAAAATTACTAGTGGCAAATGGCAATACAATCCATAAATACAAGTGTTGGGGCTGAAAACGACAATGTATTTGCATGCAATAAATGCGTACTATTCCCATGAACATTGTATTTTCATCTTTCATCTTTTTCCCTTCTTTTATGTCTAAAGGAAAAACACAATCTGTTAAACGATAAACATAATATTGACTCTTTTTTAGCTTATGCTAACATAAATTAATGGAAGATGGAATATCCAACTGGGATCCGACCTCTTGCTATGAAATTCTTCTAGGAGCTCCTTCATAACTATATACCTAGTACTTCTTTCACTTTTTTGTTTTGTTTAAATTATCCTTATTTTTATTATTTCCTTTTCAATTTCTTTATTAATTTCCATTTCATTGCTTGATGATAATGAATTTTCGAGCATCAAATATTACAGTTTTGGTCGGTAATGGAGTCCAAATTTTGTGCTTATATTGAAAAATGAGCTATTATATTGTTTAGGAGTTCAATCACTATTTTCAAATCTTTATTAAAGGAAAAAGGATTACAATAGGAACTTTCCGTCGGTAATTTTGGCCTTTTGGGTGGGAGCATTTTAAAGCTTTAAAATATTCTTTTAATTAAATACATATAATTTCCAGGCCAATTTGAAAGAAAAATTATCAAAATGACTTTTTATAAAAACTAGTGAAAGGTGAGTAATTTTATGATAAGAATATATAGTTTGATCATTTCTTTTTACAATAATACTATAACCTTATGTAAAATTAACCCTCCAAGATCATATAAGTAGAAATTCTCCCCATAAAAATTGTTAAGAAAAAGAGTAGTATATTTTTATTAAAGGATGTCGACCCACTAGCTGGCGTTTCGAAGTACGATATCTCAAACTGCTTTTGGAAATTGATTTTCATTCTTCTTTTTATATATAAACTTAAAAGTGGGCAATATATCCCACAATCATAATTTAATCATCATTAAGTGGTGAAAAAGCATATATACCTTATAACGAAAGGAAAGCATTACGCTAGATCCCATTCTACATCAATGTGGGACAAACTCAATCGCTCATCTCAATGAGATTGCGTTACCAATACCACTGCATCAGAATTCAGAGCAATATGTACAGTGTCAGTTGAAAACAAAATTTATAATTGAATTTATTACATCATTTTGATACTAGTAAGAAACTATTAAAACTTCAGATAATTTGGTTCGCTAGTTTGAAGTGGTTTGCTGTTAGATACACTAGAATTTCACCTCGTTATTTAATTTGAAATTCTACCCAAAATAAATGAAACATTTGAATAAATTTAAATAGATGGTGTATAAAGGCCCATCATACCATCTCTCGAAATAAATTTAGCTTTATAAAAGTTAAGAATTGTATAACATAGCTCCTATTATTTAAAGGAAATTGTTTGTTAGTGAATTGTTTTTATAATTCATTTATTCTTGCTGGTATATATTTCGATTATATAATTATGTGAATTATATTTCTCAATAACATATATTGTACAAAATTGTGCTCTGTAATATTTTAAACAAAAACAGATGAAATTTTTTCTTAGTCCACCTAGTAATCATGTAAAAGTCCCTTCAACTCTTCAAGTGAACGTGATACGTTGTAGTAGCATGGGGCAAGCGGCGCACGCTATGGACCCCAAGTTATGGGCCAAGAAATTTTACTGAACTAGCCCACGTGAGTGTTATAATTGCATTTTTAATCATTTGACGCTTTTAAGATTTTGTCCATTCCTCGTGTTTTTTCACCTGACTATGGTAATCTCTCTCTCTATTTGTTATCTTTAGAGACAGAACTTTTGTGTTCTATCTCACTTATTTCCTGCTCAGAATCAGAAGAAGTATGGCGTAAATAGCAAGACCAATAAGTGTGGTCCTGAAAAACAAACAACAGATGTATGTTCCCTCACAATTATTTGAATTGGTTAGTATATTACTCCCACCGTTCACTTTTACTTGTTCACTATGTACTTTGCACATCCTTTAAGAAATAAGAAATGAAGTGCGTAATTTATCATAAGACCCATATTAATTGGTGCATATTTTTAATGAATTTGAAAGATGATTTGAAATGAGTAATTAATACTATGGGTAAAACAGAAAAAAAGAAATTGTCTTCTCTTAATATGTTAAAAGTTACAAGTAAAAGTAAAAATATATTTTTAGAATACTGGACAAGTAAAAGTGAACGGAAGGAGTATTATTATTATTATTATTATTATTATTATTATTATTATTATTATTATTATTATTATTATTATTATTATTATTATCATTATTATTTCTGCTACTCTGAATTTACTCTTCTTACTTTTATGAATTGACTTAAATTTTCTCCACTTCTCCAAATTTGTTCTCTACACTTCACGATTCTTTTTCATTATTTTAATGTAAAAACCGTAACAACAAAATATTAAATATCAAGAAGTCAACTTTGTTTCACAGTTGAGATCAATTTTCTGATTTTATTAAATCTTGAAATCCTTTCTTAATAGTCATATTCAAACCAAATAGGGCACCTGAACAAATAAAGAAGTATCTCAAGAGTTAGATGTATTTGTTGATAGTGTTTTTCTATTGTTCTATCATTTTACAGGAACATATGTTTTCTTGTACTTTCATGTAATGGGAAAAATAATAATTCATATAGCCACTTTTTAGTCTATGTGAGTAAAAATAGTCATTATCCTGCCATTTCAACTTTTACGAGCGAAATTTTAGTATACTATCATGGAATTTCACTTGAACTTAAAACTTCAAAATAATGATTAATTTTAGATTGGAGGAACGAAAAGTGGTTAGCACGTGCTAGTAATTAGGGCTGTTCAAAACCGAACCGTAACCGATAACCCAACCGCAAAATTGGTTTATTGGGTTATTGGTATTAGGTTATTGGATTAACGGTTGGTGAACGGATTAAAATATTATAGTTAACGGCTTATCGGTGCGGGGGCGGATTACTCAATTTCCTAATAGGGTAAACCGTTAACCCCGTTAAGAATTATCATATTTATATTTTAACCTCTAGGTATATAAAGTATTTATTGAGAGTGATGTTGGTGGTCTGTATTGTAAATTTGGAATATTTGTGTGGATACTCATTTTTCCCTCCATATTTATTGTTTATGGAGTGAGACAGTAGTTGTCTTCAGAAAGTTTCACTTCTCGAAATGTAGGCAAAGTTGGAATTTGTAGTGAAAATGAAATCAGTACTACTCCATTAGTTATCTGCAATTGATCATCCTTTTGGTATTTTCTGTTAGTTGTTATCTTTTAATTAAGCAATTTGGTACAAATTAAACTATCCTTTGCACAGTGCATAAGCAAACTAACTACTCTTTCCCCTGAATCCATCATTAAACTGGATTACATATTGTGATTTCAACAAAATAAAAACATCTGCTTGCACAATCCATCATTTTATCTTTGCAAAAGCACTTATGCAAAAGAATTGGAAGTAGTGATCTTAATTTTGTCGGTGGAAGCTGGATTACATGTTGTGATTTTAAATTCATTGTCTCTTAGATTTAGCCAATACACCGTCCAATAACCGCCCGATAATTGCTAACCCGATACCGAACCAACCGATATCTTATCGGTTGGCTAGCGGATTAGTACATTAAAAAGCCGATAACCGATAAACCGAACCGTTAAGTATAATTATCCGCCCGATCCGCCCAATAAGCACCCCTACTAGTAATGTGATTCTAATTTAATGCCAACAATTAGTCAACTAATGCAGTAATCTTGAGCATGACGAATTAGTCAATTAATCTTGTACTTTGTGACTCAAGAAAGTTCCATATGATCCGGGAGAATCAAGAGTGATTAAAAGAGGAATCAAGAGTGATTAAAAGAGCTTTGCTATAAGATAAAAGAAGCTAAACAATGATCATTCATCACACAGGGACACTAATCTTTTTCTTTTGTTTGACAGAAATCTGAAGACTAAGAGCCCGTTTGGATTGGCTTATAAGTTGCTTATGTTTGCTTTTCACTTTTTTGAGTGTTTAATTTGTGCCAGGTTTAAAAGCCATTTTGTACGTAAAATAAGCCAAAAAAATTATTCGGCCCGTTTGGCTTAGCTTATCTAAAGCAGCTTGTAAGCTGAAAACAGCTTATAAGCCAAAAAAAATAAGTTGGGCTACCCCAATTTTTTTTTTTTTTTGGCTTAATAGCTTATAAGCTGCTTTTTTTAAGCCAATCCAAACAGGCTCTAATTAGATAACTCGTCTTGCCAATTGAACTGTTTCGGCCACATCAGGCATCAGTTTATTTCTACAAGGCCGTGATATAAGTCACAGGCAATTGTTGATCAATAAACACTTTTTTGCACGGATTGTCCTCCTTTTGGGGTGGTCTTTAATTTTTGTCCCTCAAATTTCTGGTCTTTAATTTTTACACTTCGTTTAAAAAAGTGGCTGAAAATACTCCGAGGTTCTGGGTTTGAACCTCAGTTTAATTAAAAAAAAAATCGCAAGGTAAGGCTTTGGGAAAAGTCTGCCTTATGCGGCACATGTTACCTTAAGGCATAAAAGTTGTACCGGATCTGGCAAAACTTTAGTTATGTCTTAAGGCAACCTATGTCGTCTCCGGCAGAGATTGCCTTGGCATAACTAAAAGTCTGCCTTATAAGGCAACCTCTACCGGATCTAGCATAACTTTAGTTTTGCCTTAAGGCAACCTATGGCCCATAAGACAGACTTTTCCAAAAGCCTTACCTTGCGAATTTTTATTTTATTTTTATGCCTGAGCTGAGTTTCGAACCCAGAACCTCAGGGTAGGCGAAGGACAAAAATTAAAGACCACCCCGAATAAGGAGCATTACTGCGAATTGGGCAATTTGCAGGATTGTCCCTTCGCTGGTGGTGGTCTTTAATTTTTGCCCTTCGCTAAAAATCCCTTGGTTTCGGGTTGAAAACCCCGCTCAGTCAAAATTTTTTAAAAAATTCGCAAGGTAGAGTTTGGATTCGCAAGGCAGAGTTTTGCTTTCAAATGGCGCAAGGTAAAATTCTGCCTTAAAAACTCTACCTTGCGAAAATTCCTTCTTTTGTTTACTGAGGTGGGGTTCAAACTCGGAACCTCGGGATATTAAGCGAAGGCCAAAAATTAAAGATCGCCAATTTGAAGGACAAAAATTAAAGACCACCTCAAATGAAGGAAATCCACGCAAAAAAAAAAAGCAAATTGCCCATCAATAAATTGATCTTAAAAGCCCAAATATTGCTTTATTTTTTGCGCGGATTGCCCTTCATTTGGGGTGGTCTTTAATTTTTACCATTCAAATTGGTAATCTTTAATTTTTACCCCTCGCTACCTCAAGGTTGTGGGTTCGAACTCCAGCTCAGGTAAAAAAAAAAAAAAAAAAAAAAAAAAATCGCTAGGCAGAATTTTGCCGCCCGACAAAAATTTAAGGCCGAATTTGTCGCGCATTCACCCCCCCGCCCATGCAAATTCTGCCTGAAGGGTAAAATTTAAAGACCACCATTTTGAGGGGTAAAAATTAAAGACCACCCCCAGCGAAGGGTAATCCTGCAAATTGCCCCAAATATTGCACACAACCCAAATATGAAAATTACAGAAGAAATTGCACGGTGTGTTTTTCTAATGGGTTGGTCTTTAATTTTTACTCCTCAAATCGAACTTATGTCTAGCGGGAGCATAAGTTCTTTAAGGGTGCGAGAATAACTTGTGAAATATTATGATGCGAAAATATAAATTTATACCCCGCGAAATGTTATTTGCTTTGAGGGGCAAAAATTAAAGACCAGGACAAAAGAGGGACAAAAGTGCAAATGACCCAAAATTACATGCCTTTGCTCTTAACTCTATGGTCGCCAATTTTACGAAATGTAATCAAATACAAATACATTCAAAAAATCTACATCTCACAAATACACTATTTTTGAATGTACTTGTCTTTGTATTTTTTGAGAGTATTCTTGAGTGCATTTTGTTAATAGCCAAACACACTATTTTTGAATATATTTGTCATGTATTTGAATTTTTTTTTCTTGTATCTGAATGTATTTGGCTTAATATGTAGTTGAAATGTACACAATGTATTTGAAATACATCAAAGAAATACATCAAAAAAAGCCACTGAAATACATAAAAAAAAAAAATCACTAAAATACATCCAAAAATAAATCACTGAAATGCATGAAAAAAAAAAAAAGACACAGAAATACATTATAGCAAAAAAAATCACTAAAATACATCAAAAAAAATATTAACATCTAATTTAATAGCTCCACCGTTAAAGGCTAAAATCAAGGATCCTGTTTTTTTTTTAACCATATTCTCATGTATTTGTTGGCAACAAATACATGAGAAAACATACACTATTTTGCCAAAATGTAGCTACAAATGGTAATATTTAAAAGGGTAGTTACAAATGGTAGGAAGCTACAATAAGGTAGTCATTTGAGTAATTTTTTTTATTTTGGTAACTAACTTTAATTTCATTATCAAAGTGAAACATTACAACCAGAGAAAAGGAGTAATTGTTGGACATCAATTCCCACAAGAACTCCAGCCAAATATCTAAGAAGCAAAACTTACATCAAGAGCACAAGATCCAAAACTAATTACCAAAAACTAACAATTAGGTTAGGGCATAAGGCCACTATGGATAGGCATTGCATTGTTGCCACGCATCATTGCTAATAAATTTTTCTTATAGATAGCAAAAGTAAGGATGAATTCTTCTTTTAAAAATTTACATTAGTATTTGACCTTAGGCCACAAATTCTATTAAATCCACCGTGCATGATTTTTACATTTTATACACGTAGGCCAGTAATGACCGAGCTAGAATATTCACTAAGTAGATTCAAAATATATAAAAGAAAATATAGGAAGAAGTCAAGGGAATTCGAGATTAACTATATATTCATAAAAAAATAATTACAGTCTTGTATATATTTTAATATAATTTTCGGACAAAGGAATTCGAACGAACCACTTGCGCCCCTCCCTCCGCCCGGGTGGGCTAGTTAGTGTGCATAGTATGATGTTAGAATAAAAGTGACAATATCAATGGCTGTTGTTGCTTCTGTACCCTCTACTCGAGTATCAAAAGAATTACTGACTTAAACAATCAGAAAAGAAGAGAATCAAATGTACAGTAACATATACATTTGTCTTTCTTAATACAAGTTTTTTGAAAAATCATTAATAAATATAGTGTTCGAGTCAAAGGCAATGAGACACCCGAACCCATTGCCGTAAAAGTGGATCAACTCCTGATAAAAAAGAGAACAACTTGTACAGTACTCTCTAATTAATTATCTACTTACATTATGTTGACAAAAAAAATACACACTTCAAAGAATGATTGTAGAGAAGATAGAAGATACAATTAGTTCATTGTTTATGCTGCCATATGGACCTGGCTCGAACAACCTCTGCTCGATCAGCCTCCATGCGGATCAGATGCGTGCATTCCGTTCCACTAATTCCACCATTTTCATCACTTGTTGCTGTTTCTATTTCTCTCAGAGTTGTCATGGATTGCAGCACGTTTGACAATCGACATTCGCGCCGATACTCTAATGTCAAGCTCATTAGGTTGCAGTCTTCTAAAACATTTATAGGCACACTCTGCAAACACACAAACACACACACAAAAATGTTTTCACTTCCTTCAATTATGAACGAGTGGTATCCTCAACGTTATAGGATTCTATATATTGACAGCCAGGTAACTTAAAAGATAACTACAGTCATTCATCTCTCTAATAGTCATCCTCTATAATAACATTTCACCATAACGGCCAAGTTTTCTTTGGTATGCGATATGTCGTGGTATGTTATACTCTATGTACTCTATAACAGCATTTCGCTATAGCAGTCGAAAAATATCCGGGGTTTGATTGTAGTTCATAATAAGTGAGATTAGTAACATAGAAATGGAGCAGGTAATCTACTCAGGCTAGAATACACTCATAATGTAGAAATTCATCGCACTGTCACTGTATAAGTTAATACTGCATGTGTTAAAACAGCAAGAAATGACTCAAAAGGCATTTAATTACCTCCAAAATCCACCCAATGTATTTGACATTGTTGACATGTTGATTAGCATCCATGTCACTCCATCGCGGCTAAATAAAAAACCAGACATGACTAGTTAAATTTATGTACGCTTGCCAGCTATATGAAACACGTTTTTCTTTTGTTTGGGAAATATGTATGCATGATTTGTCTTACAGCTAAACCAGAACTGATAATTTGTGCAGTTTCATCGTTGAGTTTCTCAATCTTTTCAGAATCAATTTGTGCAGATGGAATCGCGAATCTGTTGATGTAGAAAGGTTGAACTTCTGCTTTGACCTGCTCTGGGATTTTGGATAACCTTCTTGTTTCTCTGTTCATTATCACCCATGTACTGCAAAATATCACATACATAGTGTAGTGTATCTGTTTTTAGTACTCATGATTCTCGCAAGAAAGAACATAACATTTGACCTATAGTTTTGACAAGTATATATATGTATATACCTTGTTGCTTTTGTGATGATGTTCTTGGTAGTGGAGTCCCGAATGATCCAATCCCTTCGCATTCCGTTTTTACCTGCTGCATCTACCCATGTATCTATCTCCACCACATCTCCCCTATAATTTTGAAAAGCATTAGTTCATTGATTCCAGTTAGATTTGATTCATAATAGATATCTTTTACCTTTTTGAGTTTTTAAGTTTTATAAACCAGCAGTGTAAAGAATTTTTTACACTGTTATGTCAGCCAAAATATGTTTACAAGTAAGCTTCCTAAAAATGTAGGAACTTAATCTTGAAAATAAGATATGTTACCTGTATAAATATCTCTTATGCAGATAGTGTAAAACTGTAAATTCTTTATTTTTGCCATGAAAGTATGCCATCAAGTATATATCAGTCTCATGGTTTTCATGTCTGTTAATTATTCATTAGATACTCAGAATTAAACTTGAAGCAGAAGGTGAAAAAAAATGCTATACTACCTTTTATCCAGAAATGAAAATATCTAAGATTAGAAAGACTAATAGAAAACAATATTTAAGAAAGGAAAGAGGAATTACCAGGAGCTATATTGTTCAACTTGGATATGTATGCGAGTGACTACCCATATGAGTTTCCTAAGGCTCATCTCTCGTGTAGCCCCAAATCCATTACTACCAACCCCTGAGTTTGCCACATGATTTAGAGCTGTCTCCTGCAATATACCATCACATATTTAACATGATTTCTTCTATATGTATTTAGGCCACATAAATCTCAAACAAACATTCAAAGCTGTGGTGACGATTAATGAAGTGGGTGAAAACCAGGAGACCTGGGTTCAAATAATCATCAATTCTTTTATGATTATTTAGTCTAAATAAGTTTCGGAAAAGCACAGTAGGATGTGATCTAACGATGAATAATGTGATCGAAAATCATCAAAGACCCGAATTTAAATTTCAATAGTGACAAAATATAATAAAGGATCATTATTGGTTCGGAACATGGCTATCCTGGTATGAGATAGGCAATACCAAGTTTTGCTATAAAATTTATACTGGTATTACCAATAACCAAACACGGGATAAATGTAATCCGAGAATTATCTTTTGGAACTAGTATTCTAATCCCGATAACCAAATGGCCCGTAAGTGGTTTCTGTTGAATTCTGTACTGATGGAAGGTAATAGATACCTTGTAAAATAGGCCGCGTCAGCTGGCTCGAATCAACCGAATTTTGTACAAAAAGTTAAATAAAATTTAAAGAAGAGTAGATGGACCAACCTGAAGGAGATTCATTATGGTTTCCATGGTAGCAGTTTTATCAGGTCCAATTTCATAAGACCTAATCACAAAGGATTGTCTATACACAAATCGATCATCCACGAAATTCCCTAGTAGATATGAATGATTAGATGAGGATGCTCCTAATTCTGTGCTCTTATCAATGACTACATTGCCCATTTTCCCTAAACGTGGATACTCCTCTACATGAACACCATTTATTTTCTTCCCATTAATTGTATCAATGCTCTTTGAATTATTGCTTCCGCTTGCACTTGCGCTTATCACCCTCAAATCCTTCTTCCCATAACCTTTAATAGAACCAAATTTCAAAATTTGAAATTCCTTCTCATGCGACTCTATTTTCGACAAATTATTGGGATAATGTAAGCTGCATACATCTCTGATTTTCAATGCCATTTTAGGTTCTTACGTTAGTACTACAATATGATTTGATCCTCTTCAAATAGAAAATAAATAAAAAACACATAAACTTGTACTAATTAGTCTGGTGATTAATGCAACATGAAGTATCCTAAGGAGAATTTAATGTTTGGTAGGTAACATAGGTATAACTACTTTATTGAAGAGTTTTAAAAGGAAATAATGTGTTGTTTAATTAAGAGTTGTCATATGAAAAGAAGGGATTATGCAGCTCAACCACCTGTTAATGAGTAGACAAGAAAAATGGAGAGAATTTAATTAATTTCCTCCATCACAAGCTCACACGCAAAATTAGAGAAACTACTTGGTCTTCTTTTGTGCTTTTGCTTATTTTATGCAAACAACTTAACTATGGATTTCCAAATCTTGACCGAAACGTATTGTGCATTAACAAATCAAAGGAAAACCTTGATACAATTTTAAGTTTTTTTTCTAGATGATTATTTATTTGTAGACATAGTTAATGAAGAGTACTAGAAAATAAGGACAAGTGCGTATTTATATAATCTCTAGCTTAGGTAACTCTTAATTTGTTTTACCTGGCAAATTGCTTATATACAACAACAGCAACAACAACATACCCAGTGTAAACTCCCAAGTAAGGTCTGGGGAGGGTACAGTGTACGCAGACCTTGCTCCTACCTTGATAGGTAGAGAGACTGTTTCCGATAGATCCTTGACTCAAGTGAAGCAACAATACGGCAATAGGGAAACATAAGCAGTTTTTGTTGAAATGGACGAACTAAAGCACGAGTCATATAGCTGACCATAATATTGTAAAAGATAGGACGTTTTACTTAGTATGGGGCAAGACGTAAGTCTCGAGACATGGGGCATAAGCCTAATTGATTTACATTATTTAATTTATACTTTAATTAAATAGCATAATAACACAAACACAGGTAGAAAGTACATTAGAAGTTTAAAAAAAAAATTAAGGAACTCATAGAAAACAAAACATCAGGCATATTTTTATAAGAATATAAACAATGCAATATTATTAAAGTTGTCACGAGATACAAATTTATTATATCGTCTTAACTTCCAACCAATTGAAAATCACAATTTTATAAAATTATTTTTTAAACGTTGTATTTTATGTAAATTCTTCTAAAAGATACCGGTCATACTTAGCGGGTTTATTCTGCAGAAAATTACAGATAAATACCATTCAACCATCTAGTCTACAAAATATGTACACAGTGTATATGCAGTGTAGACTTTATACTAAATATACATATACTATATATACCTATACACAACATATACGACCGAAAAGTATACTTTATACTAAATATACAAATACTATACATACCTATACATGCAAAGTGTATAGGTAGTGTATACTTCGGCCATGTTGACAAATTAGTTGACCGACGTATACAATTACGTAAGTTTCCATATATTGTGTTGTGCGAAAAATAAATTTAAATTTTGATTGATCAGCTGGCCGGCCCAACCCGCTTAGGCTAGGGTTTTGTAGCGAGGGAGATTTGCACAATTAAAATGATTTGAGTCCACTATTAATATTTTGTCCTTGTTTAAGAAAGTTTAGAACAATAGCTTGGCACTACACAATTGAAAAAAAAAAAAAAAAAAAAAAAAAACAGTAAGTTTGCCGGATGAAAAATTCTTTATTGTGTTCTTAAGTTATTCAGAATTGCCGAGTGGCTATAATTTGGTTATAACTTCATTTTATCTATCTTGTTAGATTTCACAACTTTTGCTGGAAATTATTTAATTAGTCACAAGTTTGGCTAGCTGGCGGCCATAATTTTATGTCATCTTTATTTTGTCTATCTTGTTATATTATTCACAAGTTTTTCGGATGTGGAAATCTTGTTCGTTTTGTTCAATTGTTCAAATCTAGCAAAAGCATGAAGATTTAGAAATTTAACACGCGATAGAGTCCAAACGGGGAACATAAATACAATCATTATCCTAATAAGAAAATTGAGTACTTGCGCTCAAAACAAAGTTAACATTTAATGGGCCTTTATCAGTCTTTCACGACTATAAGAAAAGGGTAAATATATTTGGCACAACCACAAATGGCACAACTTGACACAATTTCACCTTTTTAGGGGTATTAATGTAATTCCACATAGCATTTGAGGGTGTACCAGTAAATTCCTCTTTTTTCTATTCTATTGATACCCTTCCTGAAAAGTTAGAAGAAAAAGTCAAAATAATTAATTTTCTCTCTTTTTTCGAATGTAATTCTTTTTATAGATAAACAAAAACAAATGTCAGCTAAGAAGCCTACCAAAAAAGCTTTCTAGGTTCATGCTATGTACATATAAATTATATAAAAATATTAGAGGGAGATAAATTTATGGGTTAAGGTATTGGAAGAATGAAAAAGGCAAACATGTTATGTGTAATAATTGCTTTGCCTTGAAGGAAAGAAATTTGGAGGAAAATACCACTTATTGGAGCCAAAATCTTCATTAAGGGTAATTAGGACTTTTTAATAGAGTTGTGCCATTTTGGATTGTGCCAAATAGCAGCACCCGAAAGAAAAGGAGATGGTCCATAAAATTTCTTGATCTCCCAACAATAGTTCCTACAGCTAGTATTTTCAATCTCATTTTTTTTTCCCAGTAATTTTATGATAATATTTGTGAAAATCCTCTGTATTTAGAAGCTAACAGAAATGAAGAGAAGAAATGAGAAGAACAAGAAGTAGGAAGAAGGAGAAGGAAAAGTGTGGAGATAGATAAATTTATCTGCTGCTTGGTCTATATTTAAAACGTTTCTTATAACGGAGACAAATCGAAAAATTGGCTTAAAAAGGAACATACATTTGTCATTTCTTCTTGTAATACAAAATATGGATTCCCAGCTTAAAAAGGGACATCCATTGTTATTTTTTGTTGTAATAAATGTTGCCAAAATATGGATCCCTTTGGCAATTTTGGACCCCCCGCGGCAAGTCCATTTTTTGATTGGTTTGAAAGTCGGTCAATCTTTTTCGTATTTTTAGTAGTGTTTTTTGGAAGTCACTCTCAATTGTTAAGTCCATTCGTGTTAATTGGACAAAAAATACTCCACTTTAACATCTAAAAATGCTCAAGTTATATTTCAGGGATTAAAATAAACATATTCCTATACATTATAGACAAAATTTTAGCTACATCCATCCTAATAGCACCAGCGTAATTCTTACAACATTTTTTTATTTAAAAAAAAAAGAAAAAAAAAGAAAAAAGAGAAACAAAAAGAAAACCAGCTCTCAAGTCGAAAATACATATTGTGAAACAGAAATCCGCCCAAATCTTTGCCCATTCACAGTGCACTCTATCTTGAAACAGCAACCCTCTTATCCTCGATTCACAGAGAAGTAAGTAAGCAAAATCCCAAGTAACTTCTCAGCTTCCCATTCCATTTTTTGACTCAAATTTAATTACTGATACTGCATTTACATATTAATTTGATTCTGTAATTTCTCAGTCTATCTCATGGATCCGGAGGCAGCACGTACGGCACGTGATTCTCTGGAACTTGTATTTCATATGTCGAACATTCTGGATACTGGCCTCGATCGTCATACTCTTTCTGTTCTCATTTCCCTTTGCGATTTGGGTCTTAACCCTGAAGCATTGGCTGCTGTCATTAAGGAACTTCGACAACAAAAACCCTCTTCTTCTTCTTCACTGCCTTAGCCAGGTTAATCTTTAAATTACCCATTTCATTATTGTAAGTGAAACTATCACATCTAGGTTTTCAGCATTTTTTTTTTCACTGTTAATTTGTGTGTAGTTTTTCTCTTTTCCTTTATTGGGTGGTGTAATGTAATTTACTGGCTTGTTTGAGTGTGATCCTCTGTTTCCTTAACCCAAAAAAAAAAAAAAGAAAAAAAAAAAAGAGATTTATGTTCGCTTGTTACTGACTGTATGTTTGTGTAATGTGCATTAGATGATATTCATTGAATTTGTTTCTAGTGTAAATGATTATGGTTGTTCAATTCAAAGATTGGGTTTTTATTTAATCTGCCAATTGGTTCAAGAAAAGAATTGATGCCAAGTTTTTATGT
The DNA here is from genome assembly GCF_029784015.1 of Lycium ferocissimum. Classification (NCBI taxonomy): domain Eukaryota; kingdom Viridiplantae; phylum Streptophyta; class Magnoliopsida; order Solanales; family Solanaceae; genus Lycium; species Lycium ferocissimum. The sequence continues at coordinate 16,520,074 of NC_081346.1, read as the reverse complement.
TGCAAGAAGGTGTGTTAGTTCCAATGTTACCAAGAATGAGGAACTGAAACATAATTATTTGACCATTGAGAAATTCTTACTGTTTAAACTGCTGTTATCTACATCAATGAGAAAGGTTAATCTTTAAAATCCACTTTGGTGGTTCATTCCAAAGTTTGGGTTTTTATAATGAGCCAACTGGTTCGACCAAATAGCTGATACCAAGTTCTTATGGTGCAAATTTAGATTATAGTAAAGCTCTCATGAGTTCTGTTAGTTCCCGTGTAACAAAAAATGACAAACTGAAACACTAAACTTTTAGGCCATTGAGCTATTCTTACTGTTTAAACATTCTATACAAGCTGTTATATATGTAGATTTGAATTGCTTTGGTAGATTCTAAGAATGAGAGAGTTGGTGTCATTACTCGTTACATTACATGCTATGTGCGTTGAGCTACCTTCTAAACTACGTGCCACAAGGTTATCTATATTGAAGGGTCATCGCTCGTATTATTTTACCTATCAAAAAGAAAATCTCTCTTATTATGTGATGAATTTGAAATCTGTTTGACGAGCTTTATAACTCTAGAAAGGAATAGGATCTTTTTCTATATCATAATCAGTCTCATATTCAACTTTTGAAGTTGGGCTGCACTCTGGAAAAAGTTGGTCCTCATCTTTTGTTGTGTGCTTATCTGTGCTTTTAACTCCGGAATTACTAAACTTCGTAGTTCTGTTCATGGATGTTTATCACCTCCTCGACATGGTTGCAGTATAGGATAACGGAACTTCCCTTGGTGTAATCTACATTAACAATTACTGGTTGTTATTTTTATCAGGGAAGGGCTATTGAAGCAATGAACTGTAGCACGTTAGTAACTATAGACTGAGGCAAGTCCTGGAAGTGGCATTGAGTCATAGTTCAAGTATTGTCCCATTTTAAGAATCACTATCATTGACTGACAAACATTTTTAAATTTCTCCTGCCTAGATCGATCTACTTCCAAGTTCCAATCTTGCGCTCTCTTGATTACCCCATAGGCTTTGAACTAGCAAGTGACCAATGCATGATCTTATATATGCAAATGTATTCTTCCAGTACCGTCAAATAGGACATCACTGTAAACATATGATTGATATTTGAGTAATGAGGCTCGTTTCTATTCTCATTGTTGTCTCGCAGCATGATCTGAATCTTTCGACCAAAAATACTTGAAGGTATTCCTCTTCTTCCTTGGATTCCTATAAAAACCTAGCTCTTATCATCAACAAAAAAAAATAAAAAAAATTGACGTAAAATAAGAATTCTCTGACATGATATTTTTTCTGCTAAAATTATCATGTCGAATATCCTCCCCTAAGAGCGTATCCTTTCCCTCTATTGTAATATCAGTTGCTCATCAGAAATAGCTATCTAACCTAAAAGATGTATACATAAAATGAACTCATTGTATGCATTATAATAATTGAGCTTGCTTTATCTGTGACTACATCCATGGGCACGTAAGAGGAATGCACTGAAGTGCTTTTGCTCTCTTCTCTCTCTCTCTCTCCCGGATAAGTTTTAGCGGATCTAGAAACATGGTCATGTGTTGCTCTGAAGCTTGTCTACTGAAGGCGAATGTAGATGGTGCTTGTCCCCTAAGGCTTCGGTCTAGTGATAAGAGTTCAACTTGTGATGTGTGGGTTAGGCGCACATCACGGGTTTGAATCCTGCCACAAAAGCCTGGTATTTAAGTGGAAAAGGGTAGAGGGGTGGGCAGCGGGCTCATTATCCACCGAGTTTCAAACCGTGCACCAATGACCCTATGAGGATTTCTTGTTTATTAAAAAACAGTGAATATAGATGGTGCTCTGTCATCGTTCTTGATTGTTGCTGTCAGATTGTTGCTTCACTATCTACATGATTTTTCCATGCCAAACCTCTTGATTTTCTGTGGTGCTTGTGAAAGAATGGTTCTGTTGATCTTGGCATTGGGCCAGTACAGGATGACACTTGTTTTTCCTTTTCTTTCTAGCTTAATTTGTCAGCCCTATGAAAAATTTGGTTAACTTGATCAGTAATGTCCTCCAGGGTTATCGTTTTGCCAATGAAAAATTGAAGAGCTAGGGAGAAATAGGGATAAAGATAAAGGAAAGAGCAAAGAAATGAAAAACCCTTTGTGCATCTTAAAGTACTCCATAGAAACTGCAGAGCTAGCTTTGAAAAGTTCGTAAACTTGATGTAATAAATTTCGTGTTTTTCATCCCACTGGACTCTTGACTGTTCTTTTGGACTCGAGCCCTGGGTTCAAATCACAATTAACCCTTCTTTTTATTTACTTAAGGAGCCGTTTGGACATGATTTGAAATTATGAGATGAAATCATGTTTGGACTTGCAATTTGGATTTCTTAAGTTGTATTTTTTTTATAGACATAAAAATCCCATAAGTTATGAAAACTATCAAAACTTTTCCAACCCTTATACAATCTTACCAAATGAGCAAGTCATAGTTCATAACAAAATTAATACGTTACGAGAAGGTTTTTTTTAAAAATACAACATGAATTGATCAAACTTTAGTTTAATAAAAAGAAAAATTTAACATGAACAATAATGTAACTATTATTTAAAATAATCCTTCCACATAAATAAAGGTTCGTAGAAGTTAATGAGGTTGGTAATGGTTGGTGGGAGTTATTGTTAAAAATATCTAACAACTTATGGGTCTTTGTTTACAAAATATAAACTTATGAGTTAAGTTTTACATTTACAATTTTTGAAATAATGATTTGAAATTCCAAATCATGCCTTTTTGGATGATTTGGGATTCATCTCATGACATGAAATCACGAGATGAAATCGCATGTTCAAATGCTGATTTCATCTCATGACATGAAATCGCATTTCCAAACGCCTACTAAGGAGTCATTTGGACATGGTTTGAAACCATGAGATGAAACCATGATTTGAAATCATATCCTTATACGTAATTTAAATTTTTAAGTTGTATTTTTAACATGACATAAAAACCCCATAAGTTGTGAAAATAATCAAAATATTCTCAATTCTTATACAATTTTACTAAATGAAGCAATCATAGTTAAATAACAAAATTAATCTATTGAGAGAACTTTTCTAAAAAATACAACATCAATTGATCAAACTTTAGTTCAATAAAAAAGAAAATTTAACATGAATAGTAATGTATCTATTTTTTAATATACTCCTCCCACATGGTAGACATAAATAAAAGTTGGTAAATGGTTGATGGGAGTAATTGTTAAAAGTATCTACCAATTTATGGGTCTTTTTTTTTTTTTTTATTATAAACTTATGGGTCAAGTTTTATATTTAATTTTTTTGAAACCCCAAATCAGGGCTGGCCAGAGGGCCAAGCCACTAAAGCGGGGGCTTTAGGCCCCAAAATTTTGGGGGGCCCCCATTTTTTTCATCTGGTGTTCGATACCCGTATTGCATTTTTCGATTAATTCGATTTCAAGACACGCAAAGCCGGTTAAAGAGGGAAGCACTCCCTAGTAATATTTTTTTGTTCCGAAGCTCAAACCCTAGACCTCTAGTTAAAGGAGGATGAGGCCTAATTTTTTCACCTACAATAGATTTATAGGTTAATTTTTCTTTGAAAAAATATTGATCAGAAAAAATAAAACCTCCCGTTAAAGTTGGCTTTAGGCCCCCGATCTTATTGAGCTGCTCCTGCCCCAAATCATGCCTTTTTGGATAATTTGAGATTTCAAACCATGAGATGAAATGCATATCCAAACGCTGATTTCATCTCATGTTTCGAATCACATGTCCAAACGCCTACTAAGTCTTGGTTGATAAAGTTATTTGGTATCTGTGTCTTTGGTGAAAGCAGGGGCGGACCCACCCTATGCTCAGGGGTGTCATCCCTTCGTCGAATTTTTTTTGTAAATATATATATATATATAAAATCTGAAAAACCCTAATACATATACAAATAAAATAAATGACACTGCTTACACAAATGGAATGCGTTGGTCCGCTGATTTAGTGCCTCGATTGTTCAACAATCTACCTGTGTTCGAGCCTCAGCGAGTGCATTAATCTGGCCTATTTTTCAGGTTTTTTTATATTAAGTGTGCTTAAAAAATAAAGGTTGCTAGCGCCTAGCTGGGTTCGAACCTGCAATTTCTTGTATAGCTAGGAGAAACAAAACCAGGCCAACTAGGACTCAACTTAGGTAAAATATTAGAAATTAAATACTTCTCCAATGAGGAACTGGACAAAATAATAAAGTTTAAAGCAGTAAAGCTAAACCCTGACGTCAAAAAGTAAGTGTATCCGATCTTCAGCTGCTGACTGCTGCGTTTTCAATTTTTCTACTCCAAGTTTACTTTTTTTTTCCTCCTCCCTTCTCAGATTAAATTCAATGGAGAGATATTTTTCTAAAGCCTCTTCCAATCTTTCAAAATCAAGTTCAACATCTCAAAATCCTTCTAACTTAAGAGAAGAAGGCTCCAATGAATTGCAACGAAGTCGATAAAGTGAAAAAGTTGATTTAAATTCCTTAGAATTTGATCCTGGAGAAAGATTAGCAATTCGAAAATATCATCCAAATGATCGTGATGCAATAAGAAAAGTGTATCTTCAAAACGGTCCTTTCCGACCTCGAAATCACATGTTTCCTCAAACAAATTTTTATGGTGATTTATGTCGTTTTAATCCTCGATGGTTTGATGAGTTTGATTGGTTGGAGTATAGTATAACAAAAGATGCGGCATTCTGCTTCTATTGTTATTTGTTTCAAGATGAATGCATTAATCAAGGGGGAGGAGATGTATTTTCAACCATTGGGTTTACAAGTTGGAACAAGAAGCGCAGTCTTAATGAGCATGTTGGTAAACCAAACAGTGTCCATAATCAATCAAGACAAAATTGTGAAGATTTGTTGAGACAAAATCAATCCATTCAAAGTGCATTTACTAAACAAACTAATCAACAAAAGTTAGACTATCGTACTCGTTTAGAAGCTGCAATTAATGTGATAAGATATCTTTTGAAGCAAGGATTGTCATTTCGGGGCCATCGTGAAGATGTATCATCTTTTAATAGAGGTAATTATATTGAACTTCTTACATGCTATGCAAAACTATGTGATAATATTAGCGATGCATTTAAAAAAGCTCCAAAGAATAATCAATTAACTTCTCCACACATTCAAAAGGATATTATCAATGCATGTAAGATTGAAACAATAAAGTGTATAATTGAGGATTTAAATGATGATCACTTTTGCATCTTAGTTGATGAATCTCGCGATGTGTCTTGTAAGGAACAAATGACTATTGTTTTACGGTACGTGGATAGAAGGGGAAGTGTGATGGAGCGATTTATTGGTATTGTTCATGTCTGTGATACTACTGCTTTGTCTCTAAAGAAGGGAATTGTTGTTTTACTTTCTCAACATTCTTTAAGTACATCTTATATACGTGGCAATGTTATGATGGAGCAAGCAATCTGCAAGGTGATATAAATGGGCTAAAAATCTTGATGCAACAAGAAAGTAAAAGTGCTCATTCTATTCATTGTTTTGCTCATCAACTTCAATTAACTCTTGTTGCGGTTTCGTAAAATGTGATGAAGTGCAAGAACTTATATTGTTGGTTTCTGATATACTAATTATGGTGGGAGCTTCTTTCAAGCGTAGAGATGAACTTCGTGAAGCTCAAGCAGATGAAATTGAAGAGGCATTACGTAAAGGTGAGCTTGAAAGTGGTAAGGGTTTGAATCAAGAATTAGGTCTTGCTAGAGCGGGTGATACTCGATGGGGATCTCACTACAAATCCTTTAACAATTTTATTCTTATGTTTGGTCCTATCATTGATGTTCTTGATGCTATTGCTGTTAATGCCCGTTTTGAAGAAAAGTGTAGGGCAAAGGGATATCTTAGAACATGTTTAGCATTTGAGGTTGTCTTCATGTTGCATTTCATGCGCAATGTTTTAGCAATCACAAATGATCTAAATGCAGCTTATCAAAAGAAAGAGCAAGACATTGCAAATGCCATGTTACTTGTTGGAGTGGCAAAGGATCGATTGCAGCGACTAAGAGATAAAGGTTGGAATTCACTTATTGATGAGGTATCTGAATTTTGTATCAAATATGATATTTCGATACCCAAATTTGATGAGTTTTATGTTATCTCTGGAAGATCACGTCGGAGAGTTGCTGAGTATACTGTTTTACATCACTACCAAGTTTATGTATTTTATCAAATTATTGATTGGCAACGACAAGAACTCAATAATCGCTTTGATGAGGTGACAACCGATTTGCTTCTTGGAGTTTCTTGCTTGAACCCAATTGACTCTTTTTCTCATTTTGACAATGAGTTTCATCCTGATGATTTTGACAAATACTCTATGGTTGACCTTCGTTTTCAGCTTGAGAATTACATTGTTGATGTTCGGGATCATGATAAAAGGTTTTCCAATCTTAAGGGGCTTTGTAATCTTTCCAAGATACTCGTAGAGACGAAGAAGCATGGAACTTATCCTCTTGTGTTTCGGCTTGTGAAATTTGCTTTACTTTTGCCAGTTGCTACTGCTACTGTTGAGAGAGTTTTCTCGGCGATGAAGTTGATTAAGACAGATTTAAGGAACTGAATGGATGATGAGCTTTTGAGCGGTTGTTTAGTGCCTTATATAGAAAAAGAAGTATTTAGTACTATCTCTAATGAGGCTATTATGAATACATTTCAAAAGATGAAAACTCGTCGAGGAGAGTTTTAATAGTTTGCATGAATTATGTTTTATTCACACACTTCGAATAGTAGTTTTATTAATATATTATTTTTATATATCATTTATTTCTTTGTTTATTTTTTTAAATGTCACATTTTATAAAAAAATGCATACTTATCCTGTGGAAGGTGGAAAGTGTGTATTCGTGCTTAGTCCGGACGTGCAAGCTGGCCTGACACTATCATTACATTAAAAAGCTAGTTTACTGAACAGTCGTACCAAATTCATGGGAAATAGGTAAGTAGTAATTAGAGTGTAAGGCTCATATCATGGCGGGTAAACCTTAAGGCGTAATACGACTTATGGGTTAGGGGGCCAACATCACCTTAGTACTAACATATATGTGCCCATTACCATTAGTATGGCATAAATCACACAAAAGTATGGTGGAGTAGTAGAAATCTTTCATCCATTCTTAATCGAGTTTTACCGTGTTTGTTTGAAGCGGAAATTAAGCCTTTAATAGAAACGTTTTTTCTCAAAGGGAGACTTGGGGTGAATGCTGGATTAGTTGAGCCTCCACACGGGTATGGACACCGAAAGGGAAACAAAAAAAGATAGTATTACTGCTTAGACCTTTTATATTGTGGTTGAAAGAACCAAGAAAAGAAAGAAAGAAGCTTGGACAAATGAAAGCTGAATCGTATCTAGGTATAAATAACGTAACGTATACGAAAATTTGCTGAGACAAGATATGAGAAACACAAAATTCGGTCAAGTTACTTCCTTAAGGCAATGAAATTAATATTCGTCTACTTTTAGAATGAACATCATCATTTTTGCTTTGTATCGTTTATGCCGATTGGCATCAATGGTTGCGTTTGTTGACCTTTGCTTGACGACTCTCCTAGTATTGAATGGATGGAAAGAAACAAGAAGAGAATTAGTAGAAATTCAAAACTCCGCTCTCCGAACTTTGTGAAATGATCCCTTACGGTTCATTAACTCTACCTGAGGTGTAGGTACCTATTATTCGTCAACATGACTATCAAATAAAAGTACATAATTGAGCTCAAGGTTGAAAAAACAACTACATTGCAGAAGATGCAAAAAAATAAATAAATCAAACAGTACTAAGATTCTTTACTTTTCTCAAGAACAACACACAATATTAAAGTTCAATATTGGTTGCAAACAATTTTTAGTTAGTCAGATTTGCTTCAGTTAATTAAATAGTGAGAACATGGTTAGAAGGATATTAATGGGCAACAATACATGTAGTCGTCGAGCACGGCACCTACCTCCTCGGTAACAATGGCACAGACAGAGGAGTCTGAATAATAAACAGCAGCATTTATTAAACTTAGTAGTATTTACTATGGCCTTTTTTTTTTTTTCCAAAATAAAATAAAATTAGGCAACGATTATTTCTTTACTCAATCGGTCAATCCGATAAACACAACTTTGCGTATACGTGCCTACCTCGTGGTAAACATGTCCTTTTATAATTTTATATGTTAGATTCGGTTAGACCAACCTTATTTCCCGTTAAAGTTTTCTAAGTTCGTTTGGTTCAAGATGAGTTGATTTTTTCTTTTTGATACAAAGAATTTTTTTAAAACTTTTTGTATTACATAATAATAATTTTTTAAAGTTATATGACTTAAATTAACTAGACGAAGAGATCTTTGAGCGCAATTTCCCATATCAGCAAATTATCTTCATATTTGTGCTATTCGTTTGCAAAAATTTCTTTTATGTATAGTGGCTTGTTGGCTTCAAAAAAATATTTATAATCTTCAATAATAACACTCAACGGGTGACACTTAGATGTTGTATGTCCTCTTCATTGATAAACAATTGACAGCCACTACAAGAAAGTATAGAAATCGCAATAAAATTTTTATATTTGGCAACAATTTAGTTTTATTGTTGGCAAATGATTTTGTTGTTGGCAAAGAATTTAATTTTGTTGCCATAGTATTGATTATTGTTGCAAAAAGTACTTTTGACAAAAAAAAAAAAAAAAAGTTGTTGCGCGTTGTTACGATAATAGTTGGGAAAGTTAAATACAAAATATTTTTTTTGTTGCCGAAAGTGCTTTTTGCAATAATAATCAATCTATGACCAAAAAAAAAAATTTGTTGCCAAATATAATTTTTCTTGTAGTGAGCCCATAGACAATTTATTTTTACTTCTAACTCTTCATGTGCTAGTTTTAACCCTTTCTTTATACCCTAGGCTTTAAAGTAGGCTACACCTTATCTCACATTTCTATTTTTTTTTTTTTAGAGATAAAAAGTGAATGAATACCTCCTTTTTTTTTCTTTCTAATTTCCTACAATATGTTTGGGTCATTTTAAACTATGTAAATTGCTCAAATTGACTCGAACGTATATGGATTAAGTCAAATATGCTGCAATTGACATATCACATGCATGTTGAACAAGTTACAAAAAAATTGACATATCACAACTTGAACGACTAATAGTCTTACATGACTAAATTTTGACGCAGCCTGATCAAACCTACGGTAGGGTGTTCTCCAATATCCAGCTGCTATCCCGCCGCGTGGACATATTCTCACACATTTGCGTATTTTTACAGTTATATTATCTTTGTTTCCCGTTCCCGCCTGTGTTTGGTATTTACAACGGCTCAATTAAATTCGAATTGGCACTAAGAATTTCACACTAGAAGTAATTAAACACTCTCTAAATTTCACTCTAGAAGTAATTAAACACTCCGAAAAAAATGGGTTTATGCCCGAGGTTCGAAGCAAGACCCCTGATTAAGATATTCTGACAGTTATATATATTATATACTTTATAAAAGAGATTTCTATTTTCTGTAAATTTCCTCGTTGCGAAGTGTCAAAGTAAAGAGCGGACAAATGTACATATATAAAACTCAGAAAATAAAAGGGGGGATTGTCAAATCTTTCTTTTACTATTAAATATATTAAATATGCCTTTGTTCATCTTCTTATTCCTATTTAATCCCTCCTATTTTTTTAAATATTTTCAATGGGTTCCTTAAATTGAAACGGAGAAGATATGCCTTTGTTCATCTTCTTTCAAAAATAGTTTCACATTTTTATTTGCATTTTTATTTGCCCCGTTTGAAAAATCAAGAGATAATTGACAATTTCATTCCTATTTTACTCTTATAACTAATTATTGGATTAGAAAGTTCAAGGATTTCTGGCTGCACAACTTTTAAAATATGTTTTATTGATTTCATTCGTTAGATTACTTAGCAATAATTAGGGGTGACATAGTAAAATTGTCATTTTATTTTTGGCTCTTTAATAAGCGTGTCAAGGCAATACACGACAAGTAAAAATGGAAGGAACAATTATGAATTAAAAATAATTAATAAGCTATCTATTTTCTACTATTGCTGATTTGCTGTGTTGTATTATGCTTATTCGCAGTTGCGCTTTAAGCAAAAGCTAAAATTATAATATTTCAATTCTATTGCCATGTTCTTTTAATTGTTTTTTGGCACTCACACTTTACAACGTATTTAGCTACCTAATATATTCCCAATTACTATAATTCAAACAAAGGCAGCTATTTTCTATTGCTATCTGCATGTTGCCTTCTTGCTTATTAATTCGCAGTTACACTGTAAACGAAGCCACTATTCATTTTCTATTTCCATGCATGTCGTCTTCTGCTTTTAGTTCCCACTTACGTACACTTTTAACAAAGCTACCTACTACTGAAAAGAAACCTGTATTTCTTATTGTCATGCTGTTTGTTACTACTCCCTCCAGCCGTACCATATTAGTTGTTAAGGTTACTAATAATATTTGTCCTGAAATACTTATCATTTACAAAATCAATATAAAATTAACAATTTTTATTTCATTTTACCCTTAATATTAAGTGTTCTTGAAAATAACAAATACAATGTTAATTAGTGTGCAATTTAGGAAAGAGACAAGGGCGAGGTAGTATTCTTTGCGTTTGGACACTTGTATGAAGAACTTGTGGAAAAAGGTGAGGACAAAAAATTGTACAGGCTAGCCAAGGCGAGAGAGAGGAAGGCTCGTGACCTGAAGCAAGTGAAGTATATTAAAGACGAGGAAGATGAAGTTTTGGTGGAAGATGCCTATATTAGACGAAGATAGATGACTTAGACGAAGATAGATGACTTACTTCCAAAACATTTTGAACGAAGAGGGGGACTAGAACATCGTACTGGGCGAATTGGAGCATTCCGAGAGTAGCCGCGATTTTGGGTACTGTAGGTGGGTCAAGGTTGAGGAGGTCGAGGGGGTTATGCGTAAGATGAGCAGGGAAAGAACGATCGGGCTAGATGAAAATCCCGATATAATTTGGAATATTGCGGGCAGGGAAGGCCTAGAGTGTCTTACGCGGTTGTTTAATGTTATTTTTAGGACGTCGAAGACGCCTGAAGAGTGGAGATAGAACACCATGATCCCATTTACAAGAAAATTTGGGAGAGAGTGGTGGAAGCAAGGATGAGGAAAATAGTGACCATTTCGGAGAACTAGTTCGGATTCATGCCGGGGCATTCGACTACAGAAGCTATTCACCTTGTAAGGAGGTTGGTAGAGCAATATAGGAAGAAGAAAAGAGACTTGCACATGGTGTTAGTTGACCTATAAAAGGCATTTGACAAAATCTCGAGGGAGGTGCAACGAAGATGTCCGGAAGATAGAAGTGTTCCTGTAGAATATATTAGGGTGATTAAGTACATGTTTGATGGAGCCAAGACCCAGGTGAGAACAGTTGAAGGTGACTCGGTAACACACCACGATCGTGGCCCGCATCAGAATCCACTCTTAGCCCGTTTTTGTTTGCTTTGATAATGGACGCACTGAGGGGTCACATTCAAGGAGAGGTGTCATGGTGCATGTTGTTTGCAGATGACATTGTACTGATTGACGAGACACGAAACGCAAGGCTGAGGATTGGAGACAAACCCTGGATTCGAAAGTTTCATCTTGAGTAAGACTAAGACAAAGTACTTGGAGTGAAAGTTCAGTGACATGATTCATGTAGCGGACGAGACGTGCGGCTTGATACTCAGGTCATCCCCAAGAAAGAAAGTTTCAAGTACCTGGGGTTGATCATCCAAGGCAATGTTAAGATTGATGAGTAATATCGTATTGGAACAGGATGGATGAAATTAAAGCTCGCATCAGGTGTGTTGTGCGATAAGAATGTGCCTCCTAAACTTAAGGGAAAGTTTTACAAAGTGGTGGTTAGTCCGACTATATTGTATGAGACGGCCGGAGTGTTGGCTAGTTTAGAAAGCTCATGTCCAGAAGATGAAGGTAGCAGATATGCTGATCTTTGAGATGGATGTGCGAGCTTACCAGGAAAGATATGATTCGGAATGAAGTGATTCGGGACAAATTAGGTGTGGCCCCCATGATGGACAAGATGCGGGAAGGAAGGTTGAGATAGTTCAGTTATATCTTTTTATTTATCGTGAATGGGGGAGTATGCCGATCGGCGTATTTTTTTGTTACGCCCGTAACTCTTCCCACTTTTTTTCAACCTACTTAAGTCTAACCCATACGGCTTTCCAACAATGGAGCACGCATCAAAACGCATAGTTTCTCCTCTAAAATGCGTCGGGGAACGCATTAGATATTTACCTGAGAGGTCACTTGAGCGGATCCCACGTTAGCCCTAAGAGGCCACAACTAGAAAAGTAAATGCTTGAGCTTGAGAAGCTTGGTAGGGTCCGTAAAATTCACTAGGATAAGCGGTATTATTGGACAAAATAATAAGCAATGAAACCACGGCGAAAGTGGGCGACAACGAGAAAGGGGAGAATGGGATTAGATACCCCGTCTGGAGAGGAGACGTGAATATGCGCGGTGAAGGATGAGAGGGCGCCGGTGGTAGGCACGAAAAAAGGGAAGCCAAGTCTTGGGGAGAGGTGATTCAGCAGGATATGGCGTAGCTTCAGCTTACTGAGGACATGACCCTTGATAGGAGGGTGTGCAAGTAGAGTATCAGGGTAGAGGGCTAGTAGGTGGCCGCGAGGATTTATTTTACGTACTAGGAGGATTATGATCTTTGTTCATTCCCTTATTTTTTTATATCTCTAATACAACTTGATTATTTCTTTCACTTCCTTTATCTTATTATATGTTGCTATTACTGTCTATTGTCTTGGTACATTCTCTTGAGCCGAGGGTCTATCGAAAACGGCCTCCCTACCTTCCAAGGTAGGGGTAAGGTCTGCGTACACTTTACCCTCCCCGGACCCTACTTGGTGGGATTAGACAGGGTATGTTGTTGTTGTTGTACAAGGGCAAGATACTAAATATAATTTTTATTTATGATTTCTTAAAGTGCATGCAAACAGTGCCGTACGCAGGATTTTCGACCAGCGGTGTCGACATTTAAAGAAGTGGCCAACGGACTACCATAATCAATAATGGGATTTTAGTGCCACAGGTTCAACCGTATCTGCTATTTTTGATACCGAACATAGATATATTTATGTAAAAAATAAATAGAATTATAGTAAATATTAGGTTTTGAACCTTAGGATCGATACTCACAGGCTCAATCCATTTTAAAAAGCTTAAATAGTTGCATAAAATGCACACAAGGAGATTCGAACCCTTGATCCCCAGCTCAAAATCAGCATTTCTAACCATTAGCCCATGTGTTTTATTTTATCAATTAGTGTCATCTAATACAACATGTACGTTTTTGAAAATTATTTATATATGTATTTAATAAAAAATTCCGACGAAGGGGTGTCGCCCCTTAGATGAAGGGGCGGAGGTCCGCCCCTGCATGCAAAAGAGAAACGTGACAGCTAATGCGACGAAGGAGTATGAAATAAGATAAACTACAGAGAAAAGGAAAGTGAACAATAATAAATTCATTTATTTATTCCGTCGCATTATTTCATGCATTGGATCAAAATATATTAGACTATATCTCTATTTAGAGAAAACCAAATAGAATAATTTAAAATTAAAAAAAATGTTATTTTCCGTATATATCCTATTTAAACGGAAAATAATTGATGTACAATTAATGTAGATTTTAGACTTAGAGAAAAAATAAATATTTTATAAAATATTCTTAAACTAAAAAGAAAATAAATACTCTACCGTGTATAGGTACTGATGTAGAAGAAAAGTAGTAACTACATTTTCTTTTTTGGCCAAAATAAAAAGGGAAGTGTGATAGGAAATTTCTTATTGCCATGTTGACCTCCTTCCATCTCCATATATACACTCCCAATATCAATGCCTCCTCACTCAATATTCATCAACTAACTAAACCTTCAGTTCCTAAAATCCTCAAATTCCTTCTTACGGTGCAACTATGTCTGAATCATTAGTTAAAGATAGGTTTCGCATTGGTTACGCTCTTGCACCAAGAAGTGTAAGCAGTTTCATCCAAGATTCTCTCCTTAATCACTCCAAAGAACAAGGCGTTGATCTCATCCCTATCGATCTTGAAAAGCCATTAGTCGAGCAGGGTCCTTTCGACGCTATTTTCCACAAGCTCTATGAGGAAAAATGGAAGAAACAACTCGAAGAATTCTCTCTCAAATACCCAACTTCCATAATCGTTGACCCACTCGATGCAATCGAGAAGCTCCATAATCGAGTCTCCATGCTTGACGCAGTCAACCAACTGAAAATCAAGAACCTTGCAATTCCCCAGCAGGCATTCGTTGACTCGAACGAATCCCTGCAGGAAAAAATCGTCAATCAGGTGATGAAATTCCCCCTGATTGCCAAGCCGGTGACCGCCAATGCTACGGCTGACGCTCACCAGATGTTTCTTGTCTTAAACAAAGACGGGTTAAACGGAATTAAAGCCCCAATCATAATACAGGAATTCGTGAACCATGGGGGAGTTATTTTCAAGGTTTATGTAGCAGGGGATCATGTTAAATGTGTGAAAAGGAAGTCATTACCTGATATAACCGAAGAAAAACTGGGCAATTCAGATAACCTGATTCCGTTTTCGCTGATTTCTAGTGAACAGAGTGATGAGAGTTTCGCGAAGCTGATGGAGGCAGCAAAGATGCCTCCATTAAGCTTCATAAACGAAGTGTCAAAGCAGCTGAGGCATGCTTTGAATTTGCATCTGTTTAACTATGACATGATAAGGGATAGTAAAGATGGAAATCGGTATCTTATTATTGATATCAATTATTTCCCTGGTTATGCTAAGGTGCCTGAATATGAAACAATGTTGACTCCTTGTTTTCTTGATATTGCAAACGAGAAGCGAAGCAAAGAGACTGGTAACTTGGACAAACCGGAGAATAATAAGATGCGTGAGGGAGAGACTAATAATTTGGACCACACTGAGAATAATGAGACCCATTCTAATGGTCACCAGTTATTCTATCAGATTGATTAAGAAATTGGGTTTTTATTGTTTTATTTTTATTTCGTTGGATTTGCATGTAATGTGTGAGTAGTTGACATTTGGGATGGGTTAAATCCACAAGTAGCTACTCATCTGTTCTTGTAATTGAAAAATAATCATCATCATGACTTTTTTCATGAAACTTCAGTTGTGAATTTAAAACTTTAAAGGTGGGGAGAATAACACTTTTGGTCCTTCAGTTAACAGTGAATTTTTTATCTTGGTACCCGTGATATATGACTTAGTAGATTTAACCTTAAAAAGATTAAATGTATAGTTTTGATCTCTTTATGCAGGAATA
The DNA here is from genome assembly GCF_029784015.1 of Lycium ferocissimum. Classification (NCBI taxonomy): domain Eukaryota; kingdom Viridiplantae; phylum Streptophyta; class Magnoliopsida; order Solanales; family Solanaceae; genus Lycium; species Lycium ferocissimum. The sequence goes on along the minus strand of NC_081346.1, from coordinate 16,504,684 downwards.
TATTAAATTCGGACATTTTTTAAAAGTATATACCCTTATACATGGAGCAACATATTACAAGCTTAACATAAGATGTAGTAATAAAATGGTGTTGTGAAAATTTGTGAGGATTCCAAAGCAAAAGGGATTAAAAATGCAAATTTTAAATAATTGATGATTAATATACTTAGTCAGATATTACAAGGACTAAAATTGAAATTTATCAATAACTAAAGAGGCTAAATGTGCTATTGAATAGAAAGTTGCAAGTGAACACTATTTTTACGTCAAGGAGAGGTTATGGGCTGGTATTGCTGTATTGGGTTCAAGAAAGGTTACGAAATTGATTGTTGTTGCTTGGTGATAATTGACCCGTCTGGCAGTGAGGTTAAAAAAAAATAAAAAAATGGACAATTCATCTGAAAGATGTTCAAATGTCTGAATAAATCGTCTGGTTTCTTACTTAAGGGCTAAGGTAAATACGTGCATCGAAAAGGCTAATTACAAAAAAATTGTTTGTCAAAGGTGGAGGGTTATAGTCGTTTTATATCATTACCGACTATATGATAGAATTTATTATTTTAAGTAGACCTTATATTCAACCAGAATTATTAAACTCAGACTCACAGAATTAATGCGATTGCATCTTCGTGTTAATTTAGGTTGAGTAATAGCACCATTATTAAAATTAAGAAGTCTTAAATCCGCAATATTTAAATCTTACTCCAATAGCGCTTCAAAATTTTCTTCTTTTTTTAATTTCCTGGTAGTTGTCACTCTGCCACCAGAAAAAAAAAAAAAAAAAAAAAAAGACTCACCCGTTTGGACTCTTTCTGCAACGAAATAATATTTTTTTTCTAACCAAATGTTCAGGAATATTTGGAAAATTGATAGCACAAGATGATAGTATCGATATTGGACATTTGCATTCTTATATAACTTATAATCTTCAATACAAGTAGGGGATTTATTCACTACACAAGGTTTTTCGAATTCTTACAAATGCTCGCAAGTGTGATCAAGATTTTCCTTCACATTTTCAACAATCTTGGGATATTTTTTCGCCTATTCTTACGGAAAATTGATGAGAATAAACTTAAGACAATCAGATATAAGTTTCAGGTATGTACTTTTTCCCAGCAAGTGTTTGGTCACCGTTGTCTAAATTCTGATTTTTATGAAGACAAACAAATCTTCTGTACTAATCAAGCTCATCCCTTGATAGTGTCTATGGCAATCATTTTATTGCTAATGACCTAGTGAGTGTTTATTTTATTGATAATGATATCTAGTTAATGAGGACTTAGTGCACCATCGGACCATAAAAATGTTAGATATTAGTTAGTACATATTTGTCAACATTTAATAGTATTACAAAGTCATTGGATAAATCTGTTGTTCTAGGCTTATACATGACATGTTTTTTCTTTTTCACTGGTCTTATTAACGGCAATTTGGAGGCAGTGACTCAACGTGTGATGTGTGACTTTTGAAACTGAAAATTTGCTTTGGCTAAGGATTGCAATGAGCTCTTTCGTGGTGGAATATTTTATCTATATCCATTTTCGAAGCAAGGTTAATTAAATAATTACAGGAGTTATTCACTACAACATAAGGCATCTATAGCTACGAAATCTTAGCTATGATTTTAAAAATCGTGGCTAATATATATTAATAGCCACAAAAGTTTGAGTTTCATGGCTATCTATAAACTCGTAAAATTTCTTAGCCATGAAAATTTAATTGACAAAGCTAATTACTCACTTTTGCTATAATTGCTAATAATCGTGGCAATAATTACCTAAATAGCTACAACTTTATTGCTACAATAAAAATTTGTAGCTGATCATAAGTTTTGTCACGCGATAGAAGTTCTTGTAGCAATAGTAACCTTTTAGCAACAATAAAATTATTTGAAACAAAATGTTGTAACTAAATACTACTTTTGCTTCAAGCTATAAAAAGTTGTGGCAATAGTTAAATGATATATCAACAGATCTTTTGCTACAATAAAACTTTGTAGCTAATCATTAATTTTTGCCACAAGATAAAACGTATTGTAGCAATAGTAACCTTTTAGCCACAATAAATTATTTGAGACAAAATGTTGTAGCTAAATTTATATTTTTGCTTCAAGTTAAAAAAAAATTGTAGCAATAGTTAAATGATATAGCTACGGATCTTTTGCTATAATAAAATTGCGTATCTAATCAGTAATTTTTGTTACAAGTTGAAACTTGTTGTAGCAATAGTAACCTTTTCGCCACAAAAAGCTATTTAAAAATAAAATATTGTAGCGAAACAAATATTTTTTTTCAGTACTAGAAAATCGTGGCAATAGTCAACTTTAATTAATATCTACAATTATTTATCATGATGAAATAATGTAGCCACAGATTTATTGTTGTGATAAACTTTCATAGCTAATCATTATTTTTTATCGAGGTTGAAATTTAGTGTAGCAATAATTATCTATTAGCCACATTAAATTATTTGAAACAAAATCTTGTAGCTAAACGAATATTTTTTCTTCAAGTTATATTTGAGAAAAAGTGAAAATACTTTTCGTAATAATTACAATTATTTGTCATGACAAAATGAATAACTACAATTTTAGAGTTATAATATACTTTCGTAGTTAATTATAACTTTGGTTATACACGAGGTAACCATTGTAACGTAGTACTTTTTAACCACAATAACTTAATTAACTATAATAAATTAATATGGTTGCATCGATTACGAAAATCATGATAAGAGATGGTTTAAGGTTAAGTTGTTAAGTTACAACAACAACAACAACATACCCTAGGTGTAATTAAGGGGTGTCAGGAGGATAGGATGTACACAGGCCTTACTTCTATCTTTGTGGGGCAGAGAGGCTGTTTCTGAAAGAACCTCGGCTAGAAAGGAACAATGTTAAGTTATGAACTGAAATTAAATATAAAAATTAGATTTTTCCTAAAAGATAGAATATAGTTATTTCATTGTAATAAATTAAAGAATTAATTACCATTCAAATAAAAAAGTAATCTTCATTAATAGATCATTTGTATACCTACTTGTAACCTCAAAATTTATTATGCTCCCATATTATTTATTGCAACTTGTTACTTTTATGTTAATTATATAATTTCGTATGTAAGATCAATTTTTTTTTAGTGATTATAGAGATATTTATGTATATCTAGTATTTTATTATTTTGAAATAGAGTAATTTCTTTTGTGTAATCACTTATTTTCAAAATTTATATATTCATATTGGAGATTTAATAGTTGTAGAGATATTGTGTATATGGTCTTTAATTATTTCTAACAATTACTTAAAAGTAATTTCATATATTTAAAATATGACTGTCCTCATATATTGAAATATTTTGTAGTCGCGTTGGTGCATTTAGTTTTGATATATTTAGAATAATTTTTTCTTGACATTTTCTAACTACATAGACATTGAATAATGATGGATTTATATTTGCATCACTCAATAAATAGACAGAAAAAAAAAATTAAGAAATATTAAAATAATGAGGAATTTACGACTAAAAATGAAATTTATTGCTAATTTTTGCGTTAATGCATGCCGAAATATTGACGAAATCTCTATCACTCATATTTTTATTTATACAAATTCTTACATAATTTTATTTTATTAATTTACACTAAGGATTAAGAATTTAATATGGTTGATATCTAAGTCCATATAAAAATTAACTATATGATAATTCTTATTAAAAAAGTATTAATTTTAACTTCCAAATATAATTTAAAAAATAATGGAAATATCTAATTAATATGTGAAAAACTATTATGTAAAATTTAAACAACTATAACTTTTACCACTTACATTGTAATGGTCCTTTACTATCTTAATGGGTTATTAACTATCATAAATCAAATTATATACTATATCTACGAATTGAGAATTTAATATAATTTGTATACAAAAATTGTCTTGTACCATTATTTGATATTTTATAATACTTTTAGATGTTATTAAGTTCTATAAAGAAAATGTTATTTAATATGGTTGATATATAAGTGTATAATAAAACTAACTAATACTATATCATAATTCATATTAAACATTATTTATAAGTCATATTAAACTATAGCTTTGTATTAAACATTAATATACAGATTGTTCATTTTATGGTCTAATGTTATTTTAATAATTTATCATAAATTTATCTAAACACTAAATATTAAGAATTTAATATAATTAAAATAGGGGAGCATATAACAAAACTAACCATACCATGTAGGATGAAAAGAGTTATAAAGAAAATATTTATTTTAGAATAACCTTTAACTCATGCAAATAGTTGGTTTTTTCCATTTACTTAATGTTAATTATTATATTTATTAATTACATTATCATAATCGCTACTTATAGTGTAGATTTTATACATAAGACACGTAAAAGAGGCATATTGGCCAAACAAGAAATCCCTAAACCTAAAGTTCATTTTTCTTACTCCTCTCCCTCTCTAGCCGCGACAACCCTCCCCACTTTTCCATTTCCTTTCTTCAATTATTGGTAACGCTTTATTCTCTTACCAAAGATTCACGAAAATTTATTAAGTCTCAAAAAAGAAGAACAAGAAAGACAAAGAGGAGCAAGAGAGAACCCCACGACTTTTATATTAATGGTATGTTCATCGTGTTATATTTAAGGGTTTTTAAATCTCCTTACACCTATTCGACTTAGATTTTTGGGTTCAATTTTTGCGGTATAGTTATTTCATAGATATAGTGCCTTATTTATTATTTATAGTGAGTGGGGATATGAATATTTTATAGTTGTAATATTGGGAGGAACCATAACTTGTCAACTTTAAGAATAAAGCGACATTAACAAAAATTTCACATGTATATCTATCATAGCGGATGGTATTTTGGATAAAGAGCATATATAATTGTGAACCAAAATTTCTTGAGTGCAATGACTTTAATTGTAAGAATCTTAAAGTTGAACCTTCAATTTTAGTTCTTCAGTCATTTCACTTATGAAACTTTTGGTTCACGTGTATGGTTCAACCTTATGGTTGTTAATTTTTTGTTAAAATTTAGGATCTTACTTCAATTGTAAGCCAACTTAACGGATCAAAACTCATACTTCTTTTGTGGTTTGCATTTTTTCTTTTGTCATATGTTAAAAGTTTTACTAAAAGAATTATCAAGACATAATTTGTTCTCTTCTTGAAATTCTATCAGTAATATTTTTACTAATCATATCTGCCTCTTTGAAGTAAAAAAATTTGTACATGTTAAAATTATATCTATGATCAGTTATCTCTGCTTCCTGATATTAAAACACTTTACCATTTATAGATAATTTTGCTAGAATCGGAGAAGAAATGACAAGCTAAAATCGATACTGATCAAATTAAGCTACAGTTTGAGACCATGGAAGGAGAGAAAGGAGAAGACTATGTGGCTTTGGATCTCAAACGAGATGGTGTCCTAGAAGAATTGTGTCTGCTTTAGATCTCAAACGAGATGGTGTCATAGAAGAATTGTATATTGTAAATGTTTTGAAATTGAAATATACAATTATGTGTACCTTGAAACCTGTTTTGGAATCTTAAAAATTTGGATTCTTAGCTACATTATGAAGTTCTGCTCTTCAATTGTAATAATAATTTTTTTGAATTTGACTAAAGGTATAAATAATTGCCACATAACAATATAGTTTTGAATTCGTAGCTAAATGTATATATAATCTCCACGTAGCAAGAACATGACAATACATTTGCACTTTCCGTAGCAAAATGAAGAAATTTTTTAGCTATAATTATGTATATTTCATGGCAAAAGGTATGGAATCTTAGCTACAATATGGAAATATTTGTGAAAAATACTTCAATTCATAGCTATGAAAATTTTAATTCGTAGCTAAATACAAGTACTTTTGCTACGCGATTAAGCTATGCAAATAGCCATAGAATTTAAGTTTGCGTGGCAAGCAAATTAAATCTTTTGCTACAAAAATAATATCTTGTGGCTACACTGCGAAGATAGCTACAACTTTTATTTGCCATGGCAAAAAACTAAATTCTTTGCTATAAGTATATATTTCGTGGCAAGATGGTTTTACCATTACAGCTATAACAAAAGAATCTCGTAGCAATAGGTATCAATCCTTAGGCACGGACCATGTAAAGTCCGTAGTTGATCTTTAGCTACGCCACATTTTGCTATGAATGCTACGTAAAAAAATTTGTGGCTAAAATGTTTAGCCATAGAAGTTTTCATGTTTAGCTACATTGTATTTCGTGGCTATATAAGCATAATGTTGTAGTGATTGTTAAGATGATATCTTTATTTTTAACTGGTGTTTGATTTGTGAACAAGTTATATTGGCATTATCATATGGTGATATAAAAATCAAACTCTTGATGAAATAGCCATTATTTTGTGTGTGGCAAATTAAGCCATCATACTCCTAAATGTAGAAGAGGATTCGAAGAAATGATAATCCCGCCAAGCGGATGATATAATTGTGGTCATGTCTCAAGCGAATCTTGTGCTAATGTGAAGAGATTGGGTGTTAAGACTTTGGTGCTAGTAAGCATATTTGTGTTAACTAAATTTATTTTGTGTCCTACACCCAAGTTGGAGAAGAAGAATTTATTTATGTTAGTAATTCAAGAACTACTCGAGTTCTTGGAATGGAGAAGTTCTTCTTAAACTCACATCTGAAAAAACATTAGCATAACTGAGGTGGTACATGTTCCTAATATTTGAACTAATTTGATTTTTGTGAGATTATTAGGAAAAGTGGGGGTGAAAGTTTCATTTGAATTTGATAAATTGTGTCAACCAAAATAATATTTTTGTGAGTAATATTGTAATCATAGTTTATTTGTGCTTACTATATTTTAAATAAATGACGAAATAATAGTATTGATATTTATTCTTCTCCTATTGAAATATTTGTTGATGATGACATAGTGTGAGCATAATTATTCGGGTGAGGATATATGAGAAATTTATAATACTTCTTATCATGAGTTATGAAAATATTATTCCCCTATCATTAAATTTCTTAAAATATGGGGGTTATGTGTCTTACTAAAGCATGTTGAGATATTTATTTTTTAAAAGTGACAATATTTTACGTGGTCTTTTATTAGAAAAGATTTTGAAAATGAGAATTTGTGAGGAAGAAAAAGTTCAAGGATAGAAAAATATTTTGGTGAAGATTTTTATATTTATCTTGTTGATATGATCCTAAAATATATTATGGTTTTATTTCTTCTTTTGGTGTATTATTTTGGAGAGAAGCAGATGATGATAAAGTGTTATGATGAATTAATATTTGTTGTACTGGAGAGGATACAATGGTGCTAAATGGATCTAAAAATTCATCAGTGAGTATGTGTTTACCCTTTGTGGGGCAGTAATAATATGAAGATAAGCCAAGTATACCATAATGAAATATGAGTTTATGATTTGGAGTTGGCCAGTAATGAGGCTAAGATATTTCTTAGTGAGCATTGAGGTTGAGATAAAACCAATATTATTGTGGTAGCCAAGAGCATTAGCTGTAGTGAAAAAATAAAATTTTCAATGGCAATAAAACAGATCTGGTTGAGACATAAAGTGATAAAATAGCGCTGTTGTGAGACGAAATTATTTCCATGAATTATGTGATGTCTGAGGTGAATTTGACCGATTCACGAAACTAAAGGAAACATCGAGGGGAATGAGACTTTGTCAAATTGAGAAGATCAACAGTGATGGTAACCCAAACTATGTGATTGGAGATCCCATGAATTAGGTTCATATGGGTAATAACAAGTCATTAGTTGATCAAAAGTGCTCTATTAAATTATGTCCCCTCCTATGGTGTGTGAATATAGTGCAAAAGTTTTTTTTTTTCCTTAGAAAATAATGAATTTCGCATAGGCATAGTGAGGTTGAGCTATAAACTCTTAATCCAATTCATATCCTTTATAAGTGGTGTATTGCTCTGCAGAATACACTTGATGATTGGACCTATATGAGTGTGGAGTGGTGCGGCTCCTATGAAATTGTGACAGATTTCTAGAGCACTCATGAATACCAGGACACGCGCATGGCTTCTTAGCGCAAAACCGTGATCACGACAAAGATTGTGTGAGTGTAATGTGATAGAATAAGACCATGGGCTTACAAAAGAATTCTTGGTTCATAGAAGTTCTAAACTTCACCAATTATTCTGCAAGTTTAATCTTATTTTATCTAGGTCTGGTTTATAATCTACGCGACACCGGATTCGATGCATTGTATTCATATGTGGAAACCCAGCAAAATTTCTTACTTTATTCTATTATTCTTTTTGTGATATATGGGGGATTGTTGAAAAAGTAATTTTTATATCTCAAAAAGAAGTATTTCTTCTCATGCACAATTGTAACAGACAAGTGATGTAGCCTTTGATTAGCCTTAATGACCTTAATTACGAGAAATTGTTGACAGGTTTCTAACCATTAACTTCAGACAATTGAAATTGATTCTCTATTGTCATTAACCATTATCCTCATTAATAACCTATTAATTTCTCTTATTACCACAACAACAATTATTAACCTATTAATTTGTTTTATTACCACAACAACAAATATCTTCTTAAACCGTTGCAGAGGCTATGAAACCCCATTCGGATGAGTACACTTATTTTGGTATATATACCATAGTCTTTTTCTTTGGTGATAGTGTCTTAATACCAAAATGAAGATAGAAAACCCAGCATAATAGAATCTAACAAAGATAGAAAACCCAGCATAATAGAATATAGGAAGGAGGAATTTCTCTTCATCTCTTATATCACCAAAGAAAAAGACTATGGTATATATACCAAAACAAATGTACTCATCCGAATGGGGTTTCATAGCCTCTGCAACGGTTTAAGAAGATATTTGTTGTTGTGGTAATAAAACAAATTAATAGGCTAATAATTGTTGTTGTGGTAATAAGAGAAATTAATAGGTTATTAATGAGGATAATGGTTAATGACAATAGAGAATCAATTTCAATTGTCAGAAGTTAATTGTAAGAAACCTGTCAACAATTTCTCGTAATTAAGGTCATTAAGGCTAATCAAAGGCTACATCCCTTGTCTGTTACAATTGTGCATGAGAAGAAATACTTCTTTTTGAGATATAAAAATTACTAAGTGTTTACTATACCAAAATGCTCTTGAAATTTGTAGTCTTAAACACATATGTCATACGACTTACTAAATATAAAAAGTTAGATTCTTTTTCTAATAGACTAAAAAAGAAAATAAGACACATAAATAAAAACTGACAGAGTAATTTCTCCTTTTTTGTTTTATCTTGAAAAGTCAATGTTAAAGAATATTTGAAAAATTGATAGCTCAAGATGATATTGATCTTTCAAGAGTAAATATTCTTTAATTTTGTTTTATTTGTGGGGTTCATGACTACATGACATAAAACATTAATTTATTTTGTCATGTCACATTTTTTATCAAATTTGGTTGAGTAATTTTATAAGGGAAACCCTAAATTGAGATATTTTATTGATATAAAACAACTTAGAGTTGAATTGCAACATAATTTCTCATAGTTGTGAGACCATTTGAGATATTTACTCTAATATTCACACACAAGTAGGAATTTATTCATTACACAAAGCTAAAACATAAACAATATATATGCAGGAGGCTATAATTATTAAAGATGTCGAATCATATTTCTGGTCCTATGTTCCAAAATTAAAGTCGAAAATGAAATGGACGGCTTAAATTGCAGAACCTGTTTGACGTCTTCGTTAATTACGTTTAAAAAGGTAATGAAAAGAACGCTTCTATATTACTAATATTAATCAACAAACAAGAAGCCAATTGATGAATTAATGAACTACTAAGCATTTTAATTAACTAAATGCATAAAAGGGAACAAATTGTCTCAAGAGTCGATTGCTTTCTACGAGCGTCAAACAGGTTCTATTTTAATTAACACCATTGTTTTGCTGTGTCAGATTATATCTCATGTTGACTTAGAAAGATGGACTATTGTGTTTTCTATATGGTATTGATGACTACTGGTTTTTGCGATTGATTTAGGCGCACAGTTTATTTTTTACCCAATATTAAATTTTCTTGACATATTTACTAACCCATTAATATTTGGTTCAAATGTCACTTTTAGAGCTGTTGTTTAAATATAGCTAGGATTGATAATACATTTAACTTTTTGCTGTTGCGCGTCTTCTTTTTTTCTTTTCTTCATCCACACTGAAAACGCATTGCAAAGAACTATGGATAGTATGCATCTATCCTCCTTCTCCATTTTTTTTAATTTTTTTTTTTAATTACATAGGGGGTAGGAGAAGGACAAATGGAGAGGAAGATTAGAACGTGGGGATTCGATGACCTATAATTGAATGGAAATAGAAGTGAAGAAAATTCGTTAGCAACAATGCAGTAAAATAGGAAATATTAGATCTAGTTTCATAAATGTCCTTCTCCATTTCATTCTTCTGGAAAATGACTAATTAAAATCTATAATTGAATGGAAATAGAAGTGAAGAAAGGCAAAGAAGAGTGGAAAAAGCAAAAAAAAAAATGGTTTTATAGTGACACAAATATTTTGACACGTTTAAAATAACAACATCTCATAATTCTTTTTCTTTATTAAACTACAATTTAGATTCAATTTGGATACCCAATAGAGAAAAAAAAAAAAAAAAAAAAGCTCATAAAATGAAATGAACAAAGTAACTATTTTACACTTTTAACTTTTAGATTAGATTGCAATTTGCACAGTTCAACATTCTGGTCTTGTTTAACCATTTGAATCAGCTTAGAGCCCGTTTGGATTGGCTTATAAGCCCTCTTTTTTTGCTCACTAATTCCTTATATTATTTACTTTTCAGCCTTTTTTTGAGTGTTTGGCCAAGCTTTAGGGGGCTTTAAAGTATTTTCTTAAAATAAGTTCAAAAAAATAATTGGGCTTGTTTGACTATAGCTTATCAAAAAAGCGCCTTATAAGTAACTTTTGTTATATATATATATATAGTGTATATATATATAAGCCCATCCATGTTATTCCCATCAATGTGCTCTTAGTACAAGCTTAAAGAAGGAAAGACGAGAGATATAGAGACCTTTGATAATAGAACTGTTGAATTAGTTTGTAAAATTTAGAGGGCATAAATTAAACAATTTAAATACTCTACTTTAATTTAAGATATATTTGTTCGTGATAGAGGATACAATTATTAAAATATGATAAATTAATCATTTTTATGTTGGTTCTCAATAAATATAAGGCCACTCGTTTGATATGATCTTGAAGTAAACGTAAAAAAATTTGCAGTATAGTAGAACTTTGTTGGATCCTTAAGAGAATTGCATGTAACTTAATATGAGAACAGTGATATCACGTATGTGAAAGACTTTCTTCTTTAATTCCAATTTTCTACGTATGTCAAAGATTTTCTTCTTTAATTCCATTTTTCTATCTTTTTCTAACAGAACTTGGAATCTTATCTTACCATTCACAATTTAGATTCAATTTGGATTACACAAATCACAATTATGGATAGAGAAAAAAAGAAAAGAAAAAAAAAAGGGTGTATTCTCAACTTGAGAGTTTGTATTTTGATGGGATTGTAATTCCTCTAACTTCGGAATACAGAATCAACATCATAAGGTTTTGTTACATATATGCAACTGTTTTAAGGCTTTAATTTGGCTCACCCCCTCTCTTTACTTACCAAAAAAAAATAAAAAATGGCTTTCTTAATAATGCTGCTGATTCAGACTTTAATTAATATATGTACCTAGATTAATTTTTCATGGTCAGAACAAAAACTTGGTTAGAGAGAGATGCTGCTACATGAAAGGAACCTGTCACCGACCACTTCCTCGATAACATGATCACGTGGCTTCTCACTTCCCCGGAAATGCCATCAACATAAATAATTATACTCTGAAGACAGCAGCATTGAGGAAGCTGCTATATATGGTTAATTGGTTTATGGCCCTCTTTTTTCCTGTTACACAACAAATGCATTTCTTAACTAAATTCCTTATACAGATATTTACTCATGCAGTACGTCGCACCATAGGATTTTGCCTTTAGGAACCTGTACCTTGCGGTAAATATGCTGTACATTTAGAGGCGGAGCCAAGTAGCGCTTAGGGTGATCCGAACCTCCTCCGGCAGAGAATTACACTATCTATACATGGTTAAATTTTTTTTTTTATGTATATATAGTGGATGTCGAACCCCCTTTGACTTCTTCGTGTGTTTATTTTTTCATATTTTGAACCTCCTAACTAAAAATTGGCGGAGCTATAGACTATAGTTCCGCTTACGACATAACCAAGTAACTTTTTGCCCGGCTCTTATATATATATATATATATATATATATATATATATATTATTTTTTCATATTTTGAACCTCCTAACTAAAAATTGGCGGAGCTATAGACTATAGTTCCTCTTACGACATAACCAAGTAACTTTTGCCCGGCTCTTATATATATATATATATATATATATATATATTTTTTTCATATTTTGAACCTCCTAACTAAAAATTGGCGGAGCTATAGACTATAGTTCCTCTTACGACATAACCAAGTAACTTTTGCCCGACTCTTATATATATATATATATACACACCACCTCTCTACTAACGTACGCTGTATGTTATTCCCCATCAATTATCACAAAAAAATGTTAGGTAATATTACTTGTACTTACATTATAGTTGTTTTATGAGGTGCAAAATTTTTATTAGACTCTAATTTTAATAGTGTGGTAAAAGGTGTTATTAGGAATTTAACATTCTCAATTAATTTTATAATAACACGTTCAAATTTTCAAAATATAGTAAGTGATAGCTATGGCGTACAAATATATAATATACCAATGGTAGGAATGGTAAAAACTTCAAGATTAGAATTTTGTCCAATATTATTATATATATAATTTACTCGTTGTCTAATTTAAATACTCTACTTTAATTTAATGACTCTTTACTCTTATTTTATCGTTTAAGCCCAAACATATAAGGTAATCTAATAACACCTTACAATTATTAAAATATGGTGTGATAATTAACTAATCATTTTTTATGTTGGAATCAAAACTTAACACACAAAAGCAACCTCAATCACAAATATACTCCCAGGCCAGTAAGGCCACTCGTTTGATATGATCTTATTTGAACGTGTTAAACTAAAGACTATTTAATCAATTTGATTAGGAATCAAAATTTAGAAGTTGTATTTGTTTTAAACTCTATTTTGGACTGTGATACTTTTTTTGTTTACCAAATTAGCCATTAAAAATATGGTAGAATTAGCCTAAAAGGTATATAATTAAATTCTTTGAATGAATTTATTTTGGTCGGCCAACCAACATTTATATTCATGCTTTTAAAATAATAGATATATATATTAAAAAATCAACTTAATATGTATAATAATTTATTCAAAATCTAGTTATAAGTAATCTTTTTAAAATTTAAAACCTATAAACTCAAAATTGTAATTTCGCACAAGTTTTTCGTTGAAATAATTAATGGACTACTATCATGGCTGTGACTTTATCTTCTTCAGGTTCTTTAATTTATTGTGTGTATGTGTCTCATTGTTAGATTTGGTTTAATAGAACCTAGATCGCGTCGGTACGCAAAGTTTACAGATCGTGTTGGTCGGTGGAAAACCTAGAACGCCACGTCAAAGGACAGAATCAGATTCCAATTTTGACCAGTTTTGCCACTATATATATGGTGTCACCATCGATCTCATGTTCAGACAAAATTCAATTATTGCAATCCAAAATCCAATCTTTTGTCCTCTTATTTCCATAGGCTAGTTCGAAGACTACTCAGTACTCTTTCTGTTTTTTCATAGCACACAACGTCACAACCGACGTACTACTTATATATCCATAGTTTTTGAGGAAGTAATAATGAGTAAATTCTGGGCTTTGCTTACTCACCTCCATGCTCTTGCCGGGTACTAATTAATTACAACATTTTTATTTCCTTAGCACGACTTAATCTTTTTACGTTTATAACCTGATTAATTCTGATTTTCCTTTTAATAAACATGCAGGCCAGTGGTGATGTTACTCTATCCTCTGTAAGTAAATTAATCTGCTTGCTCTGTTTACTTTTTACCCTTCACAAATTGTGTTACCTTATTTGTTCGTACTGTATAATTTATTTTCTGTTATTGTGTAGATATGCATCAGTAGTAGCTATAGAGAGCACATCGAAGGTGGATGATGAGCAATGGCTTGCTTATTGGATTCTCTACTCTTTTCTTACTCTCATGGAAATGGTACTTCAACCCATCCTTCAATGGTAAGTAATTAAACGACAGATAACAGAATAAATGAGAGAAAGTTAATACTACTATAGTTGAGCTTAATTATGTAATATTTCTGTTAATTTTGATGTTGTGCAATATAATGCTAGGATACCAATTTGGTACGAGGTGAAATTGGCAATGGTGGCATGGTTGGTTCTTCCCCAATTCAGAGGAGCTGCTTTTATCTATGACAAATTTGTTAGGGAGAAGCTGATTAAGAAATACGGATCTTCATATTTCCAGGACAAGTCTCACTCTCCTAATGGCAAACCCAAAAACAAACTTGTGGATTTCATAACCCTCAAGAAGGTGAAATTCTTTCCCCTTTTTGCTTTTGTTGTTCGGCTGAAACGTTCTCACGACATTTTTAAAAGTTTAAATTTCTTAATTTTGGTGACCAATCAAACAAGATCATGATATAAAATGAAATGAAGATAATAATTTTTTCTCTTTTTCACTTGAACTTCTTTTTCAAGATTAACCTTAAAAAATAAAAAGCAGTGAGCGGAAGAAAAGAAAAAGTACTAAAGAGGGAAAATGGAATGAATAACAAGTTTGTTAGTTGTAACTTTTAAGCAGCTTACAAAACTTTACCAAAGCGAAAGATTATCTGAATTATTTCATTGTATTTTTGCTTTGGACAGGGAGAGCATTAAACTAAAGTCGCTGAGGATGGAGCATCAAATTAGGCAATGAATGGTCTTATGTGGATATATGCGGCAACGTTCATGATTTCCTTTTATAATGCAGTACTGAAGAGTAATATAGTTATGTTGTTGACTTGTTGTAGATCAAGTGGGCATTGCTGCTAATATGAATGTTATGCCTTTTCTAACATGTTAGATACATATGCACACCCTCAGATTTCTCAATATTGTTTGTATCTTTTCAATTCAGAAGGAATTAAGACCAGCTGGTCAGTTTGTATGGTCCTTTTCGTTTTCCATTTGAAATCAATTAAACGCTTCATATGACAAGCTTAAAGGATAAACAATAAACAAAAAGAAGAACTATAGACTGCGGTTCTAATTCTTCTTCCTTTTTCGCTTTCGGCTTTTTTTTTTTTGGGTACTAAACTGGTCAAGGGCAAAACTTTTTCTTCTCTTTTATTATATTTTTCTTTTCTTCCTGTTCTTGGATTCTGATTTTGGTAAAGATGTCTGTTTGACGAGACAATTCTTAGTGAAGAAGAAAACAAATATCGAGAAAATCACGAGAGACTATTAGACCGCCAAAACTTTGAATTCAAATTTAAACAAGGTGTTCATGCTGGAGTTCTGATAATCAAATCAAAATTACCCCAAGTGTCGTTTTCCCTTTGTCACACCAAGGCCGAAAAGATTACCGAAAAATAAGGAAGAAGACAATTCGTGAGTTCAAACTAATCCGATGAAGATTAGCACAACTTGAGTACATATATACTCTCTCCATTTCAATTTGTTTGTCTCATTTTATCTTGACACAAAATTTAAGAAAATAAAAAAAACTTTTGAATCATGTGATATTGAATTAAAAATATGTAAAATGTATCAAATGTCTTTTAATTTTGTTGTCTTAAATATGTCACGTGAAAAGTTGGATTTCAAGAGTTAATAAAAAAGGAAACGGGCATATTTTTTAAAGGGATTAGAAAAAAGTAAGACAAACAATAAAACTATATAACGCTCTCAAATCAATCAATTCTTCACTTAGCCATAGTAAACAATAGAAATCAGATTAATTAGCACGACCTGAAGCCAGAAGGATTACACATGTAGGCGTTGGCATAAAATTGTCCAATATGCATTGACCATTGATTCTTTCACAATCAGTTCATAAAGATCTCACTTCATGGAGTAAATCTAGGTCATGCTTTTCTGATAATACAGAAAATCTGACACCATGCCTACAGTCCATAACGTAGCATGCGTTGGCAACTAAAGACACGTGTCATGAAGACCGAATATAAAAAAGATTTTTAACTTACACGTATAAGTTGTACGTACATATTACCGGTTGTAAGTGTCAGTGTGTCAATCGTAAAACGTGTACTCCGTCCCAAAAAACTTATTTTATTTTCCTTATTAGTTTATCATAAAAAGTTTGATAAGTTTCTATATTTAGAAATAATTTAATTTTATGAGATGATTTAATATTTCAAAAGTCTTTCTTTATTTTTTAAAATTCGTGTCAAGTCAAATTAACAAAATCTTTTTGAGACGAAGGGAGTAATACTTCTGCCATTTAGCTAAGGTAATATCCGAGTCAGATGACCAATGAGAAGCCCCAAACTATAAAAGTTAATTTTAGACAAAATTACAATCAAATACCATTCGGCCATCTAATTTACAAAATATATACACCATGTATAAGTAGCGTATATTATATTTTAAATATACATACACTATACACAATATATACACTAATAGTATATAGATAGTGTATATTTTGGTCATGTTGATCAGGTGAGGCGGACAGACACCTAGTGCCTTCTCACGCGAGTGACCCATTCTCCAAAAATTGATAACTTATTGTATATGTAACATCTGAAACACACACACACGTGTCACACATTTCTACTATATAGAAAGATGAAAGATGGGACGATCAAGGGCAAAAAGGTAATTTCAGAGCTAACATTTTGGCAGTTTCTATTATTATTGTGCTTGAAAGCTGTTGTATTAAAATGCTTTATAGGTGTACGTTTTCCTCAAATTGGACAAAACACCCAAATGCCAATTACTATTTTTCTTCATGTGGGTCCATTCCGTTGACACCTTCACCTTTTCAATTTACTAATAGTCACATGACTATTTTACTCACAGTGCATTTTATGTTTGATAGCTATTATAGCAATAAAACAAATAAAAATAACCAAATAGGAACTCCTATATTTTAAATTTCAATCAAAAAAAAAAATTGTTCCTAAATTTATAGGGAAGACTTAAGTGACATTGAGATGGAAATCCAATCCAACCAAACCAAATTACTAGCAACTCATTTACGAGAATGTAACCAAAAAAAAAAAAACTAATAATTATGAGGATAAATTTCAATTATTGTTCCGAAAGATCTGTGTCTGAAAAAATCAAAATTAATTTAGAAATTTGTGGAACAATTATATTATTCCTATTACAAATTCTCGTTACATAATTGTTTGATTACTTGTACACAGTGATATTTTTTTTTTTTTATTTTAATCATGAAAGGTAAAAGGGAATAAAGGAATCTTGTATAATTTTATTCTCAATTTACCATTTGCTTAACTAAAAATAGCCCAATAAATTCTACTAAAATCAACAAAGTAACTACATTTTTTACCTCAAGTCGTATTATTTTGTGTGGATTTCCATACAAATTTGTTGGGATAAAAATGAGCAGCGGAATCAAGATTTCACTAAGCGGATTCAAAGTCAATATACAAAGATGTCAAAGAGATTCGACATCTACTACATATATTTATGAAAAATAATTTTAACCTTGAATATACAATGAAATTTCCAGCCAAAGTGGATTCAAATTAAACCCCCTATGCTCCGCTCATGAAGAAAATTGTGATAGTATTTGAAAGGTATTATGCTTAGTATTCTTGATAATTATTTAATTTGGAGCTTGGAACTTGGATTCATAACTTCGAGTGTCTACAATAAAACTAATACTCACTAGATACAACTAATGTAATATTTCTGATGAAGATGAGAATCAATTATTATTCTATAAAATTCTCTTTATTCTATATTTTTTTAATTGTTTAGTAAACAAAATATCTTTTTTTTTTTAAAAAAAAAAAAATACTGCTCAGTATGGGCCATTCGGTCCCAAAACAGGATTTCACAGATAAAAACAGTACTCATTAGCGATGCAAAAGTATATACGATTTCTAAAAATTGTCTTTCCAAGCTAATTTGCATTTATTAAGTAAGCTATAGAATAACTTAACCAAATACCTTTAAATTAATGTTATTGACTTGTTTTTGAATGAATACGATAGAGTTAAAGACATATTCTTTTTTAAGTGAAGGTAATATACAACACAAAATGTTGGGCCCGTGCAATGACATCTAGTGTATATATATATATATATATATATATATATATATATATATATATATATATATATATATATATATATATACGGATGGGCCTACAAGGCCTCAACATGTACAAATACTACTGACCTGACATAACTGACCACGAGTGTACATACGTTTACAAAAGCCTCTAAGAGTATCTGACATCAAAATATGGTCGGGGCTAGGGGTGTACATGGACCGGGTTGGGTCGGATTTTTTAAAGGCCAAACCAAACCAATTACATCGGATTTTTAAATCTATAAACCAAATCAAACCAAACCAACAAAAGTCGGGTTTTTCAACCTCGGGTTTTCTCAATTTTTTCGGGTTGCTCAGGTTTTTCGGGTTTTTTCCTATAAAGTCTTCATACAAAACATATAACTTGCACTTCAAATATTTCTTTAGTCCTACTAAGATACGACTATCTAATTGAGATATTTATTAAGAAAATAACACAAAACGTGATGAGAGATGACATTGTACTAAAATATTCAACAACAAAAATTAATGAAATTGCATAAAATAAAATGATCATAATCTAAAAGTACAAAGTCATGCTACAATAAATACAGCTAATTTATAAGGCATGTAAAAAATGATCATAATCTAAAAGTATTAAGCCATACTAAAAATACTAAAATAAATACGGCTAATTAGTATTAATTACATGACAAGATATTAAATAAAAAAATAAAATTAAGTTTTGTATTTTCACTTTCTAAACTAATATAAAACTAAAGAATAGATATCAAAATTGTTGTCATTCCAGTGTTAGATATGAATTTCTTTTGTTAGCATTAGTATTGATTTCATTTTTGTTGAGATACTAATATCATTGGGCTATAAAACTTATTCGACCATTCAAAATTCTAATTCCAAACTTGAAATAATATGTTAAAAGATAAAAAACTATGAAAAAGTTAAAGAAACATTTATAAATTACATTATGAACAAATATTTTTATGTATAAAATATGTTTGGAATCTTATAAATGTAATGTCGGGTTGGTTTGATTCGGTTTGACTTTTTTTAGTTAAAACCAAATCAAATCAATAGTATTCGGGTTTTTCTTTTTAAAACCAAACCAAGTCAAACCAAACTACTAGTTGGATTTTTTCCTCGGTTTGGTTCAGATTATCGGTTTGGTACGGTTTGTCGGTTTGCTTTGTACACCCCTAGTCGGGACAGGGTCCCGGCCTACCCATGAAGTTTGTAAACATGATCTGTCAACTTGACAACTATAGTCGGCTGCACTCCGAATGAAATGGAGTCTTACCGATCCTCCGCTGAATATCAACCCTGTCAACTGTGAAGGCTCGCCAAACTGGATGCCTGAACCTGCAGCATGTAGGCATGAAATGCAGCGCCTCAATAATGGCGTCAATACAAAGAAATGTTCCCTTAATTTTAACTCTCAATACGTATTTAATTTGTTCAGGCCGTTCAAATTAGATGAAATTGTGTATAATTGGGTTCTTGTTATACATTGTGTCCTTCGTTGAGGACAAGGAGTTCCAGTGCTTTTTATCCAGTTAACTAGCAATGGTCTTCTGGACAGTACGTTTTGAGAGGAATCTTTGAGAATTTGGCTTAGGATTGGCCAAGGGAACAAAGGAGTTGGTTGGTTGGGTTTCCCACATGGGAGAGCTGGGATCGATTGCCCTCACCAGCAGCCTTCTCAGTTAGAGCTTGTCGCACCTGGCTTGCCTAGTGCGATTTACATATCCTGTGTGGTTCGTGAGCTATTGCACAGTGAGCAGGTTATCCAGTGCTCACCCGAAAGGGTATAAGCTCTTTGCGGGTTTCACGGAGTTCCATTTTTCATTTTTATTTTGAGACATTAGATTTGATTGAACTATTACTTTGATATGATCCTAAAGGGCATAATGGGCGCTAATGGCTCAAGGGCATGGAAGAGGACGTTAGAGACACTTGTGGACCCACATAAGAGAGCATATGGCGTGTGGAAGATAGCTTGGCACGTGGATGAGGAGGCTAATACTCAAAGTAGCTAGGAGCGCAAAGCGGCTAGAAGTGGAACTAAGAATCCAATTCAAGGCTAAGATTGTAAATTAAGGTCATAATTGCAAGCATTGGACAATTGGAGCATTAAAGACCCGTGTTGGGGTTATTTTCGCAAAGAGCTACTTTAGGGCCTTTGTTGTAATGTCGAGACTATAAATAGTACACTTAGTCTTCATTTGCTCCTTAGCTTGCATATTGATGAAAACTCAAATTTGAGAGAATTTTCATATAGTTTGTTTGGTTATTGTTCAAGTGTGATTTTCAAGTTGTGAAGTGAATTGCTTATCCATTGAATTCATCTAGATTGCTCATTTGTGGATTCAAATTGAGTCTTCTTCCTTGAATTCAAATTACTTAGGTTCTTTGGTTGAAATCCAATTAGTAGGGTTTAAGTTTCATATACCTAAGTTCAGTGGCGGACCCAGGATTTAAGGGTCGTGGGTGCTTCCGGCCTGGAAACTAAAGCACTCAACTATGTTATTGATTTCCAGGGTGCCTTTTTAATATTTATAACCAAATTTCATATATTTCTTATATAACTATACCTAATCTACGACGGGTTTAATGGGTGCTGGAGCACCTCCAAAATGTACATAGGTCCGCCCCTGCCTAAGTTTGCCTATAGATTTCATTACCAATTGGGTCTAGTATCTATCCTTCTATCTTCTCACCCCCAATTTCCCATATCCTTTTATTTCCTTTTATTTTTTGTTTGATTCTTAGAGTTTCTCTAGGTTGATTGTTCTCATACTTTAAAAAGAAAAAAGGAGTAATTTGTAATGTGAAAACTAACCATGTGCTTTAATGCATCTCATACACAAATCTGGGAGCTCAACCAGCCAACATGACTTCCGAATAAAGGAGTTAGGAAATTAGGATCTCAATTTCATTTCATGGGTCAATACCAAATGCGTTTATGCGATGATATAAAAAGTATTTCTACATTAATTAGGTTATTTTAGAAGTAATTATATATAATTTTATCTATGATATTGATTGATAATTTAAAGTATTATGTAACTTATTTTAATAGATTAAATTAAATTAATAATTAAAAACTTTATTATACTATTAGTAGATATAGCTCAAATTCATACCAAATTGTTATTAGATCTCCACAAACTTTATAGGGTTTAAATTTATCAGTTTCAGGCAGCACTATGGTCTTGATTTCTTAGAAATGAAGAATGCTATCATCGGATGCTAGGAGTACGTACTATGCTTTGCACGGCCACTTATCATCCTATAAATTTATTTAGTGAGCACGAGCTCATGTACTGAAGCATCCATATGCCTTCCTCTGATCTTATTAATTAACAAGTATTTCTTTGGTATTTTTTTCTCCTTTTTTTGCTCCTTTAGAATTAGTTTCTCTGCCTTTTCTCACATGTTATGACTAATGAGTGACAAATCCACATTATCTGTTGACATATTTAGAATACTACTCCTTTTTGATAGGAATTAGGCACCTTTCAAGCAGGATGGATCGGGCAATTTACCATGTGCCTACTAGACCTTATTAAATAAATGAATTGTTTGATAATCGAATTAAACAAGCATATTAGTGTTGTCGGTAAAAATGGTCACTTTGGAGCAGGAGTTCACGACGCCAGCCAAGCCGCAGAAACAATCACTTGCAAAATTATAAGATAAAATTACGCAATAGACTTAATTTAGTCCAGACTTTTCTTTCTCTAGCCTTTTCTGGGGGGCATATTGAAAAATTAACTAAATTCATTTCTTAAAATATTTCATAAGCATAGGACTCAAATGTTTTAGGGAAAAAATTACACTTTAGCCCATTCTCCTAGGTTATCAAATCTTATTCGTATTTGTGACATTCATTCTCTTGAAAGTATGCTCATTGATTTACCTCCTTCCAAATACATTTGATAGTAGTCTTGTTTGCTTCAAGTAAATATTACTTACAATCTTCAATTATAGTTCTAAGAGGGTGGCATTAATATGTCCTTTGTGATAACTTGATATAATAGTCAATCTGTTTCCACTAATACTTCTTCCGGATAAAAAAAAGAGTTCACTTAGCCATTTGTGCACACCTCTTAAGAAAATACTAACTTCTAGACAAAAATAGATAATTTGACTAAACTACCCCTGATTAAATAGACATTGGATTTAATCATAAAACACTTAATAGGGGCAAATATGGAAAAATAAGGTTAATTCTTTCTTGTTTTGCTAAGTGGACTCTTTTTTTTTTTATCCAAGAAAAAAAGGCTAAGTGAACTTTTATTTTTATTTTTTTTATTTGGAGGGAGTAATTCTTTACATCCATTTCTTTTGCTAATTTTAGCCCTTGCTTGATATCCCATAGTTCTCTAATGAGGGTTGAAATAGATTTATCATATATGAGTATCCACTTTCTACATATCCCAAAAAATCAGATTCATTTTGAGTCTTGACGTTGCAATCAGTACTCAGTGTAATATTTCTTTTAATTTAAACTTCCAATGCATTGACATTAACAGTTCTCCTTCCCACTATTTGAACGTAAATCATAAAAGCAAAAGGGTGAAACACAAAAGGCAGCTCAAAAGCATAGGCAAGAGGATAGGTAGGGGAATATAAAAATAGTCAGACGACAAGTAAAAGATAAGCTTTCTTTCTTTCTCCATCAACTTTAAATAAAGCTGACAGTCTCCTTGCACTACTTTTTAACAATGCTGCATGTCAATATGGAACTTGCCTACCAGAGTTGGTAATAAGAGCTTATTATTTGCAATTTGCAAAGCCTCTTTGTTTCTGGATTTCGCTCTGTTATTGAACTATGGATTCTCTTCAAATGAAGAAAATTCAAGCCATCAACAAGTACAGGAAACAGCGGCTTCTCAACAAGCTCATGTTCTATTCTTTCACTGCATTGACTTCCATTTTATTACCCTCAAGTCCTCTTTGGTATCCCCTTCTTTGTGCTTTCCTTAAATCCCTTCTCTTTGACTCTCTTCCCAAAATTTGCGCATTATTTTTCAGTTCTAAGTGCATCTTCATAGTTGGGAATATCATAATCATATTTCTTGTTGGAGAGTCTAAGATCTTCAAATCAAGATCCTCTTCTTCTTTATCATCTAATGTACTGAAACAGAACTATGCAGCAGAGCAAGAAAATGAAGAGAAGGGTCAGAAAAACTTTATCTTTCTTGCTGGAGAGACCAAGATTTCTAGATCAAGTTATTCTTGTTCTTTACCCTTTATTGTAAATTTGAAACATGGGGAGCAAGAAGAGGAATTTTGTGGATATGTTGATGAAGAAGAGAAGGACCAGAATGGTGTTAATCTTGAAAGTGTGATGGATGGAATTAGGGGAAACTACTGCACCAGCAAATGCAGAGATAATGAAGAATTAGAGAAGGAAGAAAAATTTAAGGAGTACAAATTTGGTACAGAGCCTAATGAGTTAAGCAAGAGAGCTGATGATTTTATTGCGAGGGTCAACAAGCAAATTAGGCTTGAAGCTGGATCCATGATTTAGGCCAGCATTCAGGGAGTAGTTATATTTTCCCATTGTAATGCCTCTAGAGTTCAACTTCTGTAGCTAATATGCATTATTTCTTCCTTCAGGAACTAATGCAAAGAAATAATGCAAATGTAAAATCTGTCCAAACATGTTAATGTGTGAACATTCAATGTAGAGTAGTACTCATGTTTTTTTTTTTTCTTTCTTTTTCTCCGATATTTTAAAAAGAATGATACTAAATCCGTCCCAATTTATGTGACACTTTTTGCTTTACGAGACTCGATTTGACTAAAGTTTGAAACTAAATTGAATTAGATTAACTCAATATTCTAAGATTAAAATTTATATATTTGAAAACTACATGAAAAATACTGTAAGTTGTAACTTTTCTCATATCAAATTAGTGAAAAAGTACATCTTAAAATGTTGGTCGATGGTCGAACTTCAGGCAGTTTGAATTTGGGTAAGCGAAAAGTGTCAAACGAAGGGTGTATTTTTATATATTCAATTACTTTTTTATTTTGGTCTTTTATTTTACATTTAATATTATAATTTTATAATTATAAATATGTCATATATAAAATGCTAGACCATAAATTCAAAGGACACTTTTGATACGCTATACATATTTAATTATTTGTTAAAATTCTTTTTTCATATTTAAGGACTGTCAAATGAAATAATGAAGTGGTTGAAGCGGCAAATGTTGCTTCGAATTATAGTTTCTTTAAACCAAAACCTAAACATGAATAGAAAAATAGCAAAGTTCGTTTATTATGTATGAGGGAGGTGTGAAAAAAAAGTAAGTTGGGGAAATCCACTTATTTTTTTGGCGTAGTTTTTTTCGTTTGGCTTAGATAAACTAAGTTAAATGGGTCCAATTATTTTTTTGAAAACAAATGACTTATAAGTCGATCAAACAAAAAAAAAAAAAATAAGCTTACAATCCAACTTATGAGGTTTTAGTTTAGAGCCCGTTTCGCTTAGCTTATAAGTTGCCGAAAATTTATAAAAAAAAAAAAAAAAGTTAATTTTTATTTTTTTTTATGGCTTATGCTTTTTTTTAAGCACATTCAAACAGGCTCTTAATATATATGTTTCGAAGAGTCATAAACAGTAACATTGACTATTTAATGAAGATTGAAAATATTTATTTTTGACAAACTTAAAGATTCAAAAATGCTCGGAATACATTTAAAAGACTTTTCAAAATCTACCTCAGATACTTTTGTCGTTTTCCCCAAGTATGAATGTGGCTAAACTTAATTTCTATTGAGTTAATTTCCTAAATGGTCACTCATATTTTAGAAATTACCTTCTAAAATCACTTTTATTTATTTTAGGACTAGAATTTCACTCAACTGTCATTATTTTTCTTAGAATATACTAAACACTACAAAATCCTCCTTCTCTTCTAAGTGGCATGCCATATCACATTAAAACTCTATTTTTTTAATAATAAATTTATTTAACTCAAAGCAACTCATTTAATCCAACTCAACCCATATCTTATATCCGATGTAGGCCAAAATATCCAAAGAAGCAATGTTATACCTGATTTTATATCGGATTGAACCATGGGAAGACACAAAGGTTTAATACTCGATTTTATACACGTTATTTTGCAGTAGGGGGATTTTGGACAGCTCCAGAGGTTTCCGCAACTTCTCTGCAAATTCTTGCAAACTTCAACAACCAAACCAGCTAGAACAAAATCAACAAATCTGTGGTTAATATTTGTCCAACTTCTGGAAAAAATTTGTTAGCTAGGGCAACTCGTAGCATACGAGTTAAACATCTTAATATTGAATAAAAATAAAAATAAAAATAAAAAGTTGTCCACCATACTTCAACTCCAAAATATCAAGGCATAACTTTTTATTAACCGGGTCTAATAGCAGTTGTAATCGTTCAGTACTATTGAACTTTGTGTTTAGTCATTACAGGTGCAAACTAAATAATAATTTTATCTACTAAAGTTTGAACTCTAATTTGCCTTCATTTGATGCTGATTTCAAAGTTTAGCTCTTTTTCTTTATATATCTTTTTGGAAAAGTATATCTAATTTTATAATATACTTATGTGTAATTGTATATCTAATTTTATAATATACTTATGTTTAATTGTACACCAAAATACACTCCATCTGTTTCATAGTAAGTGTTGTTTTGCCTTTTTATTTTGTTTCCAAATAAGTGATGTTTTACAAAAACAAGAAGGCATTAACGTTTTCCATCTAATTTTACCCTTATTTAAATAAGTGAAGTTTTACATAATCAAGAAACCATTTAGTGCTTCTTTTTCAAGGCATTTGATAGAGGGTAAGTTAGTAAAAAACACTTCTAACTTTTTAGGAATGAGTAGTTTTTTTAAGGGGTGTGCCCAAACTAAAACCACCACTTGTTATGAAACGGAGGAAGTATTATGCTAAATGGGTCGTGGCATTATGTCCTAGAACTCACACTTTTAGACCAGAAAATGGGTATACGTACTTTTACTCAATTTTGTAGATAAAGTTTAAGCTTTTTGTTTATGCTTTATCGTTATTGATAGGTATCAATATTTCAGAAAAGTATTTTGTCTTTTTATCAGTATAAAATCGCTTCTTGAATGTTGTTTAACTGGGTCTAAATTGGTGACATGGGTTGAGATGGGTTTGTATGAGTTAAACAAGTTTATTGTTAAAAAAAATAGGATTTAATATGACACGGCATGTCACTTAGGAGAGAAGGAAGGTTTTGTGGTGTTTAGTATATTACGAGGAAAACAAGGATAATTGGGTGATACTTTAGTCCTAAAAAAAACAAAAGTGATTTTAGGAGGCAATTTCTAAAACATGGATGACCATTTAGGGAATTCACTCAACTTCTATTGGACATTAATTAATTAACTAGTCTAATATACAATTTTTTTTTTAAAAAAAAACTCTGCTTGTTCCGAACAAACTTGTTAGTTTCTGGATTCAGTCAAATGACAACAGAGTACGAGCCTGTTTGGCTTAGCTGATTTAATGTAGCTGATAAGCATTAAGTGCTGATAAGTGTTTTGAAGTGCTGAGGTTGATTTAATAAATAAACAGTCACGTATTTGGATAAAAGTGCTGAAACTAATGATAAGCAGTTGAAGTGTTTGGCCAAAAAGTGCTGATAAGCACCGTTGCTGTTAAAATGACTTAAATGTGCTTAAAATTATTTACACTAACAACGACGTGATTTTACAAGATCTTAAATTTGAGGTAAATTCAAATACAAAATATTTCTTGTCTCATTTATTTTGATACTAAATTGATTAGATAAATATAAATTATTTTATTACAAGCTAAAAATCATAAGCTATAATATACTAATTAATAATTTGACTACTTTTTTTTTAGTAAAAAACATACCTAAATAGTACACAAAATTGTATAGAAGAAATATTAACAAAAAAATAAAAAAAATAAAAATTTGATGCTAATTAATTTAAAACATTCAAGTATCATAAATATCCTCAACAATCAGATCACGAGTTGCCATCCAAATGTTAAAAGGTTTCATGTTGTCTATTTTCCTTCGTTTTTGAATTTATATTTTATGCTTATCAATAAAAAGTAATTATTTTTCTTCCAGTTTGATTCTCTCTTGAAATGAATACTCCATAGTAATTATCTTCTAACGTAGAGAAGTATGGGAGGGTTCCATGCTTTACAAAACCCACAAATCAAAGCCATTGATGTGAAGTTGGAGAAAGGTTCCATGCTTGGTCGTGGAACTCGAATTCCACGATGAACTACTAAAAAATATTATGGACAATTATTTACCGAAAATAATGCCATGGAGAACCGCAGAATTGTTGTGGAAGTTGAAGAGATGGAGGAATTTTTAGGTTTAGAAGAACAAGTGAGGGAGTGAAATCATGGAGAACGTTAGGGATTTTATTTATAAAATAAGGTATTTTAGGGATTACGTAAAAATATTAGGGATAAAATTATAAAATGTTTGGTCAAATCTAAAGTGCTTATAAGCTATATAATCATAAGTTGGGGATAACCGGCTTATCGCTAATGACCTATTTTGACTTATAAGCACTTGAATTTTAAGCAATTGTGTATTTGTCAAACACGTAGATAAGTTTTAAAAAAATGCTTATAAGCTAGTTTGACTAGCTTATAATCTTGGCGAAACAACCTCTAATTCAATCCACTCGTCTTTTGTTTGATTAAAGGTCGAAATAATTTCATTGGTATCCTACAAACAAAAATTAGTTTCGAAGTCTTCTCTTCTAAAACCTAAACAATTGTCAATTTACAAAATGGTGCCTTTTTTTTTTGTCAAACACGTAGATTTTTTTTTTAATTTCGTTTTTTATATTTAAAAAAAAAAAAAATGCGAAATAAAAAAAAATAAAAATAAAATTTTGCCCTTCGGCTAAAACTCATAGTTCAGGGTTCGAACCCACACGCAAATAAAAATTTATAAGCTAGTTTGACTTATGCCTTATGGGTGCGGACTTATAATCTTGGCTTTGAAACAACCTCATTAATTCAATCCACTCGTCTTTTGTTAAAAATATATATATATATATTGATTAAAGGTCGAAATAATTTCATTGGTATCCTCCCGTGGAGACTTTTACTTAAAAAAATATATAAATTTGTTGCACAAACAAAATTATATTTTTTTTAATTTCGTTTTTTATATTAAAAGCGAAAAAAAAATAAAAAATAAAAATTTGTTGCAGTCTTCTCTTCTTTTTTAATATAAAACGAAATTAAAAAAAAAAAAAACAAGAACGTTTAAAAATAAGCATGCGAAGAGTGACACGACAACTTGAAGTGAGCGTACGCGTCGAATTGCTTCAAACAAACTACCAAATACAAACACCGCTTCCTTGTTTCAATCCATATCCATGAGTATTTCTTTTCCCTTTCTTTGTTCTTTATATCACTTAATAAACGTTCCATTGCAAAGCTTAATTATAGTTCACAGTTGCATATTTTCTGTAAGAGCACACAACTAAGTAATTAGTAATAGCCATGGTGTTATTGGACTTAATTCATGGGTTTCTTAACTTAGTAGCTCCTCCATTTACCTTCTTCAGCTTGCTGCTTTTCGTGCCACCTTATCAGTTTTTCAAGTACTTCCTTTCAATTTTGGGCTCCGTTTTTGGTGACAGTGAGGATGTTGCTGGCAGGGGCTTCCCGTTATTTTACTCGATTTTATACCCGTTATTTTACAGTAGGGGAATTTTGGACAGCGACCAGAGGTTTCTGCAACTTCTATGAAAATTCTTGCAAACTTCAACAACCAAACTAGCTAGAACAAAATCAACAAATTTATAATTAATATTTGTTCAACTTCTGAAAAAAAATTGTTAGGACAACTCGTAGCATACAAAAACCTAGAGTTAAACATCTTAATATTGAATAAAAATAAAAAATAAAAAGTTGTCCACCATACTTCAACTCTCCAAAATATGAAGGTATAATTATTAACCAGATCTAATAGCAGTTGTAATCGTTCAGTACTATTGAACTTTGTGTTCAGTCATTACAGGTGCAACTAAATAATAATTTTATCTACTAAAGTTTGAACTCTAATTTGCCTTCATTTGATGCTGATTTCAAAGTTTAGCTCTTTTTTCTTTATATATTTTTTTTTGAAAAAGTATATCTAATTTTATAATATACTTATGTGTAATTGTACACCAAAGTATACCCGATCTGTTTCATAATAAGTGTTGATTTACAAATCAAGAAGGCATTAACGTTTTCCATCCAATTTTACCCTTATTTAAATAAGTGGAGTTTTACATATTTAAGAAGCCATTTAGTACTTCTTTTTCAAGGTACTTGATTAAGGGTAAGTTAGTAAAAAACACTCCTAATTTTCTTGGAATGAGTAGTTTTCTTAAGGGATGTGCCCAAACTAAAAACACCACTTATTATGAAAAGGAGGGAGTATTATGCTAAATGGTTCGTGGCATTATGTCCAATAACTCACACTTTTAGACCAAGAAAAGGGTAAACATACTTTTACTCAAATTTGTAGAGAAAGTTAGGCTTTTTGTTTATGCTTTATTGTTATTGATAGGTATCAATATTTCAGAAAAGTATTTTGTCTTTTTATGAGTAAAAAATTGCTTCTTTGAATGTTGTTTAACCCGGTCTAAATCGGTGACATGGGTTGAGATGGGTTAAATGGGTTTGTATGAGTTAAATATGTTTATCGTTAAAAAAATAGAATTTAATGGGACATGACATGTTACTTAGGAGAGAAGGTGGGTTTTGTGGTGTTTAGTATATTACGAGGAAAACAAGGATAATTGGGTGATACTTTAGTCCTTAAAAAAATAAAAGTGATTTTAGGAGGCAATTTAGAACATTAATTAATTAAATAGTCTAATATACAAACTTTTAAAAAAAAAAAAAAAAAACTCTGCTTGTTCCAAACAAATTTGTTAGTTTCCGGATTCTGTCAAATGACAACAGAGTAATTCAATCCACTCGTCTTTTGTTTGATTACGGCCGAAATAATTTCATTGGTATCCTACAAACAAAAATTAGTTTCGAAGTCTTCTCTTCTAAAATCTAAACAAGAACGATAAGCATGTGAAGAGTGACACGACAACTTGAACCGAGTGTACGTACGTGTCGAATTGCTTCAAACAAACTACCAAATACAAACACCGCTTCCTCGTTTCAATCCATATCCATGATTATTTCTTTTCCCTTTCTTTGTTCTTTATATCACTTAATAAACGTTCCATTGCAAAGCTTAATTATAGTTCACAGTTGCACATTTTCTGTAAGAGCACACAGCTAAGTAATTAGTAATAGCCATGGTGTTATTGGACTTAATTCATGGATTTCTCAACTTAGTAGCTCCTCCATTTACCTTCTTCAGCTTGCTGCTTTTCGTGCCACCTTATCAGTTTTTCAAGTACTTCCTTTCAATTTTGGGCTCCGTTTTCGGTGACAGTGAGGATGTTGCTGGCAAGGTTGTCATCATAACTGGGGCTTCCTCTGGCATAGGAGAGGTTATCTATTAACTTGACTTATTTTCTTTGATGTATACATTTGACATTCCCTCTTTCAACTAGTTTAGATTAACGTCGTCATTTAGGCCTCTCCCTATCAAAAAGAGTTATCTCTTAATCCTTCTGTTCTAATTTATGTGGCTATATGTTTTGATTGGATACAAAGTTTAAGAAAGAAATAAATCTAAAATAAGTTATAAGGTGTTTGTGTGGTTATAACTCATTTCATTAAGGTTAATATAAAAAGTTTAAGATTAAGCTATTTCTAAATATATAGTATGAAATATGATTATTTTTTGAACGGACTATAACGGAACGTATCATACATAAATTACTGAGAGAGAACAGTCAAGAAATGAATTGTGGGCCTTATTCAATCCAAAAGCTAGCACAAGAAAAGATATAGAAAAACATATGTGGGACTTGATCCACTCTGCACAGTGGGGACATTTGGAGCTTGGACAGTATAAATAGATCTTGAGTTTAACTCAACCCTAAAAGTTAGCTCAAAAGATAGCTCAAGAGGGTGAGAATTATCTAAAATCATATAACGAGACAAATAACCTAAGCACTCATAAAGAAATAGGCCTTTGGATAAACTAGTTAAAAAGGTGAGCATTGCCTAAGATCAGATAAAGGAACAAATAATCCAAGTCTAAAGTGATGTTGGACACAACATTTATCTTTATGCTTCGGACTCACAACCTCTGATTAAATGTGGAGGGTCACAACATATTTTGGGCTTTCTTTTATTTGGATATTTTATTTGGTGTAGATGGTTGATAGCTATAAAAATGCTTGATTTTGCAGTATTTGGCCTATGAATACGCAAGAAGAGGTGCTTGCTTAACCATCGCTGCAAGAAGAGAGAAGAGTCTACGTGAGGTAGCCGAAACGGCACTTAACCTAGGCGCCCCAGATGTTTTAGTGGTTCCAGCTGATGTCTCAAAAGTTGAAGACTGTAGAAAGATCGTTGATACAACCATGACTCACTTTGGACGATGTGAGATTCGATTTGTTTGATTCTCCTACTTATAATGCTTTTGAAAGCTTTAATTATGTTAATATTGACAAACTTTTTATTACATGCAGTGGACCATCTGGTTAATAATGCTGGAATGACTGCAGTTTCTCTGTTTGAAGAAACGGAAGAGATCACTAACGTTAGATCCATCATGGTAATAATAATATATTCATGTCAAGGGTTAATATGCAAATGGAAATTACTCAATTAGTCATTACAAATAGTTTGAACTCCGCCCACCTAATATATAAGAAACTCTGAAATTTCATACAAGCAGATTTTTGGCATTTGCAGGACATCAATTTCTGGGGCTCAGTTTATATGACAAGGTTTGCAGTTCCGTACCTGAGATATAGTGAAGGTAGAATCATTGTGCTTTCTTCTTCAGCTTCTTGGATGCCTACTCCAAGAATGAGCCTTTACTGTGTAAGTCCACAAACTTTGGTGTTTCCCTATTTTAACCCATGCTGGACAACTTTACATTTGTTTTGACCCTTATTTTTTGTCATGGTAGGCAAGCAAAGCCGCAATGGCACAATTTTTTGAGGCGTTAAGGATTGAATTCGGACGGGACATCAAAATAACATTGGTGACACCTGGCTACGTTGAATCAGAAATGACGCGGGGAAAATTCATAGACGAGACCGGAAAAGTAGATGTTAATCTTCAAATGAGGGATGTAAGTTTGCTTTTTAGGCTCGTTTCCCAAACATCAGCCCCCGCGTCTCTCTCTCGCGCACATTCCCGGTGCTTGCACTAGAATACTGAGTACATGATATGTGTCGTTCATGCATACATTTATCATTAAATCATGGTTATTTAATGCATGTAATGTCAACTCAATTTATGACTTAAACCAAACTAATTGTGATTTGGTGCAAACATTCATGGAGTCCTATCAAATTACTAGCGTCGCTGAAGACAATTCTGTGATTAACTTGCTAGGTTCTAGATATACACATGCTCATTCTATGCCAAATTATGCCACAAAGATTTGACCTGTGACTATTACTAGTGAAGTTAGTATTTCATCAAATCAGCTACATTTTATTAAGATATGGAGGTCGACTGTAGATAGAACTCAATTTTTTGTGGGTCGAATTGATTATAGTGTGAAGTTTTAATTCCAGCTACAATTCAAGATACTTGACTCTAAATTGGACTTAAATTTATGTGATATAAGTAATCATGATTTCTCTGTCCCCGGTACCCTCAATGGCTAGAAAATGAATCATGATACACGTGTTAATTTACGCGGTATTGATGTCTAGTTAAACTTATTTTATATGTTCAAGACAATCATTTGTTTCTATGGGATGTTCCTGTGGTTAAAATGTGACAATGAACCACAACGTCATGAGTTTGAATTTCAGTAACCTCTCAGTTACTGTTATCAAGTGGCAATGTGGTCGCCAAGGAACTTCATAAATAATGTACTAATATGGGGGTTTACAAAATAAACCAGGTGCAAGTGGGCATAACCCCAGTGGTCAAAGTAGAAGACTGTACCAGAGACATTGTGAATGGCGCTTGTCGCGGAGAGAGATACATTACTGTGCCAGCTTGGTTCAGGGTCACCTACTTGTGGAAAGTTTTCTGTCCGGAGGTTGTTGAGTGGATTTTGAGGTTGTTGTTGCTTACTGGTTCGGGAACTTCATCCGAGGATGCTTTGAGCAAGAAAATATTGGATTACACTGGCGTTAAGAAAGTCTTCTACCCTGAAACAATCCAAGAGCTGGAACCTCAGACCAAGTGATTCTATCAGTCCAGAACTGGAAGCTATATTAAGATCTTTGTATCTCTGTTACTAGAAATTTTAGCCAGGAGAAGCTTTTAATTCAGAGTGTTTTGTAATTGTGAATCTTGATGTTGGTTGTATTAGCGTGTCTTCCTGTATACTCCTCCTACACAATTGTAAGAACAGATCAACAAAATAAATTTTCTCAATATGGCCGCACATAACTAAGGTGAAGAGAGTCGAGTTCGTGCAACTGTATAAAAAACAATTAAGGATTTTTAGGAGATAGTATGGTAGTTTATTGTAGGATTTCCCTTTTATTTCCTCGTAATAGCTTACAGCCCATTTACAACTGCCTCAAACATGCTATTAGCAGTTCGTGAATACGATATTTATGATATTGACGAACTGCCAATTTACACCTGATTCATAACATATCGAAGATGCAATTTTCGTTTAAGTTTGCCCGAATCATTTTGGGTCCATATCTCAGTCCTGTCTGTAATAATACTCTCTTTTGCTGGTTCAGCAAATCATAGTAATATAGATTGGTGCTCCAACCATTATTCATTTTCAAAGAAGAGAAGAGAAACAGAAGATAAATGTTCCGTCGGCTTGTACATGGTTAGAGCATGCTGAGCCTGAAATATTGAGCAATATTTAAGTCCTTATCAAACCTACAGAACATTCTTGATATTATGGTGTACCATTGCCTGATCAAAACTAAAATGTGGTATTGGTCAATTTTCTAGTTTTGCGCTACCTTGTGTGACTGGTTAGTTTTCTATTTCGCACATCGTTGTGGTCGAGCACCATCGGAAATCTTCAGCTTTTACCTTATTTTTGGTATCTTGAAATGGAGCTTGGATTACGATTTATTCGAACCCAGTAATTTGGCTCGAATTAAAAAGACACATAAGTGATTTCGAACCCATTAATCAAATAAGTTGCGGTAGAACTCCATCCTCAATTATGAAATGAGCTAACTACCCCTAAAGTTCAAATTGGAGCCGCATATGCTACTACCCCACTATCACAGTCTACCTAACTCCAAATTACTCCACTTTTTAATATATTACTAATACATTGGCGAACAAATCATCAACTAAGCAAAACAATACTTAAAAAAAACCAATAATTTCTTTTGTTTGTGTGTGCGCAAATTGAGGTCACCAAAACATTGTGACATTAAGTTCTGCTGCCACAACGAACTACCAAATAACACCTGCATCGTACCACATTTTCTTTCATAAAATCTCAAAGACATTAGATATGGTTTTCCTTTTAAGTTTGTCCGAATCTCTTGGGGCCATTTCTCGTCCCTTAACCGAAAAAGAACTAATCCCTGACATCTACATTAGTGCTGTTCCTGCGAATCATAACATAGGATGGTGCTCCAATTCATTTCCAAATTTGAAAAAGAGGAGACAAAAGAAGAATTCTGCCTTTTAATCACTTGAATATGATTGGAGAATGTTAATATATTTCTAGTACATAAAGCATTTTAACCCCACAAGTAGAACTCATACACGTGGAGAAAAAGGAAAAAGGAATCCCCCAAATGTTGATTCCTTACTGGACAGAGCTTATAATAACATGGCAGGAAATACGGCAAGTGCGATGCATACTTCATTCTATCCCGTCTCATTTTATTAGGCGACATTTAATTTGGGTATGGAGTTTTAAAACGAAACAAAACTTTTGAAATTTACCATTCTAAAATATGTAATAGATATTTATGTGATTATTATTATTATTATTATTATTATTATTATTTCGTGAAGTAAGGGTCAATAAGAAGTTCAAAATTAAATTGAATTCAATGGGAGAAAGGAAAATAAGGAGAAAAATGGAAAAAATCAGAGAAATCAGAAGAATATGAATTGGGAGGCGCCAAGTCACGCTTGCATGGATCGGAAGAGTAAGAAAATTAGGCCGCACATGTTCATACCTCAAGTAGTAGAAGAAAACAATAGAAATTAATTAAAAGGAGGGAAGAAGTGATTTCAGGAAAAAAAAAAATTAATGATAATAATGAGAAATGACATAAATGAGATGTCTTTAAATTTATGTAGATTTTCTAGCAATCAAATAAGGAAAAGAAAGTAAAAGTTTGACCAAATAGATAATTAATGCACTAGAAGAAAACAATAGAAAGGGGTGGAAATGGGAGGAGATTTCAAGAAAAGAAATAAATGATAATCACGAGGAATATCATAAGCAAGATGTATTAATTTTCTTCCGATTTTCTGGAAATACATAAGGATAAATATTCAGAAGAAAAAAAGAAGATAAATACTAAGACAAGATCATTACATTAAATACAGACATAGATATATAGATAGACCTAAGACTAGATTATATAATCAAGGGCTGGATTTGGTTAAATAGTAGGATTTTCTTAATGGGGAATCATGGGACCACCACATTTTTGCTATAAATACACATGAAAACTCACCTATAAGCATCACTTCATAGCATAAGAAAAAGAGCTAGTAAGAAATGGAAGCTAAGGCATTAAAGAAGCAGAGTGGAGTTTTACTAATCATGGTGATTATGGTCGCCTTAATTTATGCTCCAATTAAGGTGGAAAGTGCTTTTGGAATTAACTTAGATCCATGTACACCGCCTGCATGTGAAGCAGCATGCAGGAAAATCTTGAAGGACAAGTACCAAAGCTCGTCATGCGCGACTGGGCCTAAAGGAAAATATTGTATTTGCTTGGGATGATATATATGTACTTTGTTATAAATTTCAATTCACTTCTCCTCATATAATTCCATGTGAAGGGAAAGAGGGAATGTTGGGTTTATGTACTGTATCAGTCAGAATCTCATCAATGAAGTAATGTTCTTCACAATTCGAAGAAAATAGGTAGAAGTACCATTATTTATAACAGTACAAAATCTACTTTGATTAAAAAGTCAAAAAATCTTTTTCTATTTGAATTTGGCTACAAATTTTATTTAGACATCAATTAAATAAACTATCAAATAAATATCAAATCTTAAACAACTTTGAATTAGTCTTCCAATAAGTAGCTATTCGGCAAATCAATTTCTGAGTGATATCCAAATTAATTAAGAACCCGTTAATGTGTAATTAAATGGCTATTTTAATAGATAATTACCTTGTCTTTGTTGGAAATATTAGTAAGAACTAATGCTTCTTCGTTAGTAATAAATATACTATAAGATTAATTATCATGATTATGGAAAAGAAAAAATCGGAAGATGCTTTGACCAATCATCAAGCTAGGAGTACTCCTCTTTCTTTTTTTTTTAATTTTTTTAATTTTTTATATTACATATGGGGGAATTTACAATTAAAAAGTTGAGATTACAATGTGGGATTCGAACCACGCAGAGCATCTTACCTGTGTTGATTTTCCTCCAACAAGGTGAAAATTCTAAATGGAACAAGTAGTGCAAATACTAAGCGAACCAGTTGAGCTATTTTTTACTAATATTCGGGGGGAGTACTCCTCTCAGTTTTATTCCAAGTTAGTATAATTTATCAATCAACTGACCTTATTGAGTTGCCAGCCTTTGTGCTTTTAAAGCATTTCTTATGTTTTAGATTAGAAATTATTTTCATAGTGATGTGAGAAAAAAGTACTAGTTCCATTGTGTACATTCGCTTCTGTCTCAGGACCTCCAAGTTTGTCAATTAATCACTTCTATTTAATTTTTAAAAGCTGTCAGTAGCATGCAAAATATCACTTCTTATATCTTTAAGAAAGGTTTTTTGCAGAGTGAGTGTTTATTTGTTTTTAATCGGAGGTCCTTAATCTAAATATGGAAAGTTATTACCCCCTCCGATTCATAATAAGTGGTTGTCTAAGTTTATGCCCACTTCTTAAGAAATTGCCCACTCCTAGAAATTAAGAGTATTTTCACTAACTTACCCTTAATCAAATTTTACCACTTTCTAAATTGACATTGGGTATTGGAATTTGGATATTAGTTAATAAGGGTAATTTTGAAAGAATAAGTTCAATTTCTTCTTGAAATCCTAAAGCACCACTTAGTTTGAAAAAAAAAAAAAAAGCCTAAAACACCATTTATTTAGAAACCGAGGGAGTATTATTTTTTTAACACACTTAGGACCGAGTGAATCCTAGATAGGGACGGAGCTACAACTTCCGCTACAACGACCTGTTTGCTTGTAATTACAACGACCTGTTTGCTTGTCTTAATGTAATTACAGTGTAATTGCAAGTGTGTTGTTTGGTTGCACAAGTATAATTACACAGTTAGTTTAATTTAAAAATAAAATTTAATTATAAAAAAATTAAAATTAATATCTAAAAAATATGTGCCTTTATAAATGATATTAAATTAGTTATTTAATAATACATTGTTTCTTGAAAATATGTTAATTAATAATCATATATTTGTAACTAACATTGTAAAAAATAATTGATATATAATTTCAAATTAATAATATTTTTATTTTAATTGATTATAAAACGTAAAAGCATACCTTTTTTGTGAGAATATCATGGGATTGGATGTTTGATAAAAAAATAATATTTAT
Organism: Lycium ferocissimum; assembly: GCF_029784015.1. Taxonomy (NCBI): domain Eukaryota; kingdom Viridiplantae; phylum Streptophyta; class Magnoliopsida; order Solanales; family Solanaceae; genus Lycium; species Lycium ferocissimum. The sequence continues at coordinate 16,466,486 of NC_081346.1, read as the reverse complement.
AAATATAATGTCATAACATTATTCAAATGTTCTATCAACTGTAAGTGAAAAATAAACAGCAAGCAATGTGAAATAACAAGTCAATAGTACTAAAGCAAATATTTTTAAAATCGAAAATATAACCTAAATTCAAAATCCAAAAGAAAAAAATTTAACATAATACTCTTATGTCAAATTCCAACGTTACATAAGTAAGTTTCAACGTAACATAAGTAAATACTCCTATAATTCGAAAGAAAAGGAAAATATAAGTCTATAACCTCATCACTCAGCCAACCCTTGCGGGTCTGGCGCCTAGTATTATAGTGTTCGTTAATGATCCTAATTCCTAAGCATACTCCTAGGCCCTAGCTATCCGATTAAACATTAAACATTATAAATAAAATGACAAGTCACAATATTGACGAGGCCAAATCTTTTATTCTCAGAGAAGTCTTCACGGTCCATTTCTATTAAGATTAACCATTTATGTATGCTGTGAACTACTGTATAAAGAAAAGTCTTAGATCATATCAAATTCTTGTTAACTTAATACTTTGATGTTCTACTTTAATAACGTCACTCATTATATGCCAAATTTATTAATGACTCATTCTTTCTAATATTAAGAGATGTAGTTTCAAAAATTAGAATATTAGCATGGTTATGCTAAATGAATAAAATAAAAAACTAAAAAAAATACGAGCAATTACATGGAACCACAAGAATAAAGATTGGGAATGAAAAGAAAGGAAATGAAATATAAATACTATAAAAAGAAAAATATATTTTAAAAAGTAAAATAAAAAAGAAATTAAATAATAGAAATAAAAAATAAATCAGAAAAGAAATTAAAATAAAATAAAAAAGAAATTAAATTTTAGAAATTTAAAAAAAAAAATTAATGTTACGGTTCGCTTTTACGCGGGTAAGGCATAAAAGTTACTACGAGATTGTTGTTGCTCTAATTGAATTTTAGTGTTTTTAGAATCGTCACCTAATTTATTATGGAAAACTAGGAAAACCGGGTTTAAAGATTTTTCCAAAAAATGAGTAAAAATCTTTTGGACCAAAGTTCGAGGTAAGGTTGATGAAGGTTTTACGCACCCTAGTATTAAAGATCCGTAGAATACGGTTGACCTACGAGCTTCAATGTGTGATTAATGTACTTATTTGTTTAAAAGTGTTTAATTTTCCGCAAAATTGTTATTTCATTTGATTCATATCATGGTTTCAAGAAAAAATTAGGCAAAAAAATCCCCTTATAAAAAGGGGTTTTGGTTTTAAAAATCCACATAAGTGTTCAACTTACTCTATTCTTGGGACTAGAACACACCCAAAATTTCTCCCGAGTAGAATCGCTACTATTCTAGTCCAAATAAAATGGGTTTAGTTCTTATGGGTTTTATTATATATATATAGGAAAACATGGAGTATATTTCCTTTATATATATATGAAAAATGAAAGTTTGTTTAAGTCCAATATCATTTACTTTGAAGCTCATTTAAGACAACCTCACTCTAGTCCGAAGTCCATCTTATTTCTATTTGGTCCAAACAAAAATCCTCTCTTTTTCGGTCCAATAAGTTTTTTGGGCTTTAGCCCAAACAATCGAAAATATTTGAATTCAAAAGCAGTCCACTTCCAAGTTCCACCAACCCAATTTTTCTTATAAAGCCTCAAGTTTCTAATATTTAAACCATTTCCAGATTTTATTCAACTGTTTAAAATGTCTCAAAACCTATCAAAATGAACCTCAAGCCATTCTCCCCACCTTTCATCAAAAATTCGTTCCAACATCACATTTCACAAATATTTAAAGCCAACGGGCTGAAGGCCCAAAAGTTATTCTTGCCTCTTTTTCAAAATAAACAGTTTCCAAATCCTCTCATCAAAGGTCCAAAACTTGCTAATTAGCCATTTTGAGAAAATACAACCATTTACTTTATCCAAAAATAAGAGTTTGATTGTTAATCTTTCAGTACAATTAAAATGAGTACCAATTTTAGTTGTGTAAAATCAGAATTGACCAAGTTTGAAAGTGTTTTGAGCGACTTCCTAAAATACTAAGCGTTGATTTCTGAATTTTACACATGCATAGGAGTTTCATTATTTCATATGTTTGATACACATACATACATGGCAAGTAAAATAGAGAAAGAAAGTAAACTTTTAAACTGATGGCCTACCCAAGCCCATCAGTACCATTTTGACCCATTGGCTGGGCCTTCAAAAAATGAATATTTGCTTCCCTTCCTATGCTTTTAGTGGACTCGATCAAAGAGAGGGAGGTTGGGCCTCAGGCCCAACACTTATTGATGCAAGAGAAGGCCAGAAGGGCTCAAAGTTGGTTCCTATGAAACATACAAAAGATTAGGATTAGTATTTGGCCCAAGTAAGGATGCTAAATCACAAACAAGTACATTCAAACCAAATCAGTGCATAAACTAAACAAATGGTCATATAATGGCAATATATTTTTGTAGAAAATAGTGTAAGGTCCATAATGTTAAAGAAAATCCCAAAGCCCACATGGATCATTTACCTAGATTCAGGAAGAGAAGGAAAACAAAATATTCAAACCAAATATAGAATTTGTTTAAGCTACTGGAGGAGGCCCAAATATTAATTCAAATAGTTGGCCAAAGAGACTAAGCTGACACAAATATGGGCTCATATTCACAAGCGGCAAGAATGATATACCTCAAGAATACACGAATATATTCAATCCTATACACCTGTGAGGGTATAGAGTGAATATACTATATGTACTTTGGTATATTACCCAGTATACATGGAAGAAAATTAATGCATTAAGAAGAGATGAGGGAAAATAAATTATTAAAGGCTCTTTTTAACTTATATGAGCCAATCAGTAACAAAATCAAAGCCCAGAACCAAAGAGTAAACAAATAAGCTCATAAGGTGACTCAAATAAGCTCATAAGGTGACTCTCTTAAGCAAAAAAAAAAATGGACAATACTAAACAAATGATCATACACCATCACCAGCCAATGCACTATGGATTTACACACCCATGGAGAGATTAAAACAGCCCAAAAGGGAAAGCTCTTACCCCCTTGTTCCTGATGCCACACAAGATCCAAGGGCTTTCTAGGAATCCCAGGCATGGCAGACACCAGGGAAGGTTTGAGCTTCATCCTCAAGTGCTATTTTGCCTCTCCACTTATGTGTTAGGCTCACAGTACTATGGGAGATGAAGTGTACATAAAGGGTATCAATAAAATAGTCTCCTAATCAATATTTCTAGTATGTATTTCAACAGACTTAGCTATATTATCAATCATTAATATCCTATTAAGTTCAAACAAGACTAATGACAAGTTTAAGTATTTCTATTACACAGTCATGACAAAAGAAAGAGAGAAGCTACAGTTATGAATACAAAACCAGTATCTAACAGCATCAACACTTAACCAATTCAAGGAGGCATTCTCTAAGCAAATATCAGTGATATGAACTTAAGTAATGAGTGACAAATTTCCACAGAGAAACTGTTAACAGACATTAATTGTTACACACAAGTTATCAAGTAAGGGGCAGTTTCCATAATTTGTCTATCTCCCAAAGAAATCAATTTTAGACCAACTATCACTTGCCAACATGAGAAAGTAATAAGACTGTTACACCTTTTTAAACACACCTTAATATATTCAAGTAAACTGCCTGGATATTACTCTTAGTTATCTTTTAGGTGAATTAGTAAAGCATAGTTTAAAACCAGTATATCATGAAGGATAGGTACTTGTTCTTTACCTTAGTGAATAGATGAAACCATTTAAGCCAAACAAAGTGACTAAACAAGCCAAAACAAAGTGACTAAATAAACCACCTAGCAAGTTATTAATTACTTAAGTTAGTCTATCTTAAAATCATCACAACAAATGAATTTTGCCAAAAGAGGTTTAACAGTCCTCAAAATGTTCCAGTTTTTAAATCCAATAGTTCCAACTACAAATTGAACACTACTGCCAAACAAAGGCTCTCAACACAAAGAGCAACCCAGCATCTAAGAGCATATTTTAAAATCCAAACAGATCAACTTTCATCCAAGAATATTTTTTTTTTTTAAACTCTTGTAACAAACAATGCAACGAGGCACAAGATCAAGCAAAGAAAAACTAACCAAGTAGGTTAAGCTTAAGTGCCTCACCCTTAAACAGTATCCCAAATAAAAGGAAGAATAACATGGACTTAGTTTTAAGCATGGTTCTTTACTAGTCTTTAAACCTTTTTGAAAACAAGACTTAACCAGAAAAGTATTGCATATTCATTTAACATCAAATTGTTGAATGGATTATATAAAAGCACAAAGTTGGACTCAAACAGGAACTCAGTGGTTGTCCATGAGCCAAGCTAAGTCAAACATCAAACAGAACTGGTTTTTAAACATGACAAGAGGATTCCAAAACATTAACTGAAACTTATTAGAAACCAAGTGAGGATAATGAGCTTTACAAACATGTTGTGACCAAATAACTTTAGATCTATCAGATACCAAAACTTACTTATGACCTCTTCCTAATTACTTAGTTAAGTAATAACCTTCATTTCTATTCAAACATCATGTGACAATATCAAATTACTTCTCTTAAATGAATGATTTGTAATCAAATGCACCCCGAGAGTCACAAAACCTCCACTCAACCACAATAGGAGATGATATGCATGAACCAACTAAAGAAAAGAAGACTGATGACATTCCTCAGATTCACTAAAACTCAGATTAGCATGCCTTTTTAGGCTCATAAGTGGGCAAGTGACTAAGATCCAACCCTTCAAAACATTCTCAAGTAACTTAGTTACATTAAAAGCCAACAAATTCACAAACTGGGATACTTAACAAGTTAATCATGGCATATTATTTTATTTAAAGCAGGTGACTTAAACTTAATTAAATACTACAGATTTCATGGGTAATTCTTATTCAAAACAAACCTATTCCTTTAAGAAGACAAAGCAAGCTATAAACCAAACTTTTACTTCTTAACCACAGGGGCATATCAACTAACTAGTATGATCAACATCCCAAAATATACATCTAATGAGCTTACACAACTCATTAACAGGAGACAAAGGCAAATAGGACATGATTAAGTAGACCCTGAACTTTATCACACATGACTGACCATAATTTTAACAGACACAATTGAATTAAGGTTTTTAGACTTAATAGACTCATGACTAATCAGTTTTAATCACATAGATCACATTTCAAACCAAAGAAGATCACAACTTAACAAGATGACTCAAGACACTGATTAGGAAATAAAACACAGATCCATATAACTAACAGGTTGCTTACCTAAAGCTAATTCATAACTTAATCAAAGATATACAAATGAGTTTTTAAAATCTACATGACTAATCTTCCAAGTGCACATAAGGCTAAACAACTACAGAATCAAGTAAGACAAGATTAAGTTAAAACAAAACTAGCATTATAAAGCTAAGAACATCACAAATAACCACAAACATCAAACATCAAACCATACAAGCAACTAGAATATAAATGACTAAAATGAAAAGGAAATAACTAAGGAAAGAAAATCACCTCTTTGATGTGCAACCCTAGTCGAGTATTGAAATTGGAAGTTTTTATACCCCTTTCACCTCACACTCAGCCACAAAACAAAGAAAAAGAGACTTAAAATTTTAACTTAGGACTCGAAGTCAAAGTTTCAAAGCAAAATTGCCAAAACTAGAGAATCGGGTTCCTTTTTCCAATGAATATATGTATATATCCCGCAGAAAGTCCTCCTTTGTTTGCAAAGTACCCTAAATCATAAAAACCCTAAGTCCAAACGATGTGGGACTTCTCAAATTTATCAATAGCATGCCATCATAAACAATATCAACGGCTAAGAAAAAGCGAATACACAGATAAAGGGTTAGATTTAACCCCCAAAAAGTCGATCTTCTCTGTTCCTCATGAATCAATAGCAAACACGGATTCAAATTCACAAACAACCAAAAACAATTAAAGATTCACAGAGTATTACCGTTGAATCGACTAAAAAGCAAAGCAAGAATATCGATATATACTATGTTTGGATAATATTTGATGAGAAAACTGTAAAACAATAAATGCGTTACTCAATATGGCCATACCAGGCCTGCTAAAGCATGGTACACCTGCAATCTTGCCACAAATGGCAAGGGTGACACAATCGCGGGTCCACCGCCCCATGGCGGCACTAGGATTTCAAGAGAAAGGGAAAGAAGGAAGCGGGGCGGGGCTGTTTCGCTGAGAATAATAAGAAAAGGGCCTTGTCCCTCTTTAATTGACCATTGGGCCGGGTCTGGCGGCCAATTTTTTTTAAAAAAAAGAAGAAGGCCCAACTTATGTGTGTGTGTGTGTGTGTATTTATATGCATACACGCCTATTATACATATATTAGCGTGTGTATATATATATAAGTGGAAAAAATGTGCAAATTAATAAGTGGACAAAATTAAAAAGGGTGATTACTAAAGCGTTTTAATTAAAACTAAATAATTAATTAATTTAAAAACATGACTGATTTCATGAAATTGATTATTTCAAATATGACCCTTATTTGATTAATCAGTTAATTATTCCAAATGTATCCATAATTAACACATCATAAACAATTTACAAATATAACCAAAATTAGTTATCTAAAACAATTATGATTAATTTAAAAATTATCAATATGACTTGATTATGCAGAAATTGGAATTTGAGGGGCAAAAAGATTGTTTATTTTAATTAATCAATTTCCTTGAAAATAGAGTGAAATACTTAACAATTGACAATTTGACAATTTAAACCCTTAAGTAAATAATTGTTGTAAATTATTTTCTCTTGGTTAATTTAGCAAAACATTATAATTGTAAAACACTTAGATTAATTTATAATATTATAGAAAATACTTTATCAAACAAAAAATTGGTAAAATATTTTCCAAATAATTTTATAAAATTAATTTGAATTCTAAAAACACATATTTCACTCTGTTTAATATTCAAGGACTCTGGGTAATAAAAACAAGTTATGGGAGGTCAAAAATTAGGTGTCAACAATTAAAATAAAATTAAAAATAAATAAACTAAAAAATAACCCTGTAACTACAGGGTGTAATTACACTTAATTCTCAGCCCCTTCTTAAGAATTGGAGAGTGTAATTACACCCTCTTAATTACGTCCAATTCCCACCTAACTGTGTAATTACCTGGTCAAACAAACAGGCCAAACTGTGTAATTACACCCAATTCCAATTACCTGGGTGGCTTTCCAAACAGGCCCTAAGTGTTCTTGAAAATAACCAATACTAATTACATAGCATAGGAATTATAAATTTGAAGAGTTTAAACAAGTGATTATTGGCTGATATTATAATTGTTCAAATACTAATAAGATTGACTTAGACTTCACTACAAGAAAAACTATATTTGGCAACAATTTTTTTTTTTTTTTGTCATAGATTGATTATTGTTGCAAAAAGTACTTTTGGCAACAAAAAAATATATTTTGTTGCATGAACTTTTCCCAACCGCTGTTATTGCAACAACGTGCAACAATTTTTTTTGTTGCCAAAAGTACTTTTTGCAACAATAATCAATACTATGGCAACAAAATTAAATTCTTTGGCAATAAAAAAATCATTTGCCAACAATAAAACTAAGTTGTTGCCAAATATAAAAAAATTTGTTGCGATTTCGATACTTTCTTGTATTGCTTGTTCTTAAACAGAGTGCATATTTATTAAAAAGAGATGAGAGTAACTTAATAAAAGATGACTTTTTACTTATGATTTCTTAAGGGGTGTGCAAAATGAAATGTGACAAATAATATCGAACGAGGGAGTATAAACAATTTATCAAGTATTCAATAAGGTGCTTTTCTCGAATCCAAAACTCATAAACTTAAAATTCTAACTATCTCTGACACTAAAGTCACTGCAGTCACTAAAGCAGTGTCTATTAAGAGGTCATGAGATCTTATTTGCACAATCATTGTTTAGGCTTCATAATTGATCAAATTACAAATAAATAAATAATTATGTACTTATAATGAGTTGTAAATGATTTTTTTTTTTATTTGTTGCCAATTTGTTCACAAATCATTAACACAAATTCCCAAAGTTTATGCTACTACTATTTTAAAATATGATTGAAATAACTACCACTGAAGTTGTAGTTACACTGCAATTCTTTTAGTTTTACATCAAATCTCGCAAGTGGTTTTTATTTTTTTTATGTAAGGTATTGGAAAATAAAAAACAAGAAATATTTGTAGAATCATCTTTTTTTATGCAAATGGTAAAGAGTTATGTTGAGGCACGAGAAAAAGTATTAAATTGAGTTGCTTAAACCTCCCTCTTTTGCGCATGCCCCATGCTTGCACTAAACTGTATATGATATGTTGCTTATGTATACTTTTATCATTAAATCATGGTTATTTAGGACATGTAATATCAACTCAACTTATGACTTAAACCAAACTAATTGTAATTATTTGGTGCAAAAATACCGGGTGTCGATAATCTTTTATCCTACCAAATTAGTAGCATCGCTGACGACACTTTTTGTGTTGAACTTGCTAGGTTCTACTATACACATACTCATTCTATGCCAATTTATGCCACAAGATTTGACTTGTGACAATTACTAATGAATATAATAATTTTATCATGCCAGATACATTTTCAATTAAGATATGGAGATTAAATTGAACTTAATTTTTTTTTTTTTTTGTGGGTATAATAGATTTTAGTTTAAGTTTCAATTCCAGCTGCATTTCAGGCTACTTGACTTCAGATTGAACTTAAGTTTATGTGATATGAGTAATGGTCACTTGCTAGAAAATGCATAGTGATACACGGGTTTGCACAGGGTCACATGTTTATTGATGTGTAGTTAAAACTTATTTTATATGATCTGGACAATGAATTTCAGTCTCTTTAGTCCATCATATGAATCTTCCGCAATTTAGGCGGTAAGGAATTATACAAAATGGATTATTGATTAGAGGTAATAATCTAATGTGGTTGCTAAGAAACTTGACGGTATCTAATTTTGGGGTTTAATGAATAAACCAGGATGGTCAAAGTAGAAGACTGTGACAGGGCCATTGTGCATGAGTTCAATTTAAAGTCAACTGATCCATTATTTAAACCAATTGAAATTTGCCCCAAAGTAATCCATTATTTATGTGAACAGTTTTTACATTTATGCATATTTTCCGGCCATCAAATAAGGAAAAGAAAGCAAAGGCTTGACATAATAGATAAAAACAGTTTAATAAAAGGGCAGAAAAAGCTGGAAATGGGAGAGATTTTTATAAAATAAAAATAAATAATAATAACGAGGAATATCACAAATAAAATGTATGAAATTTTCTTCCAGTTCCTAGAAATAAAAAAAAATCAGGAAAAAAATAAATAGAGATGCAGACTTATGGGCAATTGCACATCACCTTTCTTATTCCCAATTTTATTTTATTTTTTTTATATATATATATATATATAAAAACTAGATTACATTAAATACAGATGGATCAAAGACTAGATTACATTATCAATGGCTGGATTTGGCTAAACAATAGAATTTCTTAATTAATGTGGAATCATGAGACCACAACATTTTTGCTATAAATACACATGAAAACTAGATCTATATGCTATCACTTCATATCATAACAAAAAAAGCTCGTGAGAAATGGAGGCTAAGGCATTAGAGAAGCATAGTGGAGTGGTGCTAATGATGGTGATTATGGTCTTAATTTGTGCTCCAATTAAGGTGGAGAGTATTGCTATTGAAATTGACTTAATTAGATCCATGTACACCGCCTGCATGTGAAGCAGCATGCAATATAATCTTGAAGAAGTTTCATAATTCGATATGTACGGCGGCGCCTGTAGGAGGACATTGTATCTGCTTTAAGTACTTATTATAAACTTCAATATATTCACTTCCCCTCATATTTCATATGAAGGGAAAGAGGGCATGTTGGGTTTCCGTAATGTAATAGTTAGAATCTCATCATTGAAGTAATGTTCTAATTCTAATTTAAATAGTACAAAATCTATTTGATTAGAAAGTGAAAAAATCTATTTCTTTTTTAATTTGGCTATAAGACATTAACTAAACAAGCTACTTCCTCAATCCATAAATCAGATGTCATAAATAGAAATTACTATATCAGCCCTTATTATTAAGCCTTCTAATGATCATTGAAATCAATCAAACATACTTTAAAAGTTGTGCAACCACTAACAATTATTTGAAGTTTCAACTCAATAATTACTAATAACAAGGGCAAAATAGGTATGAAATGGTGTGGTTTCTAAAACTGAACAAGTAAAAGTGGACATTTATTTTAATATACAGGACAAGTAAAAATTTACGGAGGGAATATCAAATCTTAAACAACTTTGAGTTATTCTTCCAATGAGTAAGCCATTCAGCAAATCTACGTTAATGCGTAATTAACGGCTATTTTAATAGACAATTTTCTTGTCTTTGATCGAAATGTTAGTAAGAATTAAAGCTTCTTCGTTAGTAATAAATATATTGAAGATTATCATGATATGGAAAAGAAAAATGAAAGAACTCAGATGCAGGAAGATGTTTTGACCAATCATCAAGGATGAGTCCTCTCAGTTTTATTGCAAGTTATAATTTTTTTTATCAACCTGCCTGTGTGCTTTCAAAGCATTCCTTGCGTTTTAGATTCGAATGTGAGAAAAAAGAAGTTCCATTATACACATTCCCTTCTGTTCTGACAAATACCCGCATCGGATGCTTACATTTACATTAAACTCGTGCAATTTATCGTAGTTAAGTGATTTAATATAGTGGATATTATAAATTAATTAACCTTGGTTAAATAATAGTTATGTGTATTCATACACATAATATGTATCCATGATTTGAAGTAACATTCAGTACGGATAAATTTTTACGGTCGTATCACGACCTTCTTTTACAATGTCAGGGAGATCTAGTCTCAGGACCTCCAAGTTTATCAATTAATCACTTCTTTTTAATTTTTAAATGCAAAATAAATAATTCTGTACTTGTAATGAATGGTAAATGAATCCTTTTTATTTGCCAAATCATTCACAAATCATTATCACAATTTTCCAAAGTTTATGCTACTATTTTAAAATATGATCGAAATAACTGCCGTTGAAGGTGTGGCTAGCCAATTAACATTGTAGTTACATGCTGCTTCATTTGTCTAATTCACCTAAACTTGAATCGATTTTGTGTACAAGTGTGAGTTTTTGACTTGTACCCTTTTTCTTCAATTCTTTCAGTGAACATTGAATATTTTTGAAACATAAATTAAATGATTAGATTTGATAAGACATTATTTAACATTAAATATTTTTGAAACATAATAATCACTATGATATTGATGATTTCAACTTATTTTGGAACTAGTGTACTTGTCCGCGCTTCACGTGGCAGTAGAAAAAATTCTCTTACAAATTATAAATGTAACACGTTACTCTGAGTAATAACACTCTCTTAAAAAAAAGTTCCACATTGTTGATGGTATGAGCAATATCTTTGTACTTCCTTTTCAAAAAGTTCTGATTAAAAGAAAACAAAATGGGAAGTAACCAAAATTGCAAAAATAGAATCGCTGCAATAAAAAATTTCAGACTCAAAATATCAGTAATTAAAACAGAATGACGTCATTTAATAAGAACAGTATCAACCACAGAAAAATAAATTAAAAATAAATATTTATAATCTTTCAATCAAATCAGCATTTCAATTGGGTGATGCGATGAGATAATTCTACCTATATATTACAGCCAAACCACACACAAGTCTCACGAAGATCACCCTCATGAATCAATTCTCAATCTCCAGAGACTAATGAACATAGGAAAAAAAAAATGCATTAAGTGATCTTCCGACTCTTATACCACGTCAAGATTTATTCATAAATGATAAAATTTACATTAGAGAAGATAAGTGAGAGAGGAAGCATCAGGAACTTTGTCCTATGTATGAAACTCCTTTGAAAACCATCTGTTTCAACCAAAAGCATCTATTAAATTATGCACTAATTTTGTGAAAAGAGTATTGTTTTCTAAGTAACAGGAAGGAAATATCAACAGATCCTTCTTTTCTAACTGAACAAATTTGTTGTCCACGCTTCTCACATGCATTATTATATATTACTATTTTTTTTTCAATCTTTTCTCTATTAATCAACTGTAACACTATCTATTGTTCTATTTATATTTTCAAGATTGATACCAAATTAAGGAAAAAAGAAACACAACTTTACAAATTCAATATCGAACAAATGACCTTCTTAGTTTTTCTCCCATCTCATATGTCGCAAGTACCATATGCCACTGATGTGACAAAGACGCACAAATTTAACTCTTCCGTCTTATTATTTTTTTAAGATTTCTAGGAAATATTATTAAGTTAAAATCAGCTTCACAATTTTAGGATTTTATTTAAATATTTCAATAAGAAAAGGAAAAGATTTTTGCTTGATCATATATATTCTCATTACCGCAATTTACTATGTGGATGAGATGTTTATGAGAAATATGTACACCAATATAAAGGAATAAATAAGAAATTTTGCCAACTATATTATTCAACACTTACTTTAAATGGTGGTTACACACATATGAAATATGATACTACATATGCATAAATAAATCTATTATTTGCCTTTTTTTCTTTTTCTTTTCCTAATTATTATATTGCCTTTCTTTTCTCTCCTCCTCACTCCCATTTCAGCAAAAATTGAAATCAAATACATTTGGAAATACTCACAACGTCAGATAATTTGATCTTTGCCGATTACAATATTTCATCACTTTCTTTTATACAAAATCCAAAAAGGGGGGAAAAATATAGTCAGCATATTCCAAAAGTTCATTTGGAAATCTGTGTGAGGGTATCTTGCTCGAAATCTAAGCTATGAATTTAAAAATCGTAGCTATTACCTAGTAATAGCCACAAAAATATGAATTCCGTAGCTATCTACAATTTGCAAAATTTCTTAGCCACAAGAATCAAATTGACAAAGCTAATTCCTCATTTTTGCTATAATTGCTAACAATCGTGGCAATAATTACCTAAATAGCTACAACTTTATTGCTACGACAAACTTTTATAGTGATCATAAGTTTTTGCTACGCAATAAAATCATCGTGCAATAGTAACCTTTTAGCCACAATAAATTATTTGAAACAAAATATTGTAGCTAAATAAGGATTTTTGCTTCAAGTTATAAAACATTGTGGCAATAGTTACATGATATAGCCACAGATTTTTTTGCCTATAATAAAATATCGTAGCTAATATTAAATTTTTTGCCACGGGTTGAAACTTACTCTAGTGATAGTAATCTTTTAGCCACAATAAATTATTTGAAGCAAAATGTTGTAGCTAAATAAATATAGAGAGTTATAAAAAAATTGTGGCAATAGTTAAATGATATAGCCACAAAATGTTAGCTATAATAAAATTAGAGTAGCTAATTATTATTTTTGCCACGAGTTGGAACTTCGTAGTATAGTAACCTTTAGCAACAATAAATTATTTGAAACAAAAAATTGTAGCTAAATAAACATTTTGCGTCAAATTATAAAAGATTATGGCAATAGTTAAATGATATAGCCACAAACTTTTTGTTATAATAAACTCCATAGCTAATTATTAGTTTTGCCACGACTTGAGATTTATGGTAGCAATAATAACCTTTTAGCCACAAAAATTTATTTAAAATAAAATATTTTAGCTAAATAAATAATTTTGCTTCGAGTACTACAAAGCCATGGTAATGCGTGGCCATGATTTTGATTTAATGTCTTCAATAATATTATAAAGTAACATCGGTTTTTGATAATAATAGTTAAAAAAATAAGTCTTACCTAATTAATATGTGAATAACTAAATGAATAGAATTTAAACAGCTATAATATCGTATCAATTGCATTGTATATTGTGTTTGTTTAATTTAGAAAATAAAAAGTGTTATAGTGTACAATCATATATTCTCTTTAGAATTTATTGATTATCATAAATAAAATTATATACTGAATTCAAAAACTAAAAGTTTAATATGATTCGTATATTGCACAGGGTCTTGTCTCATTTCTGACTTCATCTAACATTTTATAATAGTTAAATTATTAAGAATTATATTTTAAATTTTCAATAATATGTATAATTGATATAGAAGTGCATAACAATGCTAACTAGTATATCATAATTCGTATTAAACGAAGAATTACTTGTAATTTTAAATAAAATTTAATAATATTTATTACATTTTGAATATTAAGTATATTAAATTTAAATAACTATGTTCTTGTATTTATTTATTGATCACTTTATATCAATTTAAATAAATAAAAGTTGTCAATTCAATGGTTTAATGCTATTTTAATAACTTGATAGTTATCAGGAATCTAATTAAGCACTTCAAATTAATATAATTGACATAGGAGCACATACAAACTAATAATATTATTTTTGACGAAAATAGTTTTAAAGAAAAATACATTTTAGTTATCAAATCTATAGCTAATATTTAAAATGAAATCTAGTTTCAAGAATATTATTGTAATAATTTTTTATAGGCTATATTTTTCTATTTATGTAACACTTAAGAATAATGTTTTTCTTATATCTAGTTACACTAACAATTAAAAATTTAATATGGTTGATATCTAAGTCCATTAACAAAAGTGATTACAGTATAATACTTATTAAATAAGTATTATCTATAAGTTTCAACTATAATAAAAATAACAATTGATTTATATCCAATAATAATGTAAGTAACTAATTACATAGAATTTAAACAACTATATTAATAATGGAAAGTCCTTTACTAATTTAATCTAGAGAATTAAAAAAAGTGGTCTATTACTAATTTAATAGTTTATTAATTGTCATAAAATTCATTGTCCATAAACTAACAATTGAGAACTTAACATGGTTTGTATACAAGATCAGGTCTTACCTCTCTTGTGACTATTGTATTATATTTGTAACATTTCAGTAATTCTGATACTATTCAACAAAATTAAGAATATGGTTGATATACATATAATTTTTTTTATATTTAATAAAGTATTACTTGTAAGTATCAATATAACAAATATGTGTGTGCGTGCGCTACATTGATTATTAATTATATTAAATTTAAATAAGCATATACATTATTGATTTTATGATCTTATTGCAATATTAATAACTTAATGATTATCATAAATCTAATTGAGCATTAAATATTAATAGTTTGATGTAATTAAAATAATAGAATATGAGATATAGAACTAATACTATCATAATTCAATATAAAAAAAGTGTTACATGTAGAAATACATACTAAATAAAAAAAATTAAAAGTTTATTATGATTAATATAGTAGGAATCTTGTCTCTTTCGTGACTATATTTGAACATTTTATAATACCTAAATTATCAGAATTATATTTTAAAATTTCAATAAAATGTATGATTGATATAGAGTGCATATAACACTAACTTAGCTAATAATAACGTGTATTAAGCGAAGAATTACTTGTAATCTTCAAATGCAATTTAACTAAATATCTAATACTAATTAAATAGATTAGATTTAAATAATTATGTTCTTGTATTTGTTTATTGATTGCTAATATCAAGTTTAAATAGCATATACATTATTAACTTTATGATCTTCTTGCAATATTAATAATTAACAATTTGATAATTCAATAAAAAGTGTTATAATAGTTTTAACTATAGCTTAAATAAAATATATTATCAATATATTTAGTAGATTTAATTTTCATTGTTGAATATCTTAAGTATTTTTCAATACTTTTTTATATATTAGGCGACATGATACTTGAAAAATATATTTTGTATTATTTTATTCATATAAATATTTAATTTGTGGCATTCTATTTAACATACTTATATACTTATGATTCTTTTTATCGGTAATAGTACTTAATTGTATTACTTACATTTATTTATATTACAATATTTGCATATAAAGAAGTAAAAAAAAAGTAGAAAGTTATATAGTAGAACAAAACTAGAAAAGAACGGAAATTGAGTAAAGTCAAAAAGTCCAAAACCTAGTCCTAGTTCTTTCTCTCCAGCCGCCACATCCCTCCACGTTTCCTTTGTCAATTCTCAACACAAATCTTTATTACTAATCAAAAGATTATAAGGGGTTCTTTGGTGTTATGCAATGGAGAAGGCTAATTGATTTTTTTTTTTTTAATTACGCAATGGAGGGGCAAAAATGTTGTATATATTTTAAGTGATGGTTCCTCTTGTATTATATCTACATCAACAAGATCTCCATAGCTGATATGTTATAGATTTTGAGCACTTTTTTCTCCTATTTAAATCTCATTCTTTTCTTGCGGATCTCACTCTTTGTCACCATATTTTTTGGTTACTTTTTTCATTCCTCTTTATTGTTTTTAATGTACACTTCAACTTTCATTTGTAACTTATGTTGGATCGGTAAAAGCATTTTTATTCTTCTTCTTAGTTAATAGAGAAGAAAAAGTTTGAATCTTTATGTTCATTTGTTAGTTTGGTATATTAATAATATTTTATTCATTTTTGATTGAAGCTTCTAATATGCGATTCAGGAGATGCTTTTGATGGAATTAATCTTGCTCATTTTTCAAGGTTGGTGGTAATTGATTTTCCTACTTAATATTTGCAGTTTATTGAGTCGAAAATGAACTCTCTTGCTATTCTTAGGGATGTTGTTGCTCATGTTAATATTTTTATGTTTCACTGTTATTAATTGAGGTTTTGTTAGAAGAAACTCTTAGTGTAAAAGAATGAAATATATATGAAATAACTGGAGTTTTGATATCCCTTTTAAGATTACTTAGAGTTTTTTTATGAAGATATGTAAAGATTTTTTATGAGAATTTAATCGATATATAATTTCTCATAATATATGATAAATTGTTAGATATATTTATATAGTCATTCGTTATATTTCTGATGTTTTTACTTTATCAAAATTAACGAGCAAATTTATGGCATTACTAGAGCAGCAATGACAAACTGGGCAGATATTGATCAAATTAAGATGCAATTGGAGGTTGTGTGGGAGGAGAGAAATCAGAAGATCGTGGTGGTTCGAGTCTCAAGCAAGATAATGCTATTGTAATTGGTGTCATAGATGAATTATGTATTGTGAATGTTTGAAAATTTAGATATGTAAAAATGTGTAACTTGAGACCTATTTTATAATCCAAAACTTTTGATTCATATAGAAGAATTATTCTGAATAACAATGCTTTGTGGCATATTCTTCATTTTGTAGAGATGCAATTTTAGATTTCGTAGCTTTTGTATATATAATTGCCAAAAACAAGGTTACGCATTTCACTTCTCGTAGCAAATGAAAAAAACTTTTAGCTATAATTTTTATATTTGATGGCTAAAAGAATCGATTATTTATATATTTCATAGCTATAGATTTTTGAACTCGTAGCTAAATGTATTTTTGTTGCCACGCTTTGAACTATAAAAATAGCCACCAAATTTATATTTTCGTGGAAAATAAATTAAAATTTTTGCTACCAAAGAACACACTGTAGCTACAATATAAAGATTGCTACAAGTTTTATTTGTCGTGGCAAACGAATAAAATTATTTGCTATAAATATATTTTTCGTGGCAAGAACATTTTACCGTCACAGCTACAACACAAAAGAATTCGTAGCAATAAGTATTAGTCCCTAGCCACGGATCATGTAAAGTCTGTAGCTAACTTTTAGCTACGCTACATATTGCTACGGATGCTACGGAAAGAAATATTGTACCTAAAGTGTTTAGCCACGGAAATTTTCATATTTAGCTACAATGTATTTTGTAGCTATATATGCATTTTGTTGTAGTGAGAAAAAAGAAGCAGGATATCAAAATATAGAGAGAAACTCTTTAAAAGTTCAACCATGTATAAAGAAGGATAATTTGAAAAAGAACTAATTTCTCTAAAAACACATGCAACAATTATGACACAAAGAAATAGGCCATGTAAAGCCTAAATTATAAGCCAAAAACAGACACCTTTGCATAGTCCCAAAAGGAGTATCTTCCAGATGACCCCTACATGTTTTGCTACTCAATTTAATAATGTCTTTTTTGAGTCCCATGAGAATAGCCATATCAAACGGTTAGAAGAAGAGGAGAAGGTGCATGTGATTAAGAAGATTTGAACGTGGATGAAAGGTTGGTCTTTCTCATCTTCATTTACTTGAATGTGCTTTAATTCTAACAAATGTTCCAAAAGGACGTGTCTCCTTACTAAATGGGTAGTGCATTTAGACACTTTCAGTTTTGCTTCATCATTAATTGGGTAATGTATTTAGAGATTTTTAGCTTTTTAAAAATAAGATAGTAGAAAATTAAGGAAAAAAGGAGAAAAAAGATAAATAGGAATGGTGGTCATAGAGAGGTGCCACATCACCTTGTCTATGCCTAGCTTTATATTATATATAGATTAAAAGTTCTAAGAGAAAATTTTCAAGTAAAAGATAATATTATAATTACATACTAAATTAATTGATCTAGTATTATCTATTGTCCCCCGTACTTAAAAAAAATACTAAGGCCTCATTTATTTGCACTTAATGGAGCTGAATCTAAATGGTTCAGATCTTAAGTCATTAAGTGAATTTATTTTTCATTTAGATTTAGGCATTTATTTGATCTGAATAGATCTTAATCATTAAGATCTTTTGAACAAAATTTTAATATCATTGAAAAATATTTTTGTGTAGATAGCCACTTCCGTCATCACAACCACTAACACTGTTGTCAGCCGCCACCACCATCAAGGGCGGACCCATGTATGAATTTGGTGCTCGAGCACCCATTAACCGTGGCGGATACTCTATGTAGACATATAGAAAATATTGAAATTTTGGTATAAAATAATAAATAGCACCTAGGAAACAATAAAAGATTTTGATGCTTTGATTAAAAAGTTTTAGGCTTTAGGTTAAGCCATGAAGAAGCCGAGTTCGAATCCTACTCAAAGCAATATATTTTTGTTGATTTTAAGGTCATTGAATGACCGACCACCAACCACCTTTGCTATCACAACCATCACTGACACCCATCACTGCGCCAATAACTATTGTCAGTCGCTACCACACCTACCACCTCTATCATTATAATTTACTGAAGCATATCCGTCGACGCCAACTTTACATGATCGAATCTCACGTGAGGTCCTGAGATCAATCTTGCCGCCACCCATTATCAAAAAGAATTCCACATGTTTGGCCCATGAAAAAAGAAAGATGAGACCTGCACGTGAGGGGGCGTGTTGAGAATATAATTAAATAAATAAAGTGTGCTCTCTCTAACAGCTTAAGCTTTCAGATGAGATGGTCACACTTCAATATAATTAAATCTATTGTCACCACAATTGTCTCTGCCACTATCAGCCACTACGACCACTGCAACCAATTCCTACTACCAACCACTTCCACCATCACACACGTCAATATACCACCAATATCATTGTCAACCACCACACACGCTTCAGCCACCACCACCAACACTATTAACTACTAGCACCAACCAACTTCATCATCACAACCACCACCAGTACCGACTGTCAACATCGAGCCAGTCACTACAACACCAATCAACTCCACCATCACAACTATCACCACCACCATTACTAGCCACTAGAACCAATTATCACCACCACCACCACCACCACAGACCATCTCCACCGTCATTGCGTAAATGTTTCATTTTTTTAATCAAATAATGATTTTATTTACTAACTTTATTAAAAAAAATCTTATATTTTAATTACTTTTATTTGAAATGCATATTATTATGTTTAAAAATAAATAAATTATGCTCATTCAGATGTTGAAAAACAAACGATCTTAATAATTCAAATGTGCAATCAGATTCAGATGTAGCTTAATCTTAATGCAAATAAATGGCCTAAATGATGCATTTGGTTTAGTGCTAAGTTATTTATCTAGAGGAATAGGGAACAATTTTCACTTAATACTTTCTTTTTTCTTTCTTTTTAGTGGTATATCCATGTTTTAAAAATCCGATATTCGGCTCTGACGCCATCAACGAACTACCAAATAACACCTGCTTCATTCATATCCTATTTTTTATTTTTATACTGAAACTCAAAAGATACAGTTTTGCTTTTAAGCTAGTCCGTATCTTTGGGGGCCATGATCAAGAAAGTAATCACCTGAATCTTACGTTAGTGCTCTCCCTTCTTACTCCTGCAATCATAACACGTAGTGGTGCTCCAATTCATTTTCCAAATTTGCAAAAGACACACAAAAACAGAATTTTCCGTTTATGCACTTGTACTGATTGGACAGTTTGCTATGCCTAATACACAAAACACAATTTAAAATTTTGTCCAAGGGTCCCATCAGCTAACCAGAAAAACCGAATTAGTACGTTACACGGGGAGAAGAAACACATAGGAATCACCAAAACGTTGATTCCTTATTGGACAGAGCTTATATTAACATATGGCTAGTGGGATGTTTGATACTTCGTATCTTAATTTATTTGTTTTATACTAAAGAGAGGAATATAATATTATAGGATGCAATTAAATATTGGGTTAACTACTTGATGGGGAATCATCGGACTACAAAATTTTCACTATAAATACACGTGAAAATTCATCTCTATGCAAGTACTTGTTAGGAAAGCAGGGGCGGACGCACGTGTACCCGAGGGGTGTCATCCGACACTGTTTGGTCGGATTTTTTTTTTTTATAAATATATAATATTATGCAACACAGAATATAGGTTTAAGATAAAATAGATTACATTGCTTAGCAAAATAACTCCGGTAGCTCAGTGGCGTAGCGTGTCCACATTCCCATTGAGGTCATGAGTTTGAAACCTGGCTGACACGCTTTTCATTTTTAAGTTTTTAAAGTTGCTTTCAAATTTTCGGAGATTAAACATGTTGTGTGCTGTTCTTTTTAATTATTGTTAGTTCACTTAATATTTTTTTTCATTCTTTTTGCTTTTTAGCTGGAATTTCTTGAAACCATCCATCGTTTTCTTTTGTGGTGAAATTATTTAAGGTTTATTTGAATCGATATTTGAATTTGTAGTTTAATATGAGTTTATTTTTTAAAAAATATGACATCATTATAGTAATTTATTTATTTGTTCGCTAATACTTTAAATGTCGACACTGCTTATGAAAAATCCTGCGTACGCCACTGTAGGAAAGAAAGAGAAAAAAAAAAGAAAAAAAAAGAAAAAAGAGCAAGTTAATCAAATTAGTGAGAGTTAAGGCAATGAAGAAGAGTGGAGTTGTGCTAATAATGGTGATTATGGCAATTGGGCTTTTAATTTGGGCTCCAATTAAGTCAATAGTTACATACTCTTTCTGTCCCATATTATTTGTAAACCTTCACTTTTTAAAACAATTGAAGAAAAGAGGAGGTCCTAATGTACTTTTCAAATGTTTGACAATAATTCTATCAACTGCAAGTGAAAAATAAACAGCATGCAATGCGAAATAACAAGTCAATAGTACTAAAGTAAATATTTTTAAAATCGAAAATGTAACCTAAATTCAAAATCCAAAAGAAAAAAATTTAACATAATACTCTTATGTCAAATTCCAACGTTACATAAGTAAGTTTCAACGTAACATAACTAAATACTCCTATAATTCAAAAGAAAGGGAAAATATAAGTCTATGACCTCATTCACAACGAAATTCTACTTTAATAACGTCACTCATTATATGTCAAGTTTGTTGATGACTCATTCTTTCTAATATTAAGAGATGTAGTTTCAAAAATTAGAATATTAACAAGGTCATGCTAAATGAATAAAATAAAAAAACAAAAAAAAATACGAGCAATTACATGGAACCACAAGAAGTAAAGGTTGGGAATGAGAAGAAAGGAAATGAAATAGAAATACTATAAAAAGAAAAATATATTTTAAAAAATAAAAATAATTAAAAAGTAAAAATAAAAAAGAAATTAAATAATAGAAATAAAAAATAAATTAGAAAAGAAAAGAAATTAAAATAAAATAAAATAATTAAATAATAGAAATAAAATATAAATTAAAAAAGAAAAGAAAAGAAATTAAAATAAAATTAAAAAGAAATAAACTAAAAAGTAATCCTGTAATTACAGGATGTAATTACACCCAATCTCAGCACCCCCCCCCCCCCTCGAGAATTGGAGTGTAATTACACCCTCTCAATTACATCCAATTCCAATCAAACTGTGTAATTAAACAAACAGGCCAAACTGTGTAATTACACCCAATTTCAATTACCTGGGTGGCTTTCCAAACAGGCCCTAAGTGTTCTTGAAAATAACCAATACTAATTACATAGCATAGGAGTTATAAATTTGAAGAGTTTAAACAAGTGATTATTGGTTGATATTATAATTGTTCAAATACTAATAAGATTGACTTAGACTTGTTCTTAAACAGAGTGCATATTTATTAAAAAGAGATGAGAGTAACTTAATAAAACAAGATTTTTTATTTATGATTTCTTAAGGGGTGTGCAAAATGGAAATGTGACAAATAATATGGAATGGAGGAAGTATAAACAACTTATCAAGTATTCAATAAGGTGCTTTTCTCGAATCCAAAACTCATAAACTTAAAATTTAATCGTACACGACCCAAAGTCATTTCTTTTTAGTGATCTAAAAGCGATGACTTTAACTTCAAGATAGCTGCAGTCACTAAAGCAGTCACTAAATCATCGTTTAGGCTTCATAATTGCTCAAATCACAAATAAATAAATAATTATGTACTTACAATGAGTTGTAAATGATTTTTTTTTTATTTGTTGCCAATTTGTTCACAAATCATTAACACAAATTCCCAAAGTTTATGCTACTACTATTTTAAAATATGATTGAAATAACTACCACTGAAGTTGTAGTTACACTGCAATTCTTTTAGTTTTACATCAAATCTCGCAAGCGGTTTTTATTTTTTTATGTAAGGTATTGGAAAATAAAAAACAAGAAATATTTGTAGAATCATCTTTTTTTTTTTTTGCAAATGGTAAAGAGTTATGTTGAGGCACGAGAAAAAGTATTAAATTGAGTTGCTTAAACCTCCATGTTTTGCGCATGCCTTTTGCTTGCACTAGACTGAGTACATGATATGATATGGATATGATATGTTGTTTATGTATACTTTTATCATTAAATCATGGCTATTTAGTACATGTAATATCAACTCAACTTATGACTTAAACCAAACTAATAGTAATTATTTGATGCAAAAATACCGTGTGTCGGTAATCTTTTATCCTACCAAATTTGTAGCATCGCTGACGACACTTTTTGTGTTGAACTTGCTAGGTTCTACTATACACATAACTCATTCTGTGCCAATTTATGCCACAAGATTTGACTTGTGACAATTGCTAATGAATTTAATAATTTTATCATACCATCTACATTTTCAATTAAGATATGGAGATTAAATTGAACTTAAATTCTTTTGTTGGTGTAATAGATTTGAGTGTCAGTTTCAATTCCAGCTACATTTCAGGCTACTTGACTTTAGATTGAACTTAAGTTTATGTGATATGAGTATTGGTTTTCTCTGTCCCCGTTTCCCCACTTGCTAGAAAATGCATTGTGATACCCGGGTTTGCACAGGGGTCACATGTTATTGATGTCTAGTTAAACTTATTTATATGCTCAGGACATTGAATTTCAGTAACCCCAATGGTCAAATTAGAAGGCTGTGCCAAGGCCATTGTGAATGAGTTCAATCTAAAGTCAAGTACTCCATTATTTAAACCAATTGAATTTTTTTGCCCAAAGTAATCCATTATTTATGTGAATGTCTTTAAATTTATGCATATTTTCTGGCCGTCAAATTTGGAAAAGAAAGCAAAAGCTTTACATAATAGATAAATAAAGTTGAATAAAAGAGCAGAAGAAGCTGGAAATGGGAGAGATTTTTATAAAATAAAAATAAATGATAATAACAAGGAATATCATAAATAAAATGTATTAAATTTTCTTCCAGTTCCTAGAAATTAAAAAAAAATCAGGAAAAAAATAAACATAGATGCAGACTTGTGGGCAATTGCACATCACCTTTCTTATTCCCACACACATATACATACAAAAATATAGGTCAAAGTCATAGAGAGCGCTAAACATGTCCTACGTATCTCTCGTGGCCACTTCAAACAAATTTTCCATTGAACACCGCACTATTAAAAAATGTACCTAATAGATACTTTTTTGCGATGTGGCGAAGTGTGTTTAATACACAAGAGAGGAGCATGAAAGACATTATTTTTTACTATTTTTCATTTATTTTTATTTCTTCTCCCTTCTTAACCTTCCGTTTTCTCCTTCCCGCCGCCTCCGCGATCTGCCGCCACCGCGAACTCCGATCCCTCCACCACGAACCACGCTCCCTCATCTCCTCTCTTCATTTTAAATAGCTTTTTCCTTTCTTCTTCAATTTTTCTACTCACCATAAACAGACCCATCACCGTCGTTCGCCACCCCGTCGCCACCCTCCCGTGGCTTCCCTGTTCCTTGAACCTTAGAACCATTAACCCTCCCTAAACACCACCCTTCAACATTACTGCACCACCTTCAACCCGCCACCACTGTACAACCATCGTTACCACCCTACACCTTAAACAGACTCCTTAACGCCCTTATTTTCCATCGAAAACCACCCTAAAAAAACAAGCTCTAAACCCAACCTCTGTAATATCCGACATTTTCTACGAAAATTTATTTCTTTCATTACTCCATTAATTCATTCTTAAAATAATAAGTTATTTATCCATAAACTTAGTTACCCACAAAGAGCAACAATTGAATTTGTACGCGGTTTAAAGGATACGTGACTTAAGCTTAATAAAAAATGTAGAGAGTCAATGAATACGAGTAAAGAATTAACGAAGCAAAAAAAAAAAATAAAGAGCCTGAGTTCGGGATGGTAAATCCGGTGGGAGAAGATCCTTGTTCGGATTATGCTCCCCAGGTCCGATTGGGGAAATTCCTTCCTTGGACTATTGCGCGGACAATTAAAGCTTAGAACGAAACAAAATGATGAAATACTGGGGCAAAGGTTTTTGACGAAGAAGAACTTCTATTAGCAACTAGGATGTATTGTAGAGATTGTGATCCCCTCTAATGGAGCTGATACATGCGTTTAAATAATATAAGAGTCCTACTCAAAACAGGAGGCACGAACCCTCACGTGGATAAGAACAGTTGCTATATAGTCGGACACATCCGTTGGTGGCGCGATCTTCGGCGATAAATCAGGTGAAGATAACTTTCGGTTGATTTGGGTTTATCCCTTCGAACATTCTTCGAATTTTATCTCACGGACACACTAACTCGGTCTCACCCTCAGTTCGATTTTATGAACTTACAATAAAATGGACCTTCACTGAATCGGAGAGAACTAGGTTCTCACCGTACACAGATAGTCCCTCCATTGTTTGGAGTCAAGAAGTGGAACCGGGAAATGGATCGAAGAGACCCTGTTATTCTCGTATTGAAACCCTACTACGATC
The DNA here is from genome assembly GCF_029784015.1 of Lycium ferocissimum. Classification (NCBI taxonomy): domain Eukaryota; kingdom Viridiplantae; phylum Streptophyta; class Magnoliopsida; order Solanales; family Solanaceae; genus Lycium; species Lycium ferocissimum. The sequence continues at coordinate 16,440,919 of NC_081346.1, read as the reverse complement.
GAGTAACCATATACAATTGGGTAACCGCCCGCGATCGGATAACCACCGGTCACGAGCTCGAGCATAGTAAATGTTGCGCCGTTTCATGGTTTGGTAACATGCATTCCACAACTCCTTTGTGGTCTTCCATATTCTACTGTTACTAGAAGTTTCTAGAAGATGCTAGAAGTCTCTTTAACTTCAACTTCCTCCCTATATAAAGCCATGCATAGCATCACTTCTTCACACATAGCGTCACTTCTTCACACTTTCTGTAAACTTTGGCATGGCTTTGTTTCAAGATGTCTTCTCCTTCATTGTTGTTAACCGACGTTGTTCACTCTCCAATCTCTCCGTCCCCACCGAACCAACTCCCGAACCTTAGTCTTACTGACCTCGAACTTTAAGCTGCCGAAATCTCTCCGGCTCAGTTTAATTTTGAGGATGATTGCAAGGTTTGTCATCACTACGACTATGTGACGAAGTTTTCATCCTTGGTTACCGAAGATACAGTTCCTAGGGTTCGACGAGAATGTGACTTAGGCAGTGATATGGAGATTTTGCCTATCGAGCAGGGAGTGCGGATTGATCACCACATCCCAGGTTATTCCCTCGTGTATACTTACCCATTCGCCATCGGATTTACGCTTTCAATTCCTCAAGTGATCGAGGACATATGCCGACATTACCGTATTTGTGTAGGGCAAATTGCTCCTCAAGTGTGGCGACTCGTTTATTGCATTCAGTTTCTGGCTGATATGGCCGGAGTCCCATTTACTCTCGACCATTTAATCCATATTTACATACCCCGGGTCATTCGTGGGGGCATTGTACACTTGATCTCACGGGGCCCTAGGGGCCTGATTGACCCCGAGGATGACTTTGACCGGGGATGGTTGCATCGATTCATCATTATGAGAACAGCCCAATTGCAACGTGCCAACCTCGTCCTTTACCGAAAGAATGGAATCCCGAACTAATTGTGGTTGAACCTGAGCTTTTACCGGGGATATTCGAGTGGTTAACTAATGTGTTGGGTGCTGCTGAGCGCGTAGGCCGGTCCTGGAGAGATTTAGGCCCGATCGGATGGAGAGGCAAGAACTATGGTTAATCTCGATTCTTTGCTACCGTCTCATATACATGTTTAATCACGTTTCACCCATGACAGGGCTTCCGGTGAAGAAAGCTTCGAAGGTAAAGGTTGCTCAAGTAAAGACCGAGGATGTAGCCGAGGGAAGCACAATTAGTTCGGCAAAGGTAACGAAGAGAAGGGCCACAACAGAGGCATTAGCTGGCAGTTTGGGAATTGGTGCCAGGGTAAGATCTCGCCGGATCTTTCGAAGTGGGTCCTCTAGGGAAGGTTCGGCACCAATAGTGGAGATCGATGATGACAACGAGGAGGCTGTGCCCCCGGCTGATGTTCCGCCAACTCGGATACCGTTGAATTTTCTCGAAGAGATCGCCCATCTTCGAGCAGAGAATGACCAACTTAAAGTGGCTTTATCGAGGAGTAGTGAACCTAAGATCGATGAAGCATAGCGCTCGGGGTTATTAGATTTTGTTTTGTTCGATTCTTTCGACCGATAGCTATAGTTATGTACGATCGTTTAGACCGGAGTAGGTTTGCTTAATTTTTCTTTCTGGTTTCAGACCGATGTAAAATTTTATAATCGGATGTTTAATGGACCCGTTTTCATGAATGGTAGCTCGATTTCCATTACCGAACTTGAACTCGATTTGTATTACCGAACTTAATTTCTCCCGGAGAGGCTAGATTTGAATGTGATTCATCGGGAATGCGCGGGAAAACCAAACGTCGCATCACGTCATTTCACCAACACGAAGGATGCGTCGGTTCCCGATTGGGCACATTTCGGCACGTGTCAACTCACGACTAGTCGGGCAAAAGGCGCCGAATGGGAAGCGTTTTGCTTCTCCCTTATATATATGTCTTCCTCCTTCTCCTCTTCATTTCTGCCTCTTCTTCGTTTCTTCCTCACTTCCTTCCTTACTAACAGAATCTTTTTAACGATTCAACTCCACGTTTTCCCTAAAAGCTCAAGAACAAACCTTGGTTCTTCTCTTGTTCTTGAAAACTTTCGCAAATAGCCTCTTGATCTTCATCCCTTTCTTGTTTTTTACTTTATTTGTTTGGTTTCAAATATATTTCAAAATGAGTTTTGGGCAATCGTCGTCACGAGAAAATTCTCCATCTGATTCCCCTCGTGCCCCTGTTGCAAAGGCCAAAGTTCCCTATGAACCCCGAGGACAAGACGCGATGCCATCGGCTTTCAACTTCGATTCCGAATTTGCTCCGGAAAAGCCCCTAAAGGGAGACACTGCGGACCAAGGACACGATGTTCGGTGTTATCCTTCGGCTATCACCAAGGCTCTTATACCAAAAGTTCGGGCTAACTGTGGTTGGGAAGTGAGTCCGACACATTGCGATCCCAGGCCCTGATGAAGACATAACCACATATAAGGAGGGGTATTCGAGTGTGTACACCTTCCCTTTTACATTTAATCTGGACCCACCGATTGACGAGGTCATTCTAGATATGTGCCGAACTTATGAATTATTCCTAGGACAAATTGGACCGAATGTTTAGCGCGTTGTTATATGCATTTTATTCTTGGCTAACAAGGTCAATGCTCCATTTACACTTGATCATTTGATTCGGCTTTACTCTCCTCGTTTCTTTCGCGGGGGAATCGTGAAATTGCTAAAACGTGCCAAGTATCCCATACTTTCTAGTGTAGACGATAAGGATCGGGGGTGGTTGGTACGCTACGTCCGTGTGAAGACCGAGGAGATTATCCCTCCGAGCCATCTCCCCTTCCCTGAGAAGTGAAACAAACGGCGTAAGCTATTCTAACGTTTTGCCCTGTTGATTTGTTTTTTCGCTATTTCTTATGCATTCATTTTGCCTTGAAGCTCGGAAGTGGAATGGCTTGAGAACCTCATGGCTCAGTGCCCCCACGAACTGTGATCTTTGGGCCAAACTGTCGAAGGACAAATGGGTGGTGAAAAGTCATGAGGGTGAGTTTTGTTCGGCACCCTTTTTTTTTTTTTTTACTCTGTTTTATTCGTAGTGAAACGGAACATGACTCAACTGAGGGATCCTCCTCCCCCCTCTCCGAGGGGAAGTTCAATATTCGACCCGGCTGACTCCGAACAACTCATAGCCGAGGTGGCTTCAAGTAGAAAGCGGAGTAGACCTTCCAATCCCTCTACTTCTAAGACCCTTAAGAGAAGGAAACAGGTCGCGGCTCGAGGTGAGCCTTCGCGGACATTGAGAGATGATCAAGATGATGATTTCTTGATCGCCTGTTGGGTGCACTAAATTTCTCCTGCCAGTCCCACTATGACCGGCACGGAGATGCCACCGATAACCCTCCCACAAGGATTACCCGACGTTGCCTTTCAACAACCCTCTCAGAGCCCGATCATGATTTTCGACGATGTCATCTCCATCGATGACGATCATTCTGGAGGTGAACCAACTGCGGACATTGCTGATCTTCCCGGGACCTCTTCCCGTGCCGGGGAAGATCTTGAGCGCATGTTGGGTGAGGCCCCGCTCGTAGATGCCGTTAAGGCTGACCCTACGGGTTTTAACTTGCCGATTCATCAAGGCAAGAGACGGCCTCTGTACAGTACTGATTCGGGTTCTCGGCCTCATCTTGTAGGCACGTTTCCTGATTCGAGTGTCGATCCGAGGAGGACGAGATCTACCTTCATCATTATGCCCGAAGACACTCACTTTTTGTCCCATCCGTTTGGCGTGTCTAGCTATCTTCGTCCTTTGGTATCCCAGGAGGATCGTGAGAAGATGGATGAGGTATCGTGGCTGTGTCTTATGAACGAGAGTATGCATGTCAGCAATCAGGTATGTACCAGCGATTTTTTTAGGTGAATTTCCCCTCGTTTACTAATGTCATCGAATGCAGGCTGTGGTGGTGGCACACGAGGGGTTTCTACGGGGTTCGAAGGAATGTACTGAGCTGCGGAGTCAGCTTGATGATGCCCGAGGTCAACTCGATGCTCAAGGTCGTGAAACCAACAAGTTTAAAACACTGTTGCTAGATGCAAAGAAGAGGCTTGCGGAGTCCCAGGGTATCTCCGTTATTAAGGTCGAGCTAAATGCTGTTAAGGCCGATCTTGATGTCGCCAAAGCCGAACTCGAGGTGGCAATAACCGAACTCGCCATTACCAGGGAAGAGAACCTCCGAGTAGGAAATGAATTGACGTCCTTGGGTGAGAAATATGTCATCCTTCGAGTGGATAAGGATCGTCTGGCCATGGAGGCCGAGGTCACTTCCGAAGCCTTTGAGGAGCGAGTAGCTGTCATTTCAGAGGTTAGGCAAGAACTTGATGCCCTTAAGGCCGAATTTGGAAGGTTAACGGCCGAACATAATGCCACGGTGAGGCTCTAAAAATGGCTCAAAAGGAAGCAGATGATCAGGCTGAGGCTGTGAAGGATCTCACCACTCGACTTGACCAAGCCTTGGTAGCTCGTCGCCGTATCCAAGAGCAGGTCGTCGCCGATGTAGAAGCAACCACCAGTCGTTCTATTCTCAAAGCCGAGCATATGAAATGGTTGACTCGTGTCCATACCCTCCGTGAGATTCAGGAACAAGGCCTCGATGGTATTGATGATAAGATTACTAAGGTCGAAGAACTAGAAGCTAAGACCAACGGGGCCTTTAACGATGAAAGCTCCGGAGAAGACCCTTCGAACTCAGAAGAACTTGCCTCCTCGGGAGAGGAGTATTATAACTTTATATGTATTTTTTTTTTGGACTCGGCATGTTTTAAGCCGATGTAATTTTGTAGATGGTTCGGCAGATTTTGGGCCGATGTAAAAACTGACTCGGCATGTTTTAGCCGGTATATATATGATCTTTTGGTGATTTGTAATTTCATTCGCAACTTTTCATATCGATGTGATGAATATATTTTTTTATTTCGAGTCCGTATTCCCCTAGGCCTATTCGGTTCAGGACTTTTAAGGTGAGTATAAGGAAGCAACGGGATGTATTTAAGTTAAATGGAAATATTAACCGAAGTGTTCTCTTTATTTCACAATCATAGTATTTACATAATCCCAGGGCAGTTGTTGTGATCCACCCGGGCATGACTCATTAGGTCGTTTGGCTATCTACAAACGATCTATCCGGGCACGACTCATTCAATCGTTTGGCCTTTAGATATAACCTATCCGTGCACGACTCATTCGGTCGTTTGGCCCTTACAAATAACCTATTTGTTTCCTTGGTTTCACATTTCATAGGGTCATACTCTAGCCCCCAGTGTTTGAACTTCGAAGTATGAAGAAGAGAGAACACTATCGTTGTCACCGGGGAGTCCCCGGTCCCGGCTCGAAGCTAGTCTTCAATATTTCAAGTAACATATTGTACGTCGTTGCCTCGTTAAAAATCTTGCCGGAAAACCCAAATTGGGACAAAACCAAACTAAGGGAAAAAAGTGCAACACATGTTTTCCGTTAATATTGGTTCGTTGTTCCACAACCTGCATGGGTTAGTTTTAAGAAACTTAAACGATGGAAAAGTGAAATTCGAACCTTAGCAATAGTATCTCTTTAGGTGTGTCCGTCCATCGTCTCTAGCTGGTAAGACCCTTTTCCCGTTATCCGGGTGACCTTGTACGGTCCTTCCCAATTCGGCCCGAGTTTCCCCTCTTTAGGGTTCTTCGTATGTAATTTCACCTTTTTGAAGACTAAATTCCCGATTTGAAAGTGTCGAAGGTTGGTCCTTTGGTTATAATATCTGCCCATTTGTTGTTTTTGGGCTGCCAAACGGACTAAAGTGGCCTCGCGCAATTCTTCCGTCAAATCTAACTTTATAGCCATCGCTTCGTCGTTTGCTTCCCTCGTGGCATATTGGAATCTGAAACTGGGCTCGCCTACCTCTACCGGGATTAGAGCCTTTGTGTCGTACACAAGAGAAAATGGTGTTTCGCCGGTACTTGACTTCGGGGTCGTTCTGTACGCCCATAGTATTTCGGGGATGAGTTCCTTCCATCTACCCGTAGACTCATCGAGGCGCTTTCCCAGGCTCTGAATGATAGTTTTGTTCGGGGATTCCGCCTGTCCGTTTGCACTTGGGTAATACGGAGTCGATAATATTTTCTTTATCTTCAATCCCTCGAGGAAATCATTCACCTTGGCCCCTATGAATTGACGGCCATTGTCATAAGTGATTTCGGCTGGAATGCCAAAACGGCAAATGACGTGGTCCCATATGAAATTGATGACCTCTTTCTCTCGAATTTTTTGAAATGCCTGAGCTTCAACCCACTTAGAAAAATAGTCAGTCATAAATAATATAAAACGAGCTTTACCAGGTGTTGATAGTAGAAGTCCAACTATATCCATTCCCCACTTCATGAAGGGCCATGGGGAGAGTACTGGATGAAGCAATTCACCCGGTTGATGTATCATCGGGGCGTGCCTCTGACACTGGTCACACTTGCGGACGAAATTTTTTGCATCCGTTTCCATATGATCCCAATAGTATCCTGCCCGGATGAGTTTGTGAACTAGCAATTCGGCTCCAGAATGATTGTCGCATGTTCCCTCATGTACCTCTCGCATTGTATAGTCGGCTTCACCGGGACCTAGGCATCTAGCGAGAGGGCCATAGAAGGAGCGTCGGTACAGCTTACCATCGACTATGCAGTACCTTGCTGCTTTAGTCCGTAATGCGCGTGATTCCTTCGGATCCGAGGGCAGCTTTCCATCTGCTAGATAATTCATGTACTTGTTTCGCCAATCCCAAGTCAAGCTTGTAGCGTTGACTTCAACCTGATTGCTTTCAATAACTGAACTCATTAGTTGAACAACTGCACCCGAGCTTAGCCCTTCGGCTTCAACCGAGGAGCCTAGATTTGCTAGGGCTTCGGCCTCTGTGTTCTGTTCCCTCGGAGTGTCTTTGGATCGACCACTCTTTGAACCGATGCAAGACGGCTAGAACTTTCTCTAAATATTTTTGCATTCTATCATCCTTCACCTCAAAAGTCCCATTGATTTGGTTTACGACCAGGAGGGAGTCGCACATCACCTCAACGACCTCAGCTCCAACCCTCGGGCCAACTCTAAACCTGCAATCAAAGCCTCATACTCGGCTTCATTGCTAGTCAATTTCGAGGATGTTTTTATAGATTGACGCATTACATCTTCGGCTGGGCTTCTCAGTATAATACCGAGCCCGGACCCTTTTACGTTGGATGCACCGTCTGTATGTAGGGTCCATACTCCGACTTATTTACCCCAGGTTAGCGCTAACTCCCTTTCAACCTCGGGTATCAGTGCAGGCGTGAAATCCGCCACGAAGTCTGCCAAGATCTAAGACTTTATGGCTGTTCGGGGTTTATACTCGATGTCATACCCACTGATTTCTACTACCCATTTTGGTAACCTACCAGATAACTCCGGTTTATGTATTACATTTCTTAATGGGTAAGTTGTTATTACACATACGGGGTGACATTGAAAGTATGATTTTAACTTTCTAGATGCACTCAATAATGCTAATGCAAGTTTTTCAATGTGAGGATAGCGTTTTTTGGTGTCCCCTAAAGTCCTACTAACATAATAAACTGGAAATTGTGTACCTTTCTCCTCTCGGACGTGTACGCCGCTTACTGCTATCTCGGACACGGCCAAGTATAGGTACAATTGTTCATCGGCCTTCGGTGTATGTAATAAGGGCGGGCTCGACAGGTAACGCTTCAACTTATCCAAGGCTTGTTGACATTCGGGTGTCCAAACGAAGTCACTCTTTTTCTTGAGCAAGGAGAAAAAACGATGACTTTTGTCAGAGGACCTGGAGATGAATCTGCTTAAGGCGGTGATCCTCCCAGTCAATCTTTGCACACCCTTCACGTTTTCAATACCTTGATGTTCTCGATAGCTTGTATCTTATCCGAGTTGATTTCTATTCCTCGATTTGACACCATGAACCCTAGAAACTTCCCCGATCCTACTCCGAAGGCACACTTCTCCGGATTCAGCTTCATGTTGTACTTGCACAAGACATCAAAGGTTTCCTATAAATGCTTCAAATGGTCCTCTATTTCCAGGGACTTAACTAGCATGTCATCAATATAAACTTCCATTGTTTTCCCTATCTGTTTTTCGAACATTTTGTTAACTAGGCATTGATAGGTGGCTCCGGCGTTTTTTAATTCGAAGGGCATTACGTTGTAGCACTAAGTTTCGTATTGACTTATAAAAGAGGATTTCTCTTGATCCTCCGAGTTCATTCGAATCTGATTGTACCCGGAGTATGTGTCAAGAAAACTTCGGAGGGCGTGTCCAGCCATCGCATTGATTATACGATTGATGTGAGGCAAAGGAAAGGAATCATTTGGACACGCTTTGTTTAGATCTTTAAAGTCTATGCACATTCTGAATTTGTTACCTTTCTTCGGTACGACGACAACATTGGCTAACCAGTCCGGGTATTTTACCTCCCAAATGGATCCTATTTTTAACAATTTTGTTACCTCATCTTTAACAAACGCATGCATAGCTTCCGACATTGGCCTTCGTTTTTGTTTGACCCGGCGGAAGTTCGGATCCAAGCTCAAACGATGAGTCGTTACTTTCGGTGGGATTCCTGTCATGTCTAAATGGGACCATGCAAAACAATCTGAGTTAGCTTTAAGAAATTCAATCAAATCATTCCTGAGCTCCGGGGTGAGACCCGTGCCCAAGTATACCTTTCTATCCGTGAAGTGGACGAAGAGGACAACTTGCTCTAGTTCTTCTACCGTTGACCTCGTTGCATCGGATTCATCCGGCAAAACGAAGGACCTTGGAACACCGAAGTCATCTTCTTCCTCTACCACCTCGTTCTGTGATTGCTATTTGGTCCCTTCGCTTGTACCCAAGGCATTGGTGCGTCCATCTGTATCTGTCTTCGGCCCATTTGGTACGGCTTCCTCGACTGCGAACATTTCTTTGGCAGCGGACTGTTCCTCCCGTATTATCTTTATCCCATCGGGGGTCTGAAACTTCAGCATTCGGTGCAATGTTGATGGCACTGCCTTCATCATGTGTATCCATGGCCTCCCAAATAGGGCGTTGTATTTCATTTCCCCGTCAATGACATAGAACTTGGTGTGTTGCACAACCCCAGCTGTACTCACGGGCAGTGTGATTTCTCCCCTGGTGGTTTCACTGGCCATATTGAACCCGTTCAAGATCCTGGCTGTCGGTATGATTTGATCTAACATGCCGAGCTGTTCGACGACCTTCCATCGGATGATATTCGCCGAGCTACCTGGATCAATTAAGATACATTTAACGTGAGTTTTATAAATAAGTACAGAGATTACTAGGGCATCATTGTGAGGCTGAGTGATGCTTTCGACTTCCTCATCATTGAACGAAATGAATCCGTTCGGTACATAGTCCCTGTTCCTTTTTTCCCTCTTGATAGAGAATCTTGTTCTCTTCAGGATAGGTCCTCGTGGTATCTCGACCCTGCTAATGATCATGTTGATCACGTGCTGGGGTTCTTCCGTCTCAGCTTTTCTGTTGGCTTCTTTGTTCTTGTAGTTATTCTTCCCCGTTCACTTAAAAATTCTTTTAGGTGTCCGTTTCTAAGCAACCGAGCCACTTCATCCCGTAAACCTCTGCAATCGTCGGTCTGGTGCCAGTGGATACCATGGTAGTCACATATCAACTTCGGGTCCCGTTGGAAGGGATCAGTTCGGAGAGGATTTGGCCGTGTCGCACCTTCTATCTTTTCGATTACTGCTACCACGGTCGAGAGGTCGACATTGAAGTAATATTCTGATAACCTCAGCTTTTCTCCTATATGCGAGGTCGTCGCAAAGTTGGTTTTGTATTAGAGACCCCTGTATGACGTACCTCGATAATCCGTTTGTCTCCCCGGTCGACGCGTCTGTCTCCTCAATTACCGGAGTTGGTCCTGCTTTTCTAGGATCTGAAACCAGGCCTCATAGACGGGTAAGGGTGGTACCTGTCCGGTGGGTTGTACTCCGATTCAAACGTCCTCTTCGATTTATCACCTCTCACCCGGTTTACCGGACCCGGTGGAAGCCCAAGCTGATCATTTTCTACCCTGATTTTCGACTCATACTTGTTATGCACATCAGCCCAAGTCGTAGCACTGAATTACAACAAGTTTTCCTTCAATTTATTTGAAGAGTTGGAACTCCTTTAGTTGAGCCCCTTTGTGAACGCTTGGGCGGCCCATTCGTCAGGGACCGGGGGTAGCAGCATTCTCTCCCGCTAGAATCTAGTAACGAACTCCCTAAGCCGCTTATCGTCCCTTTGAACGATTTTGAATATATCCGCTTTCCGCGCTTGCACCTTACGTGCCCCTGCGTGAGCCTTCACAAAGGCATCCGCAAGTAACTCGAAGGAGGGGATGGAGTGTTGGGGTAGTGAATAGTACCACTGCATCACCCCTTTAGTTAAGGTCTCACCGAACTTCTTCAAGCTTACTGATTCGATCTCATCGTCCTCGAGATCATTGCTGGCAATGGCACATGTATATGCGGTGATATGCTCTTGAGGGTCGGTGGTTCCGTCGTACTTCGGTATATCTGGCATTTTGAACCTCTTCGGGATCAGCTTCGGTGCCGCACTGGGAGGGAAAGGCCTCCTCACGATGTATTTTATTTCTTGTCCAGTGAGGATCGGAGGTGCTCCAGAAATTTGATCCACCCGAGAATTGTAGTCATCCATTTTTTTCTCGTTGGAGTCCATTCGTTTAGTCAAGGCTTTGAGCATTCTTACTACATCAGACTGCTCATCGATCGGCCTGTCCTGGCTCTCACCGACCTCGACTTCCCTTCGAACCTGGTCAGAAACTCTATCCGGATCCGGTGTCAGCGCATCGCTGAGGTCCCTTTGGAGTCGAACGATGGCCTCCTGTTGCTGCTGCATGGTAACATTATGTTCCTGCAACAAATTGTAAATCAAACGTAAGTTAATTTCCTCCATTTCTCCTCCAGGGGCTCCATGCCTGTACGCACCAACACGCGGGTTTTGAACCGGTTGATTGTTGATCGGATCGAGGGCGGGTGCATTATTGACTGGCACCCCATTAAGGTTGGTGTCATGTCCGTTGGATTCATCTTCGTTAAGATGAACAGATCGGCTTGGGTTTGACATCGTGTAACCTGAAATCACAAAAACGAACAAAGCAAGTGAAAGTCGTTTATACAAGCCTATCACTATTATCCTTAGCCCCACGGTGGGTGCCAAACTGTTTACCCCTAAAAGAGCAACAATTGAATTTGTACGCGGTTTAAAGGATACGTGACTTAAGCTTAATAACAAATGTAGAGAGTCAACGAATACGAGTAAAGAATTAACGAAGCAAAAAAGCAAAAAAAATAAAGAGCCTGAGTTTGGGATGGTAAATCCGGTGGGAGAAGATCCTTATTCGAATTATGCTCCCTAGGTCCGATTGAAGAAATTCCTTCCTCGGACTGTTGCGCGGACAATTAAAGCTTAGAACGGAACAAAATGATGAAATACTGGGGCAAAGGTTTTTTACGAAAAAGAACTTCTATTAGCAACTAGGATGTATTGTAGAGATTGTGATGCCCTCTAATGGAGCTGATACATGCGTTTAAATAATATAAGACTCCTACTCGAAACAGGAGACATGAACCCTCACGTGGATAAGAACAGCTGCGATATAGTCGGACACGTCCGTTGGTGGGGCGATCTCCGACGATAAATCAGGTGAAGATAACTTCCGTTGATTTAGGTTTATCCTTTCGAACATTCTTCGGATGCTATCTCACGGAGTCACTAGCTCAGTCTCACCCTCAATTCAATTTCACGGACTTACAATAAAACGAACCTTCGTTGAATAGGAGAGAATTAGGTTCTCACCGTACACAAAACTATTTATTAGACATTAAATTAAAATATTAGAGCTTGGAAGGGAGGAAGAAGAAAGGGGAGAGGGGGATTTATTTTGGAAGTGAACGGACATGGCTTGGGAAGAGAAAGAGATGGATGGATGGGTAATGAGGTAGTTTCTACGACTACGAGGAAGAAAGAAGAAAGGGGAATGGTAGGGTGGGGTGGTGTTGGCGGGGTTTTGGGAGGGGGGAGGTGTGGGGGGGGGGGGGGGGGGGGATGATCTTTTTTTTTTTTTTTTTTTTTTACTTATAATTATTTTGGACGGACCCAATGCCACATGTCATTTTTTAATTGGTCATTTTGCCACGTCACCGCGAGTGTAATACACACATTTTATATTTTTTGCTGATTGTAAAAAAGGTGTCTAAATGCTACAAATTCGGAGGGGTTTAGGTGTTCAATTGGAACAAGCTTAGTTTTAGGTGGCCATGAGGAATCTGTGGATAAGTTTAGGGGGCCGCTTATGACTTTGGCCAAAAATATATATATACACACACATACATACATATACATATTTATATATACATATATGTATATATAAAAAATAAAAATAAAAAACTATATTACATTAAATACAGAAAGATAGATCAAGGACTAGATTACATTATCATGGGCTGGATTTGGCTAAACAAACAGGATTTCTTAATTAATGTAGAATCATGAGACCACAACATTTTTGCTATAAATACACATGAAGACTAGATCTATATGTTATCACTTCATATCATGTGAAGGGAAAGAGGGCATGTTGGGTTTCCGTAATGTAATAGTTAGAATCTCATCAATGAAGTAATGTTCTATTTCTGATTTAAAAATCTATTAATCTAATATGATTAGAAAGTGAAAAAATCTATTTCTGTTTGAATTTGGCTATAAATCTTATTTAGACATTAATTAAACAAGCTACTTGCTACTTCCTCAATCCATAAATCAGATGTCATAAAGAGAATTACTATATCAGCCCTTATTATTATTAAGCCTTCTAATGATTGAAATCAATCAAACATACTTTAAAAGTTGTGCAACCACTAACAATTATTTGAAGTTTCCAACTCAACAATTACTAATAACAAGGGCAAAATAGGTATGAAATGGTAAATTTCTCTCTTGGTTTTCCAAACTGGACAAATAAAAGTGGACATTTATTTTAATATACAGGACAAGTAAACGGATGGAGGGATTATCAAATATCAAATCTTAAACAACTTTGAATTAGTTCTCCAATGAGTAAGCTATTCAGCAAATCTTCGTTAACGTGTAATTAATAAAATAGACAATTTTCTTGTCTTTGATCGAAATGTTAGTAAGAATTAATGCTTCTTCGTTTAATAAATATATTGAAGATTATCATGATTATGGAGAAGAAAAATGAAAAAAACTCAGATGCAGGAAGATGTTTGACCAATCATCAAGGAGGAGTCCTCTCAGTTTCATTGCAAGTTATAATTTGTTTATCAACCAGCCTGCGTGCTTTCAAAGCATTTCTTACGTTTTAGATTAGAATTTTTTTTCTTTTGGTATAAGTGGTATGAGAAAAGAAGTTCCATTATACACATTTCCTTTTGTCCTGATAGATATCCGCATCGGGTGCTTACATTAAATTCATGCAATTTATTGTAGTTAAGTAATTTAATATAATGAATATATAAATTAATTAACCTTGGTTAAATAATAGTTATGTATATTCATATATAGTATGTATCCATGATTTGAAGTAACATTTAGTACGAATAAATTTTTACCATCGTGTCACGACCTTCTTTTACAATGTCAGGGAGATATAGTCTCAGGACCTCAAGTTTGTCAATTAACCACTTCTTTTTAATTTTTAAACGCTGTCAGTAGCATGCAAAATAAATAATTCTGTGCTTATAATGAGTGATAAATGAATCTTGCTCCAAAAAAAAAATGAATCCTTTTATTTATTTGTTGCCAAATTATTCACAAATCATTATCACAATTTTTCAAAGTTTATGCTACAGCTACTACTATTTTAAAATATGATCGAAATAACTGTCGTTGAGGATGTAGCCAAATAACATTGTAGTTACATCCTACTTCATTTGTCTAATTCACCTAACTTATAAACTTGAGTCAATTTTGTGTACAATTTTGACTTGTACCCCTTTTTCTCAATTCTTTCAGTGAACATTGTAAATATTTTCCATGCCCATCTAATTAGATTATTAAACGCTTAGATTTGAAAAGTACTTGTTTTATCATTAAATATTTTTAAGGCATAATAATCACTATAATATTGATGGTTTCAACTTATTTTTGGAATTAAAGTTCTAAGAGAAAATTTTCAAATAAAAGATAATGTTATAATTGCATACTAAATTAGTTGATCTAATATTATCTGTTGGCACCCATACTTAAAAACAACTAGATTTGAAAAGACATTATTTGCACTTAATGGAGGTTTGAATCTGAATGGTTCAGAACCGTAAGTCATTAAGTGCATTTATATACATTTAGATTTAAGTACTTATTTGGTCTGAATATATATTAATCATTAAGATTTTGAATGAAATCTTAATATCGTTAAAAAGTATTTTTGTGTAGATAATTGTCACCATCACTCTGTCAACAACCACTAGCCACCACTACTAACTACTTTCGTCATCACAACCACCACCACCGTTGCCAACCACCAGCCACCACCTTCAACCATCTTTGCTATCACAACCACCACCGGCAACCACCACCACTTCCAATAACTATTTTTAGTCGCTACCACACCTACCACTTCCATCGTTATAATTAAATTTACTGCCACCACCACTACCGCCACCACTATAACCAAGTCCTGCTACCAACCACTTCCACCGTCACAACTAGCATTGCCTCCAACTTCCAACAACATTATGGTCAATCACCACACACTCTTCAGCCACCACCACCAACACCATTAACTACTCTAATATCAACCAACTCCACCATCACCACCACCACCACCACTACCAATCGTCGAGCCAGTCACTACAACATCAACCACCTCCACCATCACAACTATCACCACCACCATTACTAGCCACTAGGACCAACCATCACCACCACCGCTGCAGACCATCTCCATCATCACTAGCGTAAATGTTTCATTTTTTTAATCAAATAATGATTTTATTTTATTAAATTTATAATTTGTTTCTTATATTTAATTATTTTTTTATTTAAAATGCATATTTATTATGTTTAAAAATAAATAAATTATGCACATTCATATGTTGAAAAACAAACAATCTTAATCACTCAGCGTTCAGATCTAGAGACGACATCTTAATCATTCAGATGTGCATTCAAATTCAGATGTAGCTTAATCATAATGCAAACAAATGGCCTAAATGATGCACTTGGTTTAGTGGTGACTTGCTTATCCAGAGGAATACGGATCAATTCTCACTTAATATTTTCTTTTTTCTTTCTTTTTAGTGGTATACCCATGTTATAGAAATCCTAGATTCGGCTCTGACGCCATCAACGAACTACCAAATAACACCTACTTCATTCATATCCCATTTTTCATACTTTAGAAACTCAAAAGATACAGTTTTGCTTTTAAGCTAGTCCGTATCTTTTGGGGCCATAATCAAGAAAGTAATCACCTGAATCTTATATTAGTGCTCTCTCTTCTTACTGCTGCAATCATAACATTAACACGTAGTGGTGCTCCAATTCATTTTCCAAATATGCAAAAGACACACAAAAACAGAATTTTCCGTTTATTCACTTGTATTGATTGGACAGTTTGCTATGCCTAATACACAAAACACAATTTTAATTTTGCCCAAGGGTCCCATCAGCTCACCAGAAAAACCGAACTGGTACGTTATACGTGGAACAGAAGCACAAAGGAATCGCCAAAACGTTGATTCCTTATTGGACAGAGCTTATATTAACATTAATAAAGATATATGGCTAGTGGGATGTTGATACTTCGTATCTTAATTTATTTGTTTTATACTAAAGAGAGGAATACAATACTATAGGATGCAATTAAATATTGGGTTACCTACTTGATGGAAAATCATCGGACTACAAAATGTTCACTATAAATACACGTGAAAATTCATCTCTATGCAAGTACTTGTTAGGAAAGAAAAGAGAAAAAAAAAACGAGCAAGTTAATCAAATTAGTGAAAGTTAAGGCAATGAAGAAGAGTGGAGTTGTGCTAATAATGGTGATTATGGCAATTGGGCTCTTAATTTGGGCTCCAAAGATTGTGGAGAGTGCAATTGGGATTAACATAAATCCATGCACAGTTCCAGAATGTGTAGGTGCATGCAAGAAAGCATTGAAGGGCAAATACCAAAGTGCAACTTGTGCCACCGGGCCTAGAGGAAAATACTGCATCTGCTTAGGATAATACTTTATACTTCAAATTAAGAACCAGCCATGCATGGAAGCTGTTATCAGCTAGTAATACTCCGTTTTATTTTATATGGCAGTGGAAAAATGATTGTCATATAAAATGAAATAGAGGAAGTAGTATTTAAAATAAGGTTCCTTCCAACTTCTCTTCATATTGCATGAAAAGAGGGAAGGAAGGCGTATTAATGTTGTTGGGTTTCTAATTTCTAGTGTAACAGAAAGCTAGCTAGTCACAAGTCGGTAAATCTATTAGTGTGTAATCAAACGACTACTTTCAATAAAATGTTGATTCGCTTTGTTAGCAAGAAGTGCTTCTGCTTATTTCTTTTTTGGTTCATCCTATTTGATTATATTTATATATATATATTCCTGTTTGATCCTTTTGTTTGATACTGCTGTAGACTTGCATTGAAGAATATAATTATGAATAGAAATAAAAAAGGAAAAGGATAAATTCAAAAGCTGAAGATGCGTGAGTTAATCCGATGGATAAGCTGTATTATAGGCAAGCTAAGGAGTTGCTCATATACCTTTTTTAGCTCTGGTCTATTTATTTTTAGGGTGCTTTCTTGAAGTTTTTCACTACCAATTACCAAAGGAAGTTATCCCAGCTCACATAATAAGCAGTCTATCCATGCTACAATGGCCGGGACAAAGGATAGATTCAGCGAAGGTGAGAGCTAACCCCAAAAACCCATCCTCAGTTCGGATTGCAGGCTACAACTCATTTGTATGGACGGAATCGCTAACAATTGCCAGTCAACCATATGGCGGTGAATTTGTATGCTCGGGGAAAAACTTCCATACAAATTCTTAAGCTGAAGGTCAGCAGAATCTGAGTGCCGGTCTAGATCAATAGCATCTTTGCCTGTTCGGTTTTATATCAATATATTATCATTGTTTTTGGCTCTTTCCGTTTCTTCTTGTGGTGCTCCAAAGCGGCCAAGCGTAACTTTGACAATAAACTCTCTGTTCCTATTTCACAACAAAATATTACCCTCATAACTCAAACTAAGACCAAAAAAGGTGGAAAATATAATTCTAGCCAACATTTGAATGATATCGTGCTTGATCCGCAGCAGCAGAGCTACCCTCCCAATAATCCAAAGTGCACAATTGAAATATTTATCCAGTTCATTTAGGCTCGCCATGATTAAACAAGTAATATAGTAGCAATGGAACTTAAAAGGTCAGTACAGTTCAAGTGAAGTACTGAACAGTAAAGGCATCTGAAATATAAATCAGGCACATATTGACTATCATCATCAGGAGAGAATATCTGAAGAAGCAAACTAAGGGTGATCTCTCTACAACATCATGGTATATGATATTCATCAAGAAACATCAAGCTATATGCTGTTACTTTAAGATTTGACTGAAGCATGATCCCTCCATCTAGATACCCCGGCACTAAATATGTTCTGCAAGATGTCCATTCTCTCCATAACTAAAGATTCTTCTAAATCCTTCATTTGGCCATGCTGCTTCTCCGTCATCAGGTTCAGAGCGTCAACATGTTTCATTTTGCGTTGCAACTTCTTCACCTACGTATAAGTAGAAACAAACATAAGCCAAGCCAACCTAAGATAAAAGAACAAAAGTACCATGAACCTAAGAAGCTAGAAAATGCGAAGATGTACAGAAGCAGAAAATAATAAAGCAGAGGTGTTTCATGTCCAATTCCCAACCCCTTTTTCAGTCTTTTTTCCCATTTTCGAGAAGGCTTTTTCCATTTTTTTCCTTTTCCCATGAAACTTGTTCTGAGTTCACCATTATTATAAACCAAACCATAAACTCACCTGTGCTTCAACCAAAGTAGAAACCAGATATTCTACTTCTCTCTCTTCCTGATCGGCCAACAATTTGGCGTGAGCAGCAGCAGCACCTACAGCAGTTGCAGTTGCGGCCCTCATACGTAAAGTTAGTGGTATAGTATTTCTCTGAGAGACTGCTACTTCTGTTTCTGCAAACACAATCGAACCACAAAGTTAATAAAAAGAGATCATAACCATGTCTACATGTTAATACATGACTGCAGGTGATCACCATGAACCAACTTTTAGCAGTTGCTACAGTCTGATACACTGTTTGGAAGTTAAAGAGACAAAATGATGCATATCATGCCAAATACCTGATCTGGCGGGCTTATCCTCCCCTTCAGCACTTTCAACTTGACTCGCCCTGTAAATAAGACAATTCACTTTCATGCTAAAGGAGTCAAAGTAAATTTAGAACTGTGTAATGATAATTAAGCCAAGACGTAACGAAAGCAAGATACAAACATAAGAATGCCGAACATACATCAAAAACAAAAGAATGCTGAACATACATAACAGGGAATCATACAAGAGGAACTGCACAGAGACTGAACAAATTTGCACAACAAGTCAATAGTTACATACTCTTTCTGCCCCATATTATTTGTTAACCTTCACTTTTTAAAACAATTGAAGAAAAGAGGAGGTCCTAATGTACTTCTCAAAATTACCCTCTATACATTATTAGTCCTGATTTATGTGACACACTTTCCTTTTTAGTCAGTTCCAAAAAGAATGACACATTTCTATATTTAGTAACAATTTAACATTAAACTTCCTCTCATAGGCCGAAGAGAGGTCAGTCATCAATCGGACTTCTCACCCGATCAGTCCTCTCTCTTCCTTCAAAGAAGACTCCATTTTACCATTAATGAGATGATCTATAGCCACATATATATATCTTGGCTTGTTTTAGACCACAAATATCAAAATTCTTCCTTTCATTCTTAAACTCCGTGTCGACTCAAACACCTTCACATAAATTGGGACGGAGGGAGAAGAAAGTTGAAAATATTCACATGTTCTAAATAGCTTATAATGGGAATGGTACTTTTGGATTAAAAGTAACCATTTCTGCAAAGGAGACAGATAAACTGTCCTTTATTCAAAAAAAAAAAAAATTACTTTATCAAATGCGAGCTATTGCACAGGAGATGGGTTTACCCTGTGCGCACCCGAAGGGTAGTGGCTGCAGGTTCCCAAAAAAAAAAATACTTTATCAAAAAAACTGTCATCTGAAATGGATGGAGTATTATATGTTTATCCCAACGAAAAAGGGGCGGAGGGAGTACTAATTACCTCTCTGTCTCACTGATATCAGCAATTGATCCCAATCCATCATCATCTTCATCAAAAATGTCCGTTGAACACTGATTCTCATAGCAAAGGGCTGTAACAGCAGCCTCAGCTGCAGATGCTGTGATATGTGGACCAACAGCACCAGAGATGCGAGCTACCTGAAGAGTACAGATCACCAATCGTTTACAAGACTAATAAATGGTGAAAGTGGAATTAAGCAAAGATGACCTCAGGAGCAAATTCCAATCACGTTTTAGTAATTTGCTTCTATTTTTGCTTCAGTACTTGTCTTCTCTACAGTATTTTCACAATAGCTTTTACTCTTGTATTTGTCAAACATGTTTTTGAAAACGCTTTACTTGAGCCGAGGGTCTATCGGAAACGGCCTCTCTATCTCACACAAGGTAGGCGTAAGTCTGCGTATACACCACCCTCCCCAGACCCCATTTGTGGGATCACACTGGGTATGTTGTTGCTGTTGTTGTTTTCTCAATAATTTACTTATCAAACCGCAAATCTAATTCTTTTCCCATCTGGGAATGTTTAAAACAGCCATATATAGCATGTTTTCCTTCGCGGACTCCCTATTATCCTGTTTTAAGCATTTCTTTTTGATGAAGTCACGTGTTAAACATTGGGCTATTTGCTCCATTTAATTTTCTAGGCAAATAGAACATCATTGATCAACTAGACACAAAGGCAACGATGCTGACTCGTAAAAGAAATAGTCCACAGTAACAGAAGAATGTGAACCTGTTTCATCAGGAAACTACTGGCTTCTGAAACTGGAGCCCTCCGTATTTTCTTGAGAGGAGGGGTTTCGCTTTCAGCATCTCCATTCTGTTGATGCTCCTGGTTCTGCTCGTGAGGTTGATTTGCAGGAGTTTCTCCACACTCACTTATTGCAGGTTGGGCTTGATCCACGCCACTTACCTCACCATTTTTGTCCAAAAAATTAAGCTTTCTATGAATAGAACCAAGCATAAGATCCCCAAATGGCAACTGTATAAGCTTTGAGATACAATCCAGTTTACTCTTTGTTTTGACATTTTGAGCAACAAGATCCCAGTCATCACCATGCTTCAGTACAGATTCTAATAGGAGTAAAGTCTCTGCTTCAGTCCAGGCAGCTTTGGGGCTCGCACCATCTATTAACTTGAACTCATCTGCCAATTTGTTCTTGTCATAATTACCACTTTTAAAGCACTTCTCGCATAAATTAATGCTCGCATCCTGACATAAACAAAGAAAAAGCAATCAAGACAGCTACTATTCTAAATATACCGATTTTCAAGCATCTTGTAGATTTAGAGGTTATTTTTCATTTTTTTGGCAGCATTCGTAGCTTAATTATATACAAGACAAATGCTACCGATCAACCCGACAACTCATCAATCCACCGGCATACACATCTTATTTATTACCCGATCTAAAAATATTATAAGAAACCGACAAGCAATTGCAAAACAAAGAAACGTGGTCTATTTAGGGGTTCTTAATTCTATGATGATTAGCAGAGTCAGCGCCTTGTAATTTTTCTAATAATTTACCAAACATCAATAAAGATAGTCTCATCAGAGAGTATTTTGGGTCGAGGTTAAAACATAATAGATCTCCTAACAACTTTTTTGTCTTTTGTTATATAAACAACGGAAAAGGGTCAAAAATACCCCTAACATACGAAAAATGGCTCACAAATACCCTCCATCCACCTTTTGGTCTAAAAATACCCCCAACCTATTTGTTTTGGCTCAAGAATACCCCTCAAACTATGTTATCATTCTCAAAAAAAAATACCCCAAACCTTGGTGGCTCTTTGCAATTTAAAATAGCCACGTGACTTATTATGATTTGCCACATATATCACTTAATTTAAAAGTTAAACCCACCAATTTTTCAACTTAAATCCACTAACCCGTTTTCACTTTAATTAAACATTGCAGCTCATCTAAGTTCTACAGAAAAGCATTTTGAGTACTCATCCATACAATTTCACTAACTTAGTCAAAGTGATCTACCACATTATGCTGAATTCCTGATCATACCATTCTTGTGTCAATTTTGAGCTCAAAAGGATATTTCTTGAACACCTACTGTGTTCCATCGCTATATTGCGATAAAAACATAGTACTCCATCTGTACCAATTTATGTGACACTCTTTCCTTTTTAGTTAGTCCCTAAAAGAATGACATCTTTATATATCTAGTGGAGTAACAATTCAACTCTAAACTTCTCATTTTACCCACAGAAATTTATATAACTTATTTTAGAGCACTAGTTTCAAAAGTCCTCCCTTATCTCTTAAACTCATGCCCAGTCAAACACCTTCACATAAATGGGGACAAAGGGAATAGTAACTAGTAATCAAGTAAATAACGAAAACAGCAAACAATAAAGAGAAACTACACAACAAAACTCAGAATATACCTTGCTATACTCATAATGACCCGAATCACATTGATCTTTACAACTCTCACAAACCACACTTTCCTTTTTTCCCTCCTCCACCAACTCCCCATAAACATCCGAAAACGACGCCATTGGCGACACCTTCACTACCCCATCCACCCCATCACCACCACCACCCCTTCCCCTCCCACCAATAATCACCGGTTCCCTCACGGGCACGAGGGGTTTCAAAGATTGAGGAGCAGCCACAACCCTAACCCCATGTGGGGCCCCTTCTTCAACCCTAATCCTCCACTTCTCATCCTCCTTATCATCCTCTTCTTCCACAACAGCATCAACAGGCAATTCAGCATTATTAGGATCAAAATTAATCAAACCCCACTTCTCCAAAAATGTAAACACCTTATGTAACACACTTATATCACCCACTAATGATTTCCTAACCTCAGTAAATGATAACCTTCGGGTCGGATCCTCACGGTAAGATGTAATAATAAAGTCCCTATACTCTTTATATATTCTTGGTGTTCTTGTAATTGAACTCCCATCAAAGAATTCTCTTAATGATAGCCTCTCTACTTCGTGTATGCTTTGCCAAGAAAACCAACCTTAAAAGAACAAAATGTACAAAATTAGAGATAGACAAATAATACAGAGATAAAGGGGGTTGTGGGTTGTTATACTTACTGGTGTAACTTGGGATTGTGTAAAGGTCGTGTTCAGGTTCGTTCGTTGAGTCCATTAGGTGCAGTGTTAAAATCCAAAGTGCAAGAATTTACCTTTTCCCTTAAATCACAAATCTTATAGCCAGGGCTGGCTACGAATAAAGTATTGCATAGTCTGTAATGGGGGCAATGCACAAATAACCCTTTTAGAGGACCCCTATTTAAAATATAGTCGAAGTTTATTTATTTTTTTTAAAAACAAAAAATTTAGCTGTCTCATATCAACTTTAGAGTTTAGACGAGATAATCTGAAATTTACTTCAAGTCTGAATTTAAGGGTCGTTTGGTCTGAATTGGACAAATTTTTTTCGGAAAATATCCTTTTTTCGTGATGTATTTAACCCGAAATATTAAAAAAACGCGCCCGGCCCACGTGCCACGTGTTTAATTTTTCATTTTTTTATTAATCCAGTTACTTTGTTCAAAAAAAAAAAAAAAATATCGATTTTCCATACTCCATTTTTATTAAGGATCGAAAAAACCCAATTCTCCTTCATCTTTGAGGACTTATCATCATCATCATCATCTAATCTTACTAGGAGTTGAAAAAAAAAATCACACCAACTTGCTCAAATCTAATCCAAACAAACCAAAATGTGAAAGGAATACTAACACCAAATAGAACAAAGTTATTTAATTTGATTAAACAAGAGAATTTAGGAAATTTGATTTGGGGACTTAGCAATGGAGTTTAATTTTCTCCCAAATCAACTCAAAGAATTAGTGCTTAAATAATCCAAACAAGCAACTTCAATCAGATTTTCTTTAACAAGATTAGATTTTTCATCCTTATTTTTTTCAGATTTTTCCTTTTTCTTTCTTGATTTTCATTTTTTTCTTGATTTTCGTTTATGGTGGAAAGTTGTTCTTTAACAAGTTGTTCGGAATCATATGTGGATTTTCTTCGGTTGAGATTTTCGTTTATAATGGATATTATTTTGACAACAAAAAATGGGGATGGATATTAAATAGGGTGAAGATGAAGATGAAGTACCTAAAAATGGAGGGAGTTCAAATTTTATCTACTTGGCATCATAAGCGGCTTAGTTGGCGTCCAAAAACGAATATCGGATCACTTTCTTTTTTAAAAGCGTCACGCGCCCCTGGGCGTGTATTCACGCTCTCGCCACGTGAACAAAAAGGTCATTTTGTTACCGAAAAAACGGGGGGTAATAGGACAAAGGTTCGGTGTGTAGTTGGCATTTTGGTCAAACGTTGGGGGTATTTTGACTATCGTGGAATACGAAAGTTTCAAACTTCAAGTCTGAATTTAAGGGTCGTTTGGTCGGAATTTAGTATGCTCTGATTAGTTATCCTCATATTATTTCTATTAAAAATAACATGCATTGCATAATTTCTAAGAATGAGTTATTTGTTTACGAAAATACCTCCACCTTATTTAATAGAAAAAGAATTTGAGGGACTTTAAGAGTATATTCACCATTTCTAATCCTGGTATATCCTATTCCAGGATTAGTAACTAAACAATCGATAAGGCAATACTAGATTTTTTTCTCAGAACCATTTATGCTTGTCCAGCATTACCTAACAACCCCGTAGGCTCTACCAAAACCTAGGTTTGAAGTTAACACAGTTCAATCTGGTAAAACTTAATTTTAGATCCAACTGTCTAAAGCTGACACGACGGTCTAAAGAAAGAAGGAGAAACAAGTAGCAGAATATATTCTGACGGGAAAAGGTTCAAATATACCCCTCTACTTTCTTTTATTAAGCTAACTTTACCCTCTGTTAGAGAAAGTGAACAAAAATACCCCTGTTATTACCAAACTTTACGCCTATAGCCCTACTGGATGGAAAACCCCAAATCAAACCCAATCTCCAATTTCAGTTAAAATTACCCACTCCCTTTGTTGACCCACCCCGCCCCACCAATTAAACAAATCCCCCATCAAATCCCCTCCGGGAAGAAATGCTCCAGTATAGGAAATTGGAAATTGGGTTTGATTTGGGGTTTTCCATCCAAATAGGGGTACAGGTGTAAAGTTTGGTAACATCAGGGGTATTTTTGTTCACTTTCACTAACGGAGGGTAAAATTAGCTTATAAAACAAAGTAAAGGGGTATAGTTGACCCTTTTCCCTATTTTGAATAAGGGTGCTCGCTACGTAATGCAATTTTTATTAGGGGTGGGCGTTCGGTTCTTCGATTCGGTTTTATCAAACTTCGATTCGGCTATTTCGGTTTCAGTTTTTTGAAGGTGGACACCGAACACCGAACCAAACTAGTTCGGTTCGATTCTTTCAGTTTCGGTTTTTTCAATTCGGTTTTTTTTATATGATATTAGATGTGATTCCATTTACACTAATTCATATTATCAAAAAGCAATAAAACAAAAAACAGACCAATTGAAATCAAAATCAAACAAACAGGATACACAAGAACAGAAAACCATAACCATAATATAGGATTACTAGGTGTTATATACATACGGAAGAATAATTAAGAAAATACATAAAGGACATACATTAATCCTAAAGACACATCCTAGTCACCTTTCTTTGTTAAGGATATTTGATTTTCTCAATTGAAGTGGAAAATTAGGGATATAAAAGCAAAAGAGAGTTTGTTACAATTGGATTTTTTTGGGGCTTAAACTTAATGATTAAGAGCACTATTTTAATTTTTTTGGGTGACGTATTAAATTTCAGTTTAAATTTCGGTTCTTCGATTCTGCTTCATCAAAGTTCGGTTCGGTTATTTCGGTTTTGATTTTTTGAAGGTGGACACCGAACCAAACTAGTTCTGTTCGATTCTTTCAGTTTCGGTTTCTTGAAATTCGGTTCGATTCAATCCGATTTTTCGATTTTCGGTATTCATGCCCAGCCCTAATTTTTATCATTGTACTCCACTACTCCTAGTTCAAATTAGTAAAAAAGAGGTGGTTTTATATCTTTCGCACAACATAGTATAATACGCTTTTTCGTTTCAAAGGGAAATGACAAGACTCAGAAGTATAGTTGTAAAATCATTTAAGTCTCCCATTTCAATTTGGAAATTGATGTTTTAATTGTTTAATAGAGTAAGAAAATTAAATTTTACATATTCAAATGTTGGCTTTTTACGAAGTTGGATGTGTTTTATGCAGAAAGCGACCCACGGAAGCCTTCTCACTTATAAGGGCCCGTTTGGCCATAAATACCAAAAACTTTTTCACTTTTTTTGGAATTTTTGAAGTTGGAGTTGGAGTTGTATTTGGCCATAATTTTTGAAATTGTAGTTTTTAGTAAAATGTAGTGTAAAAAAATGAAAAAAATTGAAAAATTTTGAAAAACAAATTTTTCTTGTTTTCAATATTCCGGAATACAACTCCGAAAAAACGTGAATAATTTTTATGGCCAAACGCTAAAAGTAAAAAAAGTGAAAAAAAATTCGGAAAAAAGTGAATAATTTTTATGGCCAAACGTCCACTTAGAATAGAGCTCACCAGAAAAAAGACAGGTTCAAGTACGTTAACTCATCATTCAGTGATTTAATGCGTTGAAGAAAAAAATTGTAAAAATGACATCAAAGAATTGGCACAGTTGTTAAATCACCAAGCCGCGAATGGTTACTTATCTGGTATAATCAACTCTTCCAACTTTGTTTAAAGGAAATCTACTTTCTAAGAAAATCTTTTGTTTTTTGGCGCGAAGTACATGTACCACCAGAATTGTATCACAAATATTAGAGACTATGCGTTCTCTCTTTTCCAGTATCTGGCAACCGGGCAATGCTTGACTGGGAAAAGGACGCTGCAAGACTCCTCTTCGTTAATACTCCCAGCTACCATTCCCAGTTAAATGAATCATTTTCTCCTCGAAGCTGGAAATTGATCAATCTTCTTAAACCATTGGCATCTAGGTATCTATAAGGGCCATCTGCTGTCAGATAAAAACTGAAGTGCTACGAACAGCCTCAGAAACCAGGGAAGCGGTAGTCTCATCAGCAACGTTTATCATGGTTCGTGTTGCTGTAATCTCTATCAAGGCTTCATTGGGCTCCGAGATGCATACAATTGATACATTTTCTGATCCATCAGTACTCTGGGCATGTTGTACAGTTGCTTTCATCCCCATCTCCTTTAAAGCCATCAGAAGGGAGTCCAACTCAACTCTACCCAGAAATAGCAATGGCCTATCTTCTTGTGAAGAAAGCACTTGCTTGCTTCCAAGAACTAACCGATGTTTTCCCTGCTCAAGGAGCAACTCTCCCTTTAATCTTGCAGTACTATTTTCTTGTATCAGTTTTGTATAATTGATCAGCTCAGAAGTCAAGTCCATGGCAATGTCCGTATCTGCATAATTGTTCAACTTAGGCATAACTACAGTTTCATTTCCGGAGAAATAACAGACTGAAAAATTGAGTTTCCAACAGCTAATATGGGGCCTCAATCTCTCAGGAACCTGAAACGAGCAAGAGAGGCAATAGTCAAGAGAATATGTACAATAGTTCAGTTACTTAGAGCAGAAGAGAGGCGGGAGGGCAGAGAGAGAGAGAGAAAGAGAGAGCCTACCAGCACATGTTTAGGTTGTAATATCTTTAGTAGAGGTATAGTGTTCTTTAGCCTGCAAATAGAAAATGAAGTCTGTATTTGTAATGAGTCGAAGCCAGAATGGTAATTGAAGAGCAAAGAATTTATACTATTTGAGATAGAAATAAATAATGACTCCTGTGAATTCTATAATTAAAGATTAAAGAAAATGACTAACCACTGTGCCGCCTCCCCAGCCTCCATAAATAAGAAATAAAACCAGTAAGTACTTAACTTTATTGTTTACTGGATAAATTAACTCACATTTAAAGGGGACAGTTCCTACACTATCCAGAAGCACAACCTTGGGCATCTAATGGTTCTTCATTAATTCACAAAGCTCCCCATTAAAGTACCTAGAAAAGATAGTCATATGGTAAGAAGCGAAGTGACTTTAGATCAAACATTCAGGACCCTTTTCAACAAGCATCTTTTATCTGCTTCCTTTTTCATAAGGCACCTCTTAATCCTAGTTCTTGCAAACTTAGAGAATAAACTACCTATATAGCACCAAAAGTACAAAGAGCTAAAATGCCAGACAGGTGTTGTCTGCTTCACTTGAGATAGGGGATCAAATAGAGTATGCTTACCTTATTCCAGAGATGAACGAACATTGAAGGACCTTCATTGACATTGGCTTAAAAGGCAAGAAAGTCAAATTGATATCAGCTCCTTCCTGTGAAATGTGATGCATTGACCATAAAAATATATTCGAGCCTGACATTAGTCAAACAACCAGATGGATGAGATTTGAAACTATGAAAAAAAACATATTGCAGGTAGGCACCTCCATAATAAGCAACGAGTTAGGATCTGCACACCAACGTTGAAGGAGATGAACAGCAGGGCCAAGTCGCAGACTCCAGTGAGGACAAAATACTATGCAAGGTTCCTGCCAACTTGTTCTGAGACAACAATGAAGTCAAAAGATGTAAAAGGACAGAAAAAGTGTAGTAAAGCCAAAATACTGTCCGCATCAAGCTTATTAAGCAGGTTACTATGCTCATTTCTTTTAGCTTATAGCTCGAAATGAGGGGACGGAATATCTTACAGGAATTTCGATGAATGTATTGCAGGAGATACCAAGAGCTTTTTCTCATTTGACAGCTGAATATGAGTGAATAGTGGTTGCCCAGCATAGAACTGTGGATCCACACGTAAAACAAAAAGAAACACGTTATCTCTATTTGCTCAACTGTGTCTTAACAGCAAAGGATTAAAACCACAAGATTCATAGTGAAGATAAGCTAATGTAGTACTCTTTCTTGCCGTTGACTGGACAGCCATTCAGGTATGATATTGGAAAATTCCAATAACTCTTCCGCCACAGAAGAAACAAAATATATAGGAACCTACAGCACAGGAAAATCCAGTTTAAATACATGAAAAACATATTCCAGCTGAAGAAAACTTAGGTATCCGCAACTAAGTGCACTTTATTTGATATGAAATCGCACCAAAACTTAAGAAGACTCTTGTCCATGCGTATTGATCAGAAACAGATTCAAATTATAACTTTTTGCATAACGGATGGCAATAATCCACGAGTGCATATAATATATGGGAGACAAGAATCTCTCTATGTTCATTCCTTCACGCATCAGAAAACCACCTTTGGTACTATAGTAACATTGAAAGCAAAGGCAACTCCTTTATTTCTTTTGGTGTACAAAGTGACTTTGCACAGTTGAGGAATACCCTCTTATCCCTATCTTTTTGGTGCACCCATGAGGTTCCTTTATGTCTAGGAGATTGGTGACATTCACAGAGAATTGTATCTTGTTGGAGTTTTTCTACTTTTCAATATACTTCTTATCTACGAGCATTTTAGCCCGAAATTTCAATGAAACTTTTATAGATTTATCAGCCAGAAAAAGAAAAAAAAAAGAAAAAAAAAGCAAAGGTAAATCACACTGCTTGTTCCTTATTGCGGGATTCTATGTGAATATCTAGTTATGTTTTTCTTTCTTTTTCCTTTTATTCCTTCTTCGTTTTGAAGGTTGACGCAGAAAAAAAATCTAATATAAGTGCATAAATATTCATTATTCTTTGCGCTAGATCTAGTATTATAACATAAAAGCAGAAGGCCTCAATCAGGAAAGATATCATGATAAACTGCTCTGCTATTTTGTTAGAAATGCAGTTGCATCCTTTCAAGCAATAAGTTACTCTTCTTCATTCTAGATATAGTTCTTTTCAAACTTGTAAAAATGGCAGCAAACAATCTTTCTTCCCTTCTCTATTTTTTTCAAGTTAGTTGAATATATCTAATTCTTATTGTGTATAATTTGCGTGCTCTGCCACTTTATGCCTCTCGAGGCGAAAATTCTCAGCATCGTCTGCATTTCCCACCCCGAGACTACAGAACACATGGCTCAAAATACCGATCTTCTAAGGTAAATTGATATGACAATCACCTAATCACATGGTGTTTTTTTATAAGGTATAATTAGATCAGCAATCACCTAGTCACTTGTTGAAGAATTGGTATACATGCACATATATGCAATCTTACACCATACCTTCAAATTTGAAGATTCTAGCAAAAGTGATATGTGTTCCAGTAGCTGCAACATGACTCCGGGACGTCCAATGGGAATAAGGACTGAACCTCCATCATTAATAGAATTCAAAGCAAGTGAACATACAAAAGATACTTTTTCCATCTCTTCTGAGTACTCATCTGAATCAATCAAGGATTCAGTTTCCCTACCACTGCCAGTATCACTGCACATGTTCCAAGTTTCAAAGATCATTACTTCCCTTCCAGGAAATATGAAAATGATATGGAGAAAGATGAATAAAAAATGAACTAAAAAATGAATGGAGAAAAGGAGAAGATAATTTTTTAAAGGGAAAAAAGAAAAAGCATATAGCTATTATCTTATCTCACGTATGCATGCCGGAGAACTTCAGTAATATGTATTATCTTCTTGAATAATACAAAAGGAATGTACCTTGGATAGGAACTGGCAGCAGCAGGAGGGAAGTCGTTCTTTTCACCATCAACATCATTGCAGGCTGTGAAGTCTGAATATAATAGAACATCACTTCCTTCAAGAGCTTTGTAATCGAAACTGGATGCAGTTATTGATGCAAAGACTGAGCCAGAAAGATAAATAATGCTTCCTTTTGGACTTAGAATTTTCCAATTACAAGCACCTATCTCCAAACCAGAACTGAATGCTTTTATGGTCAATGAGCCATTATAGCAGGCTTCTTCAAAATACTTTAGGAATTGAACCTTCTCCATGCAATCCTTGATATCAGCTGCACTGAAATTTTCTCATTACTTGTGTAGATCAATAAACATCAATCCCATAACAAAAACATAAAACTTCAAAGTTTCTTTGCTTCCTTTTTCATTTTTGATTACTGGCTACGAGCACCAGGTTCTTTTCTTTCAGACTGTGGGATGAATAGTCCAATTCGTAACAGAACTTCTAATCCATTTCAAAGTCAGTAAGTTTGTACTCGAAAATATGCATCCACATGTAATTATATATATGTTGCAGAAATGGAACTCTGCTGCATACTTCCACTCCCATCCCAGGTTGAAAGTCTTACTATTTTGATGTCCCAGTGTAATAGTCTGCTCTGTTGAGCAGACAACTCAATTGCAAAAGCACAACTCCCCAAGTTGATCTAAATCATTGCAGACTATTGACTGACTTAAACTAGTATAACTAATTTAGGATGAAAAGAGTGTATGTTTGTACTGATGAAAAAATTATGAGACCCCTGCATCATGTGTTCCTCATTTTTTAAGATACGTCATTTCTACGTGTTTGTATCACCTAGAAAATTTAAATCTAAGTCAATCTTACCCAAAAAAAAAAAAAAAGCACAAGAAGAATTTAAAAACTCAGGTGTAAGTAGCAGAGTAGTTCTAGTAAGTTGAACACGCTAATCGACTGAAACTGATGCCTTGGTGGTGAAACGGTAGACACAAAAGACTCAAAATCTCGTGCTAAAGAGGGTGAAGGTTCGAGTCCTCTTCAAGGCATACTATTGAGAATGCTCATTGAAAAAAGAGCTTGGATCAAATCGGCAATACCGATTCAATCCGAGCTCTTGGAATTGGAATAAATTCAGCGATAATCCACAAGAAATGAGACAAAAACAGATCTTTGTATCAAATGAAATAAGAAGTATTACCTGTATATGGACATCCATCCACCAAGTTCTGTCCCTTCAATGCCTAAAACAATATCCTTTAGTGCTGTAGGTAGTAGTTCAAGTTTTTCCCATGTCAACCATTGAGGGCAACCAGACTCTTCAGGTCCATAGAATTGTCTCAACTCCATATGCATGGAAACAAGGTCCTCCATCATCAGTTTCCCTAGTTTGGAAGCTGCTTCCGTTGCATATATCTGATGAGATAACCACATCAAAAGGATATTCACTACCATAAGGTTAATTGTATTCTATAAATGCAAGAAAATATCTTTTCTATCACCTTTGCTCTGAAGTCTTTGAGGCGGGTAAGAAATGGTAACCCCAGCATACCCATTGCACTTGAGATTAGTACCACATCTATGGAATAAATACTCCAAAGCTGCAAGCTTGTCACAGTTTTATACCAAGGCTCAGCTTGTATCAAACTTTTGGAATCAAGAGACTCTCCAACTTCCCGTCTTATAGACTCCGAATTTGATGAACTTTGGCCTCTATGATTTGAAGTTTCTTCATCAAGCAGGGAAGAAGTAACAACTGGTAGGGGAGAAAAGACGGCGAGTGCTGAAAGGTCTAAAGGGCAGTCAAGTAACACCCGGAAACCGCATATATTAACTATGTGGCATGGTGGGAAATAATAGCCCTTGCCCTCACTTAAACATGTCTGCAAATGTTGGAATCCATGAACATGATGTCAATATGTACTATAACAATATGCAGGCAAAGCAAATATTTAGAGAAGGGAAGAGACTTACAAACTTCATGGAATTGAAGAGTGCTGTTCCAAAGGATATCAACCTACAATAGAAATAAATAATAGGAACAGCTTAAAAACACAAATGAGTAGTACTCCCTCCGGTTCAAAAAAGTGTCCACTTAGCCTTTATTGTTTGGTTGAAAAAGAGTGTCCACTCACCAAATCAAGAAAGAATTAACCTTATTTTTCCACATTTTCCCTTATTAAGTGTTTAGTCAAATTACCTATTTTTGCCTAGAAGTTAGTATTTTCTTAAGGGGTGTCCAAATGGCTAAGTGGACACTCTTTTTGAACCGGAGGAAGTATAAACTATAAAGTAGTGGCATCTCATGAAAGTTTTTGAGCTTCACATTTAGCAAACTGGGTCAGGAAAATAGTTTTTGTTAACAATTTGTTATCTTGAGAAGGTCGATATATACTTTTTACCAGTTTTATCCACAGTCGTCTTTGGGTCTTTTTAACCGGGTCATTTTCAGTTATAAGACATGGTTGGGTTAAACGGATATGATGTATATATGAATTAAATAGGTTTATCATTAAAAAGTTAGAACTTTAATATGACATGACATTACCAACTAGGAGGGTTGAGGATTTTGTGGTGTTTTTTATTTGTTGAGGAAAACAGTAATAGTTGAATGATTTTACTATCCTAAAAGAAACAAAAATGATTGTAATAGGCAATTCTCGAAACTTGAATGATCATCCAGGGAATTAACTCGATAGATGACGACATAAACTAAACATTATCAAATTCTCTAAAAATATTACACGAAGTGAACTGAGGGAAATGCAAATACATGAAATATACACATGAATACAACAACAAAAAAAAAAAAAAAAAAACACAAAGATTTCAAGAAATAGAAAACAAACGCTTAAAACTGAGAACCCAAGGTTAATAGAATCTCAGAAAACCAAACTAGTTCATTATTGAAAAAACAAACCAGCAAAGAATCTGAAAAGAAAAAAAAAATAGAGAGAGAAGGGAACTTACAATGCTTGTGCAACCAGCAAAGTTTTGCTTCCTTTGGCACTAAAATTAGGGCTTTGTACGTTTATACGCTTTCTTGAAAAACAACTAAAAGGAGCGCCAAACTACATCGTTAGCTCTATCTGAAATTTATTTATTTTTAAAAAAAAAAAACGTCGAAGTTAAAAAGCAAAACAAAAGGGTCCAATTCCAATATGTCCCTAAAGTATTTGAAATTGAGAAGAATATGTCATTTGTTAATAGTTTAGCTTAGGCCTGTTCATCGGTCCGATTGGATCGGGTTCAGCACATTTTGGATTATAATTTCGATTTTTGGATTCGCAAAATGTAATTCGAATTCGATCCAAATATGTTCGCATTGGATTGGATTTTTTAAGTTCTGTTTCGGATAAATCGATTTGAATAATTCGGATTTTCGATTCAGCCTAGAAATTGAATTGCTTCTTCTTCTTCTTACAAAATGAACAACCGAATAAAATATTCATATCAAATTGTCTCAATATATAGTTAGTTCCTTATTGCTATCACAATTATATAAATAGTACTCATACAATCAATAAAACTATTACCAAAGATGCAACTAAAGCACTAGTCCTGATAATTAACAAGTCCAATTTAGTAAAATCATCCCATACATAGAATATACTGACAATAAAAATAAAAATAAAATATAAAAAGTAGTCATCTTTAAAATTAACAAATTTAAACATATTGAACTTAGTAATATTTTTGAATATATGGATTGATGTATAATGAATAGGTAATGCTCTAATATATAGTGGATAGTCGGGTAGGCTAAACATAAGGTATAAGTAATTCGGTTTTCAAATATCCAAAAATTCGAAGTTCCATACCCGAAATCCGATCCAAAATCCAAAAATTTTAAAAGTTAAATCAGAAATCCGATCTAGAATCTGAAAATTTCAAAATATAAGTCTAAAATGTTCGGATTTCGGGTTTATCCAAACTATGCACACCCCTAGTTTAGCTTACATATTTCCTTAATGTTCAATATTTGGTCTAATTATGTCATTAATTTAATTGGGAACCCCAGTTAACCTAATTAGTTGATTAATAAGCGGAAAAGGGTCAATATGTCTTTAAAGTAGCAAAATTGAGTAGATATATGTTCTTTAATAGTTTAACATTTCTTTAACATGCATAGATCTAACATTTCTTATATACTTGTGTAACAATTAAAGCCAAGCACATTTCTAAGTCTGAAGGTAAATAGTTTAGCTTAAGTTAATATTGTTATTTTCTTTTACATATTTATGATGTAAATAATATATCAATATAATAGACGTTCATATATTCGGTGATGAAAATTATAATTTATAAATATATTTTCGTTCTCAGTTTCCTGGGGTTTTTTACTACCGATTCATGTATTTTCCACACTATACTTGTGTCCCAAATTAATGACGAGATCATTTCCGTCATGTTATTATTAAAAAAAAAAACGGCGAGGCTTTCATTAAAAGTTTAACTATACCGTCTGAGTCAATAATTTTTCCGGAACAACAGCAATCCTCAAGAGTCGATTTTTTTAGCGAAGAAACAATATTATTAAAAAAGCTATGGGGTTGCCATCCAAAAAAGCTATTTTTTAAACTTGGTTAAATATGAGAAAATTGGATTTCATTATCATTCATGGGTATTATTAACGAATGGCGTATCTGCTCAATTTCATACACTTTTAGGGCATATTTAGCTACTCTTTGCTTATTACTAAGTTATTTAGGTTAATTGGGGGCTCTAGTTAAATTAAGAACATATTTGGACCAACTATTGACATATTTGGACCAACTATTGCTCAACATTAAGGGCATATTTGAACCTTTTCAGAAAGCAAAAATAAATTGAAATGCTAGTCGAACTGACGAACTAGATGAAAACACCTTACCATTGAGTAAGCTTTTGGGTTGTGTTAAAGAAAATTCAAAGCATTTAATACTTTTTGTGAAAGGGGTTCATCAAAATTCGCTTCCACCCCTATCCTTCCATATCTCCTTTCCAATCAAGCTGGAGAAGAGGAGCCACGTTTTTTCTTTCTTTGTTTTTTAAATTTTTGCTGACATGCCTTTTTTCAATTGATCTTTTTCCATGTCATGTGCGTGTATACTTCACTCGTTAGATTTTAGGGCCGACTATTTTCAAAGGGTTCAATAGGTACAATTTCTGACAAGATAAAGTGTTCAATAGGAACAACGTTAAGTTAAGGTGTCTAAATGGAAAAATGAGACAAGTTTGAGGGGTTGCATACGTATTCAGCCAAAGAAAAAAAAAAACACTAAAATTTTGCAGACACCATTGGAAGTTGACGAAGATGGGATTTATTGGTTCCAGAGAACACAAAAACTCATTGAAACAACATTGACAGATGACCAAACGAAATTAAGCATAAAGATTACCCAGAGTGAAAGCGTCACTTTGTCTGCTAAAATGAAACTAGAGATTAACCAAAAAACAGAGTTTTGCTGTTGAATACTTGAATATAGATGACCTAGTTGAAGGTGACTGGAGCTTGACGAAAACGGGGGTGCCATTTTTTTTTCTTTTTTAGTTGTATATATGAGTCAATTTCACCAAAATAACCATATCTCGTCCTCTTTTCCTTTTTTCCTTCTCTAAAATCTGGCTTATCACTGTGAGTGATGCAATCCGAACAGGTCATAATAAATTATCATGTCTTTAAAGTATTCATGACGCTTGTTCCATATTACACATTTCTTTATTATGTCACGCAGAAAACTTTACTTCGAATCTGACACATCAAAATTTGTGATGACTCGAGCGCGTTTTCTTAGCACTAAGCGAAAGATGGAACAACCTACGGAGAATTATATCATGAATGCACTGCATTCACGTCTCAAATCCAATCTGAATGTAAACAAACTGGAAAAGATATAAGCCTAGTAAGCAGAAATTGTAGCCAAAATCTGCAGAATACATGTACTTCAATAATAGTAACTTCAAAATGGGGCAAAATGTTGATAATTTATTGACGTTAGGAAAAATTAATACATAAGATAACCAGAGACGACGAGAGACCAAGAGGAGATTCTGCCATTGAAGCCTACAGAATCAGCTACGACTAAACAAAGGAAAATGCGACCTTATCATCTCTTCTTTCCATCTATGTTTAAGCTCTACTCATACGTTGAGAGGTTTCATTCCTATTCGATTACTGCAGAATCCAGATGCGAGACCAGCCCCAAACTCCACAGAAGTGTTTACCCCCATCTGAGTATTGCAGAGCCCCACGTAAGTCCAGCCCCAAATCCAGCAGCAGCAATGACATGGCCTGCCTGCACTTTCCCACTTCGAACAGCTTCATCCAGTGCCAAGGGTATCGATGCAGCACTCGTATTGCCATAATTTGCTAAATTTGATATGACACGTTCTGATGGCACCTCCAAACGTGTTGCTACTGCATCAAGAATCCTTTGGTTTGCCTGCATGCAGCCATTGCCAATAAGTTGCTTCTCTTAAGTCAATGCAGGATGATAACTAGTAAGGAGCGTTAAGAAACTTTCAGTGAATTATCTCAAGTTGTCTTTGCCAATAAATTGTAAAAAAATCTTTTTTGAAAGGAACGTCGGATTCAAAACACTCAAAGATTTCTCCATGTTATCTTCAACATGAAATGAGTTTCTCTATGTCATACAATGCTAAACAAGCCAATAAAGCAATTGGGATAATCAGAATATTGTGCATCATAGAGATTAAGCAAGGGTTAAGCTAATAAAGCAATCGGGAATATAACCATATTGTGCTTTTACAAACACATGACAGTTTGCAGCTTTGTCAACAAGCAGCTTACTCTTTTCTTTCTTACTTTGTGTTTGTTCTTTTTTCTACTATTTACTTATTTCTTCTTCTTCAATCAAATTACTCATTTTGTGCTACACCAATCATTTTTTCTCCCCCTATACCTCTGTTTCTCTCTTTTAAATTTTTCGTTCTCTTCGTGGTTTAACCTCTCCTGCAATCATTCATAAAGAAAAATCTCTTTTGCACTTCTTCGTCCCCATAACAGGCAACTCATGTAAACTTTGGCAACTATTCTACTCCTTTTCTTTTCTCTTCTCGGTTATTATTTTATTGCTTGCAATCAGGAAAAGCTGCCAGAAAATGTGTAGCCAATACAAATGACAAGGATGAACATAGTATAGAAAAGATTAAAAGGAAAACACATTTTTACACTTGATTTCCTAATGCATGTGAAATTTACGGGGTCACTTGGTCCACAGATATGCGAGTTGAAGACGAATTTCAAAAATAATGTGCCTCCCCTGAAAAGGATGAGGCGGCAAAGTGTACCTTAACCCAAGTAACTAATGCAACTTGAAAATGAGAATATATGCATAATTTTTATCTATTTTTTTTCTGACTCAGATTCAAAAGTAAATAGGGGAAAGGCGCAGGACAGACGTGCTCTTGTTATCTTGCTCTGGCAGCATCATATTTATGTATATTCTGTTCAAACTTCCATGGTTAGTATATTTGTTCTTTTTGTCCTGCATTTCTCAGGCAGTCATCATACATCCACTAGTAGCTTAGAAAAATAACTCTAATCCCAATCTCATATGCTTTGTTTGATAGAATATAGAGTAATTGTACAATTGAATTTATGTGGTAATATAAGTAAAGGTCGATCCCTTAGGCACGCACACCTTTCGGCATGTTTGAGGTTTAATATGGGCAAACAGGATCCAATGTAACTACGAAGTATAATGATAGGAGCACTAACCATGATTTGCATGATACTAAAATTTTGTACTTTTGTAGGTTGAGCTTTATGGTACCTTTTAAATTGTTTCATCGCTAAGAAATGAGAACAAAATATTATACTTCAAGTTTATTATTCCGGCAATATTTGGGTCAAAAATTGTTTTTTAAAATCAGGGTACTTCTTCGTTTAACAGTCGGCATGTTAACAACTGCCCCTGACCGCCTACAAACACGAGGAGGAAGGAATCACAAGTATTAGTGCATTTTTTCACTAATCGTTCATAAATGTATTTCATTAGATTCATTCAGTCACAAACATAACAGCTTCTAAGAAAAGGTCATCAATCAATATTTAGGTATGACTGACTCAGTCAAACTTGTGCCAAAGAAAGTTATACCTGGTGGAGAAGCAGCCAATCAATTTCGGAACTACGAAAACCTGCATTCTCTAAAGCTGCTTCAATTGATTGCGGCACAACACGGGCGGCAAATCTAAAGACCTCTTTACCATTCATCTGGATGCAAGAGTAAGAGGAACCTTTTGGTGGAAAACCAATAACAGAGCCATTTGTACCAAATGCATGATCGGTTTCATTCTCTTTGATTGAAGCATTCAAGTGCCTGAATATGAAAACAATCATTTAGCGGCCCTCTAAAGACGAAAGCAGGTGAACTTTTCCTAAATGTTACAGTATATACCTTTGACCTTCACCATCACTATGCAAGTCAAAACCAAATAAACCATCTTCTCCAATATCACAGGCCTACAAGAGTGTGGATTTATGCAAATTTTGAGAAACTGATATTTGCAAAACAGCATTGAACACAGTCACTAGCTAGCAAAAATAACAAAAACCAAGGCCTCAAGAACATGGGTTAACACAAGAAGAAGATGCAAGGTCACACCTCTTCACTAGGGAAAAGCTCCTCAATCAATAGTGCATCTATGTTGTCTTTCAAGCTATGAAGTATATCAAGAGTATATTATAGCGAAGAAGCTTAGATTGGTTGAAAGCCCCAACTAGTTATTTATTTGCAAAGATGCAAGAACATTCTCTGTTCTATCGTTGCCTAGCCACCTTCAATCGCCATTGAGGTAAAAAATACCAAACAGGTAAACTGGGAGTGGTAGGAATTATTAAGCCTATACTGATCTTGCCCTCAGTTATCCATCTTAGTGCACAGATGATCAGGCTTGGAACACACCGGAAAAAAAAATATCCATGTAGTATGTTGAATCATTTTGAAATAAACGTTAGGTTGGGGAACTGGTCCTAATTGACCATTTCAAAATTTACACCAAATCCAATCAAATTGCAGGTCAGACGGCTATACCAACAGCATGAGAAATCCTTGGCTGACTGAGACCAATCCCAGGGAGGCACTCTCTAACCTACTTGTCTGGCCTATAAATATCTAACACATGGTCATTACGAACTTAATACACCAACCAAAAAATGGTTAACTGGATGGATTAAGCTAATTAAGAGAGAAAAGGGGAAAAAGGAAATGAGTGACATCAACCCCACCGACCACGCCTGAGCTTACAGGTGTGAACAATTGAGGCACCTCCATCCGCCAGCTCGAAAGGTTGGCCCCACAAACGCAAACCACTACCTTTAACCAGCCCTTTTATCCAAACAAAATAAAAATTGTTTCTTACTCCACCATCAGCATTTTCTCCACATATTTGTGACGCTCTTATGACTGTCTGTCACCAACCCTTCCCAGAATTCTTGGGAAGTTCAAACCGTTCTGGTCCTCCCCTTGGCTTTACAACCACTTTTATTTGTGGTAATCCACTTACTACCAGCTGAAGTGGAGAAAATAACATCAAACAATCTTATAATCCATCGTCACATTTTTTGGGAATTCCTTCTGACCAATCACTCTCGTTTAGAACTTGTATTCTCTTTGGTACAAATAGAAGATGTGTAAATTAAAAGGTAGACTTAAGCTTCGCAGAAGCGGATTTAACATTTTATAGAGAAACAAGGAATTACTTAGTTGGTAAGAAATCTGGAGGGAGTAGGGTAACACATAAAACTGCCCAAGATTTCCACTAGGGGTTACAGCAATTGGGAGTCACTCCATTGGTCATATGGGTTCTTTGTAGTCATTTCAGTTGCGACGTGAATGTTTCAAAATGACTGTGTATTAAAGTTATAGAGACAAGTTCAAATTTCCTCTTTTCTTTTGTTGACCATAGTAATCACAGAGCAATGGACCAACAACACTGCATAGGATTCGACTTCTAGAGTGCACAGCAGGCAAATCTTTCCATTATGAGACGGTGAAGATAGTGTACATTGTTTGGGTAAATAATTGGCTGGAGTAGGTCCACAAATTGGTTTTATTAATAACTGAGAAATCCTCGAAGTCCAGTGGCACACGCTCCAAAACTCTGGGGATAGTGAGGCAGTACTTCTACCCTTCTCCACTTAAATACCACGCTTTTGTCTATGGCAGGGGAATACATGACATGCGCCTAATCCGCACATCACACATTGCGCTCTCAACACTAGAACAAAACCCTGGGAATGGTCCACAGATAAGCATTTCATGAATAAGAAATTTCAAAAGAAGGTCTGAAAAGCCAACAATAGGAAATATCTCATATTAAAAGTTTTAAAGAAAAATATAAGGAGAAAATAAAAAGAGACATGAAGCCAGAGCACTTGACACGAAGCCAGAGTAATTTCAATTGCCTTAGTGCATAGCACCTACTACAACCCCCCAAAATACGAAAGCAAAACAAAGAAAACCAACTTTAAGCTATGAAAGAAAAAGATCTACACATGTATTGTCAAGAATTAGAAATTTCAGAAAAGGTCGGAAAATCAACACATTGGAAATATCTCAAAGTAAAAGTTTTTATATTAAAATATAAAGGGGTAAAAAAAAAGAGAGACATGAAGTCATAGTAGTTGACACGAAGCCAGAGTAATGTCAATTGCTTTAGTGCATAGCACCTACAACTCCCAAAATACGAAAGAGAAAGTAAGAAAACCAACTTTAGACTATGAAAGAACAAGCTTCACGTTTCTTTTCCTTCTCAAAAAATGTATCGTGTCAAGACTCGTTGCAAACCACACATATTTACACCAGGTGGTCAGTTTTGTGCCCTTCTATTAAGAAGTTGACCCTTTTTGTCAAAATTAGAAAAAGCTTCACGTTTCTTTTCCTTCTCAAAAAATGTATCGTGTCAAGACTCATTGCAAACCACACATATTTACACCAGGTGGTCAGTTTTGTGCCCTTCTATTAAGAAGTTGACCCTTTTTGTCAAAATTAGACCTGTGGTCTGGAGATTAGTTTTGAACTTTGAACATCAGACCAGGTGGCCACTTTTGAACTTGAGATCACTGGTATATTTTGAAAAAGTGGTCAACTTCTAAATACAAGACCACAGACGTGGATATTTGTGTAAATCAGCCCCACATAATATTTAAACCAATGCAAATGGAGATGAGGCTGAGACCTTTCTAATTCTATACATGTCCAGTGAATATGAATATCTTCAACCCAACCTCAGCCTCAACCCCGGTGAAGGAAAAAAATCCTCAAGAACTTCACGAATTTAGACTGCAAGAAGAGTACAGAAGAATATAGTGGTACTTAAACCAGTAAAGAGGATTCACCCCTCTTTTTACTTAATGGGAAAAAAAAATTGAGGATAGCATTGGAGAAACTGCAATAACTAAAAATCATACTAATTGATTCTTAAATTCTCCTTTAATACTTTATCATACCTGCACCACTACAGCACCAGCAGCATCACCAAAGAGAATACAGGTCCCTCTATCTGTCCAGTCAACATAGCGAGATAGAGCATCAGCCCCTATTACAAGAACATTCTTAAAACCACCACCTGCAATACAGAGGAATTTCAATATTTAGCAGAACATATATTTATGAATATATAAATCAATACATCGTAGTTATGCTGGTATTGGCAATCCGAAGGGGAGCCTTGGCGTAACTGGTAAAGTTGTTGCCATGTGACCAGGAGGTCACGGGTTCGAGCCGTGGAAACAGCCTCTTGCAGAAATGCAAGGTAAGGCTGCGTACAATAGACCCTTGTGGTCCGGCCCTTCCCCGGACCTCGCGCATAGCGGGAGCTTAGTGCACCGGGCTGCCCTTTTTTCTTTTTTTATGCTGGTATTGGCAATCCACTAATATTAAGGCAAAGAATAAAACTTTAAGGCCAATACTCACTAAACCATATTCCCAAAGGATTTATCCAAGAAGTTAATATTTCAGTATCGCTAATATATTTCCAATTCTTTATCTAGAAAAGCTGCCCTCCTATTTGTCTTTCACTCTTCAGTATCCACAAACTGCATGAACTCAACTTCACTTTTCAAGTGTTGACGATAATGATCTATCGTTTTTTTTTTCTTCACATAACTAGTGATACTGAACGTTAGCAGGACTTTGTTAGACTTACTAATAACATATAAGATCGTTCATCAAACGGGCATTACATCTCCAATTAGGTATAGAGCAGTAAACATTGCCCACCCGTTTTAGGACTCTACACTAAGAATAAGAGAGTTCATCAATAATCCAGAAATGAGGTATTTGCACCTAGAGGCTGATCAAAAAAAAATCAGGCATTTGCTTGTTCTCTATTTGCAACTGACGACTCTAAATTTTGTTCACATTGTTTCTATTAGTCAGATAGTGTACTTCCATGACTAATCTCTAAGATAGGGAGACCGGAGATCAAGCAATTTCCTCAGTAACATGGCAAATCTGATTCTTTGAAGTTCTAGCGCAGAAGCAACATATCTGTACTTCTGAAACCATTAAAAACATCTATCGAACTAGACAATCCTGAGCTGGGTCCTAGAAGTTGAATGGTGAAAGCATAGGACAAACAGCTACCATCATATCACCAAATTCAAGTGAAAAAACAGCAGTGACAAAGAATGGATTTGAAGGAAGAAAAAAAAAACTGGGTAGGCTCGGTATTTAAGTGGGGAAGGTAGAGGGGGGCCCCAGTATCCATCGAGTTTCAAACCGTGCCCCACTGACCCTCGGCGATCTCGGTAACCAAAAAGACATTGGGTAGGTCCAGAGCATTTAGGGAAGCAGTGTGGCCACGCCGCCACAGGCTGGACCAAGTAGCCATCCATTGGTGTTGTTTCCACTGTTCTTGCTGGTTAAGCTATGTTGGGTTTCTGGAATATTGATCATTGTTAAATCCTCAAGAAACATTAAACATGTGTATCGGATTCAGCTGGAAAATCGATCTTTCTCTCCTGGAACATGGACTGCAACGCTGGTCCATCTAGAAGTGTTAAACATCTTTAATTCATCCAATGCAAGTTTTGGAGCTCCCGTGACATTTGAAGGCAATTACCAAAAAAAAAAAAAAATGATGAAACACTTAAGTTACATATAAGATTTTGCAAGTGAGAAGACAATTGCTTAATTAAAACTCGTCAAGGAGTTAATCTTAGGTAGGAGATCTTAAAATAAGAAAGTGAAGTAATCAGAACAGGCTTTCTGGGAAAATGGTAGGGGAAATCCTCCAAGAGGCATAACTATCCCAGTTACAACTTGACAGCCTATGCTAACTCATTCTTAGAAAAAACTTAAATACTCTCTCTCTCTCTCTCTCTCTCTTCCAAGCCTTAGATCATCTCTAAGTAATCATCCAAAACATTGTTTAAGAATCTAAGACAGAGCAAATTGTTTAACCTCAGTTACAGATCACTAAGGTATATCCAGTAAAAGATGATTGATTACCCGGTTCATTCAATCCCTATATGGCAAAGTTTACAAAGAACTTAATTATCAAAAAGAAAATTTTACAAAATTCTACCTCTGATATAGCAAGCAGCAGATACCAAACCCAACATGAACCCGCTACAAGCAGCTGTAATATCAAAAGCCAATGGATTGCTTTTGCAGCCAAGTGCTTTTTGGATCTGAGTAAAGAAAAGTACCAAACAAGAATGGATAGAGTCCCCAAGAAAATTCTGAAGAGAACATGATTAAATGTATAATTTGACGGAGCAGCAACTTAGTTAATTTGGATAAGCAGTTTGGGAAATCAGAATTAAAAAGTCAAGTCAGTTGGAAACGCATGATATAACTAGAGCATTGAAAAAGATAAGAACCAAAATAACTTGAATAAGCAAACACATTCTTTGCAGGAAACAGAAGTCTATTGCGAGTAATTACAAAGACAAATTAGCATTAACAACACCATTGCTGGCCAGTCACTTGTGACCAGCAAAACCAGGCAGTTCTGAAGGATTCACCGATTAAATGAGCCAAGCATTTAGCTCAAAGTTGAACTTCTATATGGACTGTCTGATGTAGGATCATGATGGCGGGAAAAGGTTCAAATTAATTTTCCCGAGTAGCAACCTTTTGCCACAGTAATTATCTTACCTTGTCAAAAATAACATGCTAAGATGATGGATCATCCATCAAATGGCCTTTCAATTTGGGGA
Source organism: Lycium ferocissimum (assembly GCF_029784015.1). NCBI lineage: Eukaryota > Viridiplantae > Streptophyta > Magnoliopsida > Solanales > Solanaceae > Lycium > Lycium ferocissimum. The sequence goes on along the minus strand of NC_081346.1, from coordinate 16,396,717 downwards.
TAGCTCAAACCTTTTACCACACAAAGAGTACAGCTCTCATTACATCATAACTGTATTTTCTTTGTTTCACATAATTTCAAGGAAATGCATGGTGACACTCAAGTATAACAACAATGCCAAAATAAATACTCCCTCCGTCCCAATTTATGTGGCACCATTTGACTTGGCACGGAATTTAAGAAAGAAAGGAAGACTTTTGAAATGTGTGGTCCAAAACAACCTTATATAAATGTGTGGTTGTAAATCATCTCATAAAGTTAAATTGTTTCTAAATGTAGAAAGGTAACATTCTTTTTGGGGAAGACCAAAAAGGAAATGGTGCCACATAAATTGGGACAGAGGGAGTAGAAGTGTTTTTTTGATGAAGAGAGGAAGTAGAAGTGTTGTCCATGACCTTTAATGAAACACAATAAATTTCAGAAGTTGTCGATCATTTTTTGATATGCATATGAATGAGAAAATGCATAATAAACAACAGTATCATCCACACAGAACTACGCATAAATTATGTTCTATAAAGTGGATATAGCAGAAGGCAAAGAGAATAAACGTCTAAACTCAAAAGCTCATGTTATGGGCATGGAATAAAGAAAGCACTATCGCAGGTTCTCTTCTGAATGGTCTGCGGAAGACAGGCAATACCACTAGAAAGGTGACTTTTGTTGCAGTATCAAATGTACAGAAATATAATGACACTATTCTAGCAAGTTATACCTGCGGAGCACTGCCAAAAAGGTCCTCTGGAGTTGAACTGCATAGCAAAATTAGGTCAACATCATTAGGACCAACCTCTGCCATCTCAAGAGCTTTCCTTGCAGCCTCTGCAGCCAGCTCGGTTAAATTTTCTTTGCCTGTATAAAAGCATATATCAGATTGTGGCTGATTTACATTAAATACAAAAAAGTTAATACATTTTTTTCCATCTTTTTTTTCAAGGGAAAAAAAATAGAGGTATTTGACCCCCCATCACACAAAAGGCATTTCTGATTTTAAATCTTTTACACCACAAACCAATTAATGCATGTGGCTGGTCTTTGCCGTGCCATTCGTGTGTATGCACAAAATCTTAAATGTTGACTCTTTTATTTTTGGAATAAGTAAACAAGGTTATGTTCTACAAACATTCAAAGAAAGGAAATTGCAGAGAACACTGATACGCATCATGATTCCTGAAAATATTTGATTCTATAAAAATATGTCAATCTTATCACCTAAATTTGTAGTATGTACAGTAAAATGAAGTATTAAAGAATGGAAAGAAGATTGAAGAAGATCTGGAGATTAATTCCTTTATGTGTCATATGGACAGTGTGGCACGAGAGAAACAGAAGATGTCGTTAAGGAAGAAAGGAGATGATTGCCTCTATAAAGTTTGGATATTTGCAAAGCTTATTTTGCTGGCATAGAGAAAATACTGTGATTAGTATGTCTGAATTTACAGAAGCGCTTGATTCTGTATTAATGTAGCAGATGATGTAATCTTGAACTTTGTAACCTTTTGCAGTAATCTCTAGGTACTGCTTTATCAAAGAACATTTTACCTTATCAAAAAATATTCTGAGGAAATGGCTGAAAGGAAATATACCAAAGAAGAAGGATATGCAATTAACAGATTACACTAGGGCCCTCTGAGGGTGCTTTGGCTGGGTACTTTTTCATGTAGTGCTTGTACCAACATTCCTATAAATTTTATTTTAACGCTTGATGTTTGGGAGGATCACTTTACAAAGAAAATTTATTGTGGCATTTACCACTTAATGTCAATTAGAATTACTATTAATTTGACAATGGGCAGATTATCTTTTTAATGATACTAGAATATAGGCCGAAAGGAGTTTCAAAGTGCTTTTGATAAAAACTCTAGAACTAAATGTACATCATAATTATTCACCAAAAAGTATTTTCTCATGCTACTTGTTTTTCGGATGCACCACACTCCCAAATGGGGATCAAGTTTATTTCTTTTTTATAACCGACAAATCCCCCAAGGCCAACTTATGCACAGTTCCAAACTTAGTGGATAATGGGCCCGCACCTGTACCCTTTTCCACACATATACCGGGCTTTTGCGCCTAATCCACACATCACGCGATGCACAGCTACCACTAGACCAGAGCCCTAGGGTGCTTAATTTTTTCCCCCCCTAGAACCTAATACAACAGAATCCAGTCAGTTAACAAGCAATGAACTCAAAGAAAGACTTGCCTGAAAGAATTCTACGGTTACGAATTCCTGTCCGAACAGATATCCATTCATCGTTAGTATCAACAACTTTTGCAAGATCATCATTGGATACTTTTAGAGCTGGTAATGCAGAGCCACATCCTATTAGCTTGCAGCCCCTGTAAACTAGCCTGAACAAGCAAATAAAATATTAAGGTAAGAATGACGGAACACAGATTCAGCTGAAATGCTCTGACACAAACTTGAGCCTGCTTGTTGAAAATGAGAGTTCATTTTTAATATGGCAATGAAATACACCACGATGGCACTCGAATATAACAAAAATAGAAAGAAGTGAACCCAGTTGGAGCCATTTTACCCTCTTTCTTTATATGAGTTTTTCTTTTTCATAATCTCCAGTTGGAATCAATGAGGGAGCTAGAAATTGGCACAACTTGATAACTTTCTCTACAGGCTCCTTTTCGCAAACAAGAAAATAAAACCCAAAAAGGAAATAAATGGCCTGATTCTACAAGCAGGCATAACTATCCACCAAAACATTGTGCTTTCTCAAAATATAATAGATCCAAGTTTTTGACAGTGGCACCATAGTTCTGCCTTCTCACGAGCTCAATTTGCGGGTGTCCAACCCATACTAGCCAAGTCCATGTCTTCTGTTTCGTGTAAACTTCTTTAGTCCCTGCTAATCAAAAGAATTTCATGTGCCCCGCGCTTTGCTCATAGTGCTGCTTCGAAATCTTTGTCTAACTGTCTTCATCCAAAAATCTTTGTCTAACTGTGTTTTCAATCTAGAGTAACTTATTTCATAGGTTCTTTAAGATACTAAGCCACAATGCACAATGCAAAAGACTGCTTCACTTGCATATTAGTAAAAATGAGCTCAACCTTATAATTGACAGTTAAAGCACAATCAATCAGCAACATCAGAAACTCACATGTATAGTTGTCCAATTGGTGCAATGGAGCACCAGAATTTGAAAACCACATCAAGATTCTCTGAACGCGAAATATCCCGCGAAAATTTTGATTTAGCATCAAGAAGAACACATAAATCATATTTCAATATATTCCACCATGGATATAAACACATCAAAGCAGGTGGAAAAACTCATGTAACTAATAGAATATAACTTTAAAAGAAAATCAGAAGGAAAAAGGCCACGTGATAATTGTCCAGAATTACACCTGAGAAAATCTTATTAATTAAGATGTTCTGAAAAGAAATCGGAAAGGATGTTCTTTACATTACCTTGATACTCGAGACTGATCGGTTGAAAGCTTATCTGCGCCTTCAACAGTGCTGGAACACATTACGCTGTTGAAGGTTCCATCAGAGGACGATTGCCCAACCTGAAATACGTCTATAGATGGACAAAATCTCCTCCTTAGAGTAGGCGCTGCTGGTGTAAAGAACCTATATTCATTCGTCATTTACATGTACCAATAACTCAATAACCCTCAAACAAATACCGATAAACAACATAACAAAGCAGAAGCAGAAAATATGCTCAACATTTTGATTTGATGACGTAAAAGCGGGAACAAAGCATTAGAAGATGAGATTGTTTTACTAAAGCATATGTTTTACTAAAGCATATCACAAGTAAAAGCCTTGAAAACTCATTAGATACATTACCAGGGGTAGAAGAACTTTTTTTGGTAACTACTCTGAATATTACCATAACCAACAACAGAAACAACTACAACATACCCAGTGTGGTCCCACAAGTTGGGTCTGGGGAGGGTAAGATGTACGCAGACCTTACCCCTACCCCATAGTAGGGAGGCTGTTTCCGATAGACCCTCGGCTAGAAAGAAAAGACAGTGATGTGACAACAAATATCAAGGTAAAAAGCATGGTATCAAGAGAAATATGGCAACAAAAATAGCACGATAAAAAGCAAATGAGGTAACAGATAGTAATACACATTGAAGAAACGACACAACACGCCTACTACCTATTACTACTATGGAGACCACTAGGCTACCTACTAACCCTCTAGCCTAATCATCGACCTCCACACCTTTCTATCTAGGGTCATGTCCTCAGTAAGTTGTAGTTGTGCCATGTCCTGTCTAATCACCTCCCCAGTTCTCTTTCGGCCTAACTCTACCTGTCCTACCTCCTATTATAGCCAAACTCTCACACCTCCTTACTAGCGCATCCACACACCTCCTCCTCACATGCCCGAACCATCTTAGGCTCGCCTCCCTCATCTTCTCCACCACGGAAGCCACTTCCACCTTACCCCGTATAACTTTGTTCCTAACCATATCCCTCCTAGTAGCCCACACATCCATCTTAGCATCCTCATCTCAGCTACGCTCATCTTCTAAACGTGAACGTTCTTGACAAACCAAAGCACAATTAACGAGTTAAAACACGAATTAGGTAAATAAATCCTAAGCAGATCTCGGATCAAAGGTATAATAATAATAATACTCACAGATTATGAGTAGTAATTCCAACCCTGCCAAGTACGTGATGACGTTCAGTAACACGGTGTTGCAAGGAAAATGTAGGACCCGCAGCAATGGTGGTGTTCGCCATCTCAAATAAAATAAAAGTCAACAAACAAACAATTAGCTGTACAAATTTGGGTGATACAAATTTTTGGGTTTGCAAATGCAAGAAATATAAGAGAGAGATGGTGACGGGGGAACTGATGAGGGAAAACAAAGTTGTGGTTATCTAAGTATTTCCGTCCATGTGTAGAATCAAATGCATTGGTTTGCAGTTGAGGGCTGTTTTCATAGATATCTCCGTCCTAAAACTGTCTAAGTGGGTTGCACGATTTTCGTTTGTTTGATGGGAATATCGTTTGACAGATAGGTTAGCGTATCTCTATTTCTTCTTTTTTTGCTTGTTCCATTTTACTTCTCTTCTTAGCTAAAAATACATAGTCCAAAATTATTTATTATTTTAGAAAATCAAGATATAATAAGAAAATAAAGAAGAGTATCGAGTCTTGTCATTTTAAATTAAATATATTTAAAATGTACTAAAATATTTTTTAATCTTATATTCTTAAATATATCATGAAGTTGGAATTAGAGAGTTACCAAAATAAGAAAAATTGTACTCCCTCTGTCCCATAATAAGTGTCACCTTAGCCAAATTTTTTTGCCTCATAATAAGTGTATCTTAGGAAACCAAGACATAAATTGACTAGTTTTTTTTTTCAATTCTATCCTTAGACAATAAAGTAACAAAAATGTGATTGGAAAAATAGCATAAGAAGCTTGGTATTGTTGGACTAATGTCAAAAGATTTACTCCTTATACATGCTCTAATTAAAAGGTAAAAGTAATTTATTTTTATTATATAGGGGTAATTTGGTAAACTTCACATTGCATTATTCTTTTTTTAAACAAACTAAACAGAAAAGTAAGACAAACAAATTGAATCAGAGAGAGTATCTTTTTCCATCTTTACCCTTTTTAATAAGTATGGAGAGAGATTAATATGATAAAAAAAATAGAGTAAATTAAACTTAGATTAAAAAAATAAATAGAATAAATTTAGTTAAATTATTTTTTTAGTTAATATTTTCTTTAGTGAGTGTGGGAAAAATCATGACAAGTAAAATGCGAGAAGAGAGTATTAATTCGGCACCTTTTATGAATGACCTGGGAAATGACTGACTTCTATTTGGTTCAGTTGGTTTGGGCCTTTTCTGGACTTGGATCATAAATGGTCTATCTGGTTAATTATGTAACCAATTTCCTTTTTGCTCAAAATGTGACATTTAATTTCTGTCAGGTTGCATATAGTATGGGTCTGAACTAACCTACTCAAAATACTATAACTCCTAACGTTGTATGCATTCCTAACGTTAAAGTGTAAGCGAGAGCGGATCTAGGATTTGAAGGCGGCGGTGCCATGATTTTTTTGATGTACATCTTGTTAGGAACGTGTCGAGATCGATCGATCATCTTTTTTTAGTTTATTAGTCGGTAATAGGTTTTTTATTTGCAAATATGAAATTACATCTCAAAAATCAACGAACATAATTAAGATCTTAAACAAGGAATTGCACCCATTAACAACAATTAAAATCAACATTTTCACGGACTTGCATCTTTTATGTATATTAAAAAATAAATTTTTAAGTAAAATAACATCTTCAATAAGAGAATTATACCAATCAAAATAAAAAAAAAAAACTCTTCAATAGGTAAATACACCCCATAAGTAAATTGGAATTAGATAAACTACAAGTTCTCAAAAATAAATCATAAATTTCATATTTTTTCAAAGCGATGCTTACGAAATTTCCATCACAATTTAAGTAGCAAAGTGATTTAAATTAAATTTAACAATTATAGAATAGCATAAATTTTTATAATACACTCCCTCCGTCCATTTTATTTGTCCATTAGACTAAAATATATGTCCACTTTTACTTGTAAGTTATATAGTTTGAAAAATCAAGACATAATTTACCATTTTATACCTATTTTACCCTTATTATTAAGTATTCCAATTCATTTCTCATTTTATTTATTGCTTATTAAGAGTGTCCCAAGTCATATATAGACAAGTAAACATGGACGGAGGGAGTAATAAACAATAGAAATAATAATTAAAAAAAAATTGAATTTTGATCTCAATCAAAATTCCATTGAGACCCAAGTTTTTCAATTTAAATACTCACATTTAGATTAAGAGAAATGCTTAATTTAAGGGATTTTGAAGTTTTTATTTGTGTGTTCTCGCTAGATATAACGGATAAAATAATAAAAAGGAAAGCGATATAAATAATAAAAATAAATAGAAAATTAGGAGGAAGCGAAAAGGAATTACCGTACAAAGGAAGTAAAAAGCACAAAAGAAAAACGGAGTCGAAAAATGTTTAAGATAGATTCAAACTTATTGTCTACAGTAGTGGCACCTTTGTCAATTTAATACTGGGGGTGGCGGGATCAAATAATTAACCTAATTTAAGCAAATTACAATATAAGTATATAAAAAAATTATTAATTTAGGGGGTGCCATGCCACCCCACCCCCAAAGGGTGGATCCACCCCTGAGTGTAAGCATTTGAGCCGAAAGATACGCTATTTCGACCGTCGTATATAAATCATCTTCAATGTGTGCCTAACAATATGATATTCCTTTTTCAAAAAAAAAAAAGAATCACATTCATCAATTCTATATCACAACCAATAAATACGCCACATGAATAATGTGCAATTTGTTGTAAAATTAAGCTAAAAGAGTAATAATAGTAAAGGATGAAAACAATAGAAATAGAGAGACGAAGAGGAGAGATTTCTTATTCATCCAAATGTGTTCAAGTGTCTACAAGTGTGTCTTCATATCACGTCACATACCTCTACTTATACTATTACATAGAGGTAGAGTTACAAAGGATGTACGAAAGATGACATTAACCAATTGACATCATGGGATAGTTATGGGGGAGATCATGGAGGTGTGGGAGTAATAACCACGTAATGGTGAGGAAGTAGTGGAGGATAAACTATACGTCATGGAGAAGAGTAGTAGGAGTTAATTCTTTAGGAGTTGGACATCCACCATATTATTCTAATATTTCATAACACTTTGGACGTCCATATAGATAATGTGCCTCGTTAAAACGTTACTGAAAAATCCGATTGGAAAAATCCTAGTGAAGGAAAAAGAGTAGACATATCTTGTAATACGCATTACTTGCTGCCTCGTTAAAACCTTGCAAGGAAAACCCGGTGGGACAAAACCTGTTGGGGAAAGAGTACGGCGCGTATTATACTCCCGATTAAAAATATCACTTAATTCTTGGAGACGACACGTCCAAATCTTGTATACCGACTTCTCAAATGCTGAGGTTGGTAATTCTTTAATGAACATCGGTCAAATTATCAATCGAACGTATTTTTGAACATCTATTTCACTTTCCGTTGAAGATCATGTCTGAAAAGAACATTGACGAAATGTGTTGTATACATCTCCTTTGTTATATCCTTCTTTAATTGAGCTATGCAAGCTTCGTACAATATTGTTAAAATCTTCGTTTCCAAATAAACATCATACTATTGCAACATATCTTTGAATTATTGATCTCGGCCAGACACGCATTCCCGACTTGTTTTGTAAGTAGCTATCACCTTGGCAGGACTTGAATAAGTATCAATAATTGATTGTCATATAGAACGTCATAATGTGATAGTATCCTTCTCACATCCAAATCGGTAACTTACTTGAAGACCAAACTTCATGTAACAATAAAAATAATGCCCTGCATTTTACACAACCAACAAAACCTTGATAATATTTATTAGCATGAACAAATCTATATCAGTAATCTCTTTAATCGTTCATGATCCAATATACCCATCATTTCATGAGGTCTAAATTATGTTTTATTATACCTAGCGACATCACAACCATCGGGGTACTCAATGGAATCGCACCATATAAAGATTTGTTGAAGCTTTGTTTTCGTAAACCTTGTATGCTTCAGAACAATTTAAATCCATATGGATTTTCTTCCGTTGTCTTTATAGCCATATTGACAACAATTAATCATACGCATTCAAACTTTTCATGTATTGCCAAACTAATAAGAAACCCCATTGCATCCACCATAGGAGAATACATACGTCTCATACAATAATGTCGGGACTTTGCAAAAAACTTTTATGCCACAAGGCACAAGCCGTACTTTATATCTTATGGATTTCATTTTACTTTTCATACAAGAACCCATTTGTACCCCATTGGCATTATACCTTGAGGTCCTTAGACTATAGGTCCAAAATATCACTTTTCTAGGTGAAACAAAATATACTTGAACTGCGCATTTTATTTGGCCAATCATTATATCTGTACACATTTGACAGATTTGAATTCAAGATCCTCATCACCATCTAATGTTGAGCGCTATATTATTTCAAAGATACCATCGACAATCATTTGATATCGGTTCCAATACGACATAACTTATCGACATCTCTTTATTCTTCATCATTTTTAGGTACCTGAACCTAACCAAAGGTTGTATGAAATATTATGTCGTGGTGCTATTTTAAAGCACTTGCCTCATTATTATGACCATCTTGATCATTTGCTCCTCTCCTTCTTCAAGGAGTTTCATCATGAAATCGAGTCGGTCTATCCTTAGACTTTGTCCTTCAAGGACTTTAATTCTAATTGAAATTGGAGCATTTGCAACGAAAATATAATATTCACTTTTGGGTCAGCAAATGCGTCTGGCAATTTACTTGAATTATCTTTTAAACGAGGATCATACCAGCGATAATTCATTACATATACCTTAATTTTCAACCGCTTATCATCCTTCCCCCTAATGTTAGGTAATCTAACACTTACCTCCCAACCTTATTTGGGACCCATCTATGTGCGTTGTGGTGGAGCAATTAAATCATATACCGCACATTCAAATTTTTAGATGGGAATTATTTGGTTCCTGACCCTGAACCAATTATGATAGGGGAACTTATTATAACTTGTTGGCTTGATGCGTACAAGTCTTTACGTTACATATTATATCTCATCCCAAATTTCTTTTTAGGAGTTTTGTTTCATAACCAATTGTTTAGCTATAATTGGAGGCATACAATTTCAGCTAAACCAACTTTGATATAAACCAAACATTATCAACATAATTTCATAGTTTGAAACGGTGCTCTTAATATAACAATTTGAGCAAACAATCTTGCAAAATGCAAGTTGATACCAAATGCACATGTGACCATAACATAGATGCATCTATTAAAACCATATAATAGCAAACCGGTCCACATGGCAGGTGACTGGGTCCATACATATATCACCTTTTATACGTTCCAAAATCATGGGATACAATCCCAACATTAGCTGGTAAATTAACCAAGTTGTCATCATGAGAACAAGCGAAGATAAGAGAATTCTTGAAGAATATTTTATTTCTTCAATATATAACCATATGAATTCTCAATTATTTTTGCATTATATTTGAACGGATGACCAACTGGTCATACCAACTTCCGTAGCATGTGATTCCATCATGCTTGTGTTTATGTAGTACAAATTCGGAGGAAAACCGGACAACATTCATATATATTTTATTTACCCGCTATAGTTGTAGTAATATGAAGATAAACCTTCACATAATTTATAGTCTCAATATAATTCATATTTTGCTAATGCCTTTGAAGCTTAAAAAGTTTCTTTTGAGACTTACTACAACACCAATATTATGAATAATTTCATTCCTCCGGGTAGTAACAAATTAGCTTTTCCAGAGCTCCCAATTAATTATGTACTACCACACATTTCATAATCCCATCCGTATGGTGAACATCTCCTTTTAGGTGAGTAATTGTCATTATGGTCATGGCCAAAACCTTTATAAGCAAGACTTATTTCTTACTTTTAGCCTTTGGTAATTCATGATAAGACATACTACAATATTTAACGTACTGAAAGTACATGGCCAATGACCTTTTTACGCCAATTTTTTTTTTTTTATTTCTCTCAAACCTCCCGTAGAGACGAGTTGCGATATTTATCCAACCATACATGAGCACGTCCTTATCCATAATGTATTCACATTTCACTTTCAAAATGGGCGAGCATTCACGATGCTCATTACAAGTCACAATATTATGTTCAAGGAATGGACTATAGTCATATATACGTGCTTCATAAATTTTCATTATAAGTCCATTATCTTTATCATATTCATAGACCCACCTCGACATCACTTTGAAATTGTATCTTTTGCTTTGATGGAGGATTTATAAAATTTCATCAAGTTATGTTGCACGACAACCGTGTGCCCAAATGACCTTTCATACCACATCTTGATGGAAAAAACAAACCCGCCTCTTGATGCGATGGGACTTGAATCACTGTCTTACCTGACCAATGGCATAATAGGCCAAATGTAAATTATCAAATTGTGGTGATAAAGTAAACTCTCAAAATAGAAATGTCTCTACCACGACGAGTCCAGCAAGTTTGTACAAAATATATTAGTAACACGGAACAAATATAAAGGAAGGCCAAAAGAGAAACAGACCTTGGAGTCTTGGTGAATTTTGTTCAAATATCTCATAATCTTTTTGTGACGTTGTAATATAACAGAAGCAAGCAGCATACTAACACTTTGATACATATTATCTCGAATAACATATATCTAGAATCACTACAAGGTATAAAATTTGTGGCATCTTTTAATATTCCAACGACAATCTCATGAGAAGATTACTCAAAATTGGACTATATTGAGTTTTCAGTTGCCTAGTACTTTAAGCTTATGAACAAAAACGTATGTTAACTTCACCAATCTGATTGTGCATATTTAAAGAATTGATAAAATCATTAAAAGACTTTATTATCACTTTTAACGATTATAGACATAAACACTATATGATAAGATAAAGTAACCTCACCTTGTAGTCCGTAGCGGTAGGTGGTTCCTGCTCAAAATCAAAACTTTCTTCGGGGATCAAAAGCAAGAATGAGGATCTTCAAACATGATATACTTTCAAAGTACTAGTATAAACATAAAGCCATATTCAAATTGATAATGAAATATTCCTTGGACATACACAGAAGTGAAAGAAAATTGACTATATGATAAAATTATGCTATGCACATATTCTTGGAAGGAACTTTTACCGGTTATTCCTTCGTAACTCATTCATCTAACTTCATTAATTTAGAAGAATAAATTTTTTGACTGCTTTCTTTCATGGTCTCAACTTTGTTCCAATTAGTAACTAATCCTTAGTCTAACAGAGATGGATGGACACCGTGAGGCACTGACAATTTTAAGTAAAACAAAGTTTAAGAAATGAAAACAAACACCTTAGTTTTAACATAGCAGTAACTAAATCATTTTCTTAACTAGCATACCATTGGATCATTATGGTTGTAATCGTAGTTAAAACATACCTGCGGTTTGCATTAAAAATTGCAACATCACCTTTTATTCATGGTTGTATATACAAAGACCATGCCACGAAATTGCCTGTACCACGTCAATTTGTGGTTGCCTTTGAAGGATGAAGATAATCATAACTTGCAAGATGGTGGAAATTTGGCTAGAGTTTCGTGCTAATAACGTATTGTAAAATTAAGCTAAAAGAGTAATAATAGTAAAGGATGAAAACAATAGAAATAGAGAGACAAGAGAGGAGAGATTTCTTATTCATCCAAATGTGTTCAAGTGTCTACAAGTGTGTCTTCATATCACATCACATACCTCTACTTATACTATTACATAGAGGTAGAGTTACAAAGGATGTCTGAAAGATGACATTAACCAATTGACATCATGGGATAGTTATGGGGGAGATCATGGAGGTGTGGGAGTAATAACCACATAATGGTGAGGAAGTAGTGGAGGATAAACTATACATCATGGAGAAGAGTAGTAGGAGTTAATTCTTTAGGAGTTGGACATCCACCATATTATTCTAATATTTCATAACACAATTAAGCATCTATTACTTTAGAAAAGAGAAAGACTTGTCATCGCTAAATGTATATACATAGGTGACTGCTTGATCCGGCCAATGAGAGCAATTTTTCCGCAACCTCAAGCAGATATATACAAGTCAACTACGTTCATGGTAGACAATGTGCTCTTGGAGAGATGGAGGATATCACATGTTACACCCCGTAGTTTCATGTTAGAATGTGTTGTAAGTGAATTAACATGAACCGGAGAGGTTAAGGACCTTTACAAAAATAACGATATATTAAAACAAGTGCTAAGAAGTCTCGTGAGGGTTGGAGGTTAAACGAATCAAAGATGTTATAACCCGTACTTTCGGGGTAAAATAGGAGAGTTTAATATTCCAATGAGGTCGTGTGTTAAGGTGTTTGAAGTGTTTAATAGTCATATGTTAAGTTTTGAAGTCAAGCGAGTTGTAAAACAAAAGTCGGCAAAAACTGTTGCAAGTTACGTTCATAAGTTAACTGAAATTTGGGTATGACATCACTGAGGGTTTCTCTCGATATACTTAGAGTTACGGGGTGATCCACCCACCCAATTGAAGGTCTACAAGTCGAGTTTCTAACACATTAAACCATTCATCTATACGACGTTGGAGTAGAGATATTTGCTGTCACGACCCAGCCGGAGGGCCGCGACGAGCACCCATTGCTAGCCCACCCGGGCACCCCTTATTATACTTTCACATCTCATCTAGGTGATCCACATAGTTAAATCATGCTTTTCATTCATCATAATTCTAGTCTCATTGGGCAACAACACATCTATATCATCGCTAACAACTATGCCGTATAAATATTTATAAGCGCGGCAAAGGCTATCAAAACAATATCCCAAAATATGGGCCGACAAGGCCGACATACCTAACCATATACGCATGTCTCACGAGCCTCTGAGAGTATGTCATATCATATGGGCGGGACGGACCCCCGCCCATGCCCATAAATATGTACACAAAAGAATCTATACCAAAAATGCACGACTCCGAATGAAAATGGAGCCCGGCCCATGTAGTCCACGAATAATGAAGCTATGGATTGAGTACGTTTCCCCGGACACCTGCGGGGAATGCGCGGCGTCCCACAAACAAAAAGGACGATCGATGGAAGAATGTCTTGAGTATGTAAAGCATGATCAATATCAATATGAAAGCATAATCGATAACATATGAAATAGCATAAGATGGGAGATAATAGCATCATCGTCATAGCACTTACTTGCTTTCCATAGGGACGTTCCATTTATATTGCGTATTCGTGTACATACCTCCATATCCGTACTCATTTACCTTTCGTATTCGTATTTATATTTCCTTTCATACTCATGTTCATATCATATACATTGCATATACATAGCCTTTACTTGGAATTTACATATTCTTAACATATTTGTACTCATATTGATGTCATATACATAACATTTATACAAAGATACCGACCGAAGGTTCGTGTTTTCACATAGCAGTCACTACAAGGCTCGGTGTCATACAGCCTTACCAGGCACCAAGGGTTATCTATACCAACCGATGGTGCGCGCGCCTATCATATATATATATATATATATATACATATATACACATTCACTATATTCTACCCGCCATATAGCTCGGGGGTTGCGTGGCCACTCATGGGCACACATACATATAAGCTCATAATTATCTTTAGCCTTTTTACTATCGCTATTCATTACATTCTATCCTTAGGATTACTCATCGTATAAGAAACTTAGTACAATCGTATCATCTCGAGCAACATAAGCTTGGTAACCAGAGATAGGATCATTGGAGAATATCATGAACTCGTGTAGGATAACTATTTGGCCAAAGAACCATGCCTTATGAAAGAAGGGTTAGCCTTACATACCTTTTCGTGCAACTATTCTATCACTTGTACGTTCTTCTTCAAGGCTCGCGTTCTACCCCATTAAAGTTATACTAGCATTAAAGTGATAGCTTAGCATTCATGACTAAAGCTAGGGAAAATCGGACAGCGTCTCCTTTATTTATACGACTTCCTCCACATCATATATCAACTCCCAAACATCAATAATAACATTCACAATATCATCACAATAGCCTTTAGTCAACTACATTACTCTTACTTCACCATTCACTCAAATTCATCCATATTCATGGTCATATCACACAAATTTCGTTCATTCATCTTCAAGGTCTATTCCATGTTCTCAATATCATTTACAACATGATTATATTCATAATGTATCAAGAATCATAACTCATTCCAAACATCTATTCAAAAGTGACCTTTATTCCATTTATGACCATTTCCTATTTCCTTAAGCAATCCAAGTGTTTAATTTCAAATACTTTAAATAACATGGAGATGTCTTGAAACTTACCTTAGATGGTGTAAGATTGAACCTTGGGTGCAATTTCCTCGCCAGCAAAACCTAGTTTTTCCTTCACTGATTCTTGTCTTTGATGAACTTTAATGGGTTTCTTACACTTGATGCACTTAACTTGATGTAATTGATCACTAATATCTTGAATTTATGTGGGAGAAATATTCTAGAGAGTTCTAGAGAGAAAGTGTGAAATGTGAAATGAAATAATGAACTTGGTCCCCTTTTTAATAACTCGGTACAAGACTGGACATCGGGTCGTTATGGACAACATCGATTCGTATAACTTATACGGTCCGTATAAGTGATCGTGAAATAGTCCTTTCACTCACCTTCGGAACCATTATACGGTCTATTATACGGGCCGTATAAATTATACGATCCGTATAACTGACCGTGTAATTCCACCAAAGGTGAGGGACCTTGACATCACATGGTCCTACGGTCGCGTATAATGAGGTGCCGTATAACCCACCAACTAATCGAACTTGTTCCTATCACTTCGTTTGATCTCCAATCCTTATGGAACCTTCTTAACACTTCATTAACAATCCAAGGGACGTTATAAATCTTCCCCGAAACTTCATTAAGTCATCGTTAATTCGATACTCGTAAATCTTTCCCGACACATGACGTATACCTTGCTTTCCTTAACAACTTTTGGTCTCTCACTTCCAATGTCTTTGGAAATCTTAATTAGAATCATCAATTGCTATTTCTTACTTATTGAAACATCATAGACTTCGTGCTCTTTATTAGCTTATTCACTGTGCATCAACGGAAAATTTTCCGAGGTGTAACATTTGCGTTTTCAAGGGACCGCGCAGGCAGGCCCTTTGGGACCCACTTGAGGCGGTGGAAGTTTCTAAAATTGTATAAAACGGTTGGACTTGATTATTTCCTCATTCATCACTAATTTCAGATCCTATACATCTCTAAACTCTCTCTAAGGGGTTCCATATCACCCGAGAGCTAAATCAAAGCTAAACAGCGCAAATCAGACACCGGGAATCCCGTGGTGCTAGTGAATTTCTTGTTCTTCTTATGGCTGTTGATTTGGAGTAGTTCCAGCTTGTGTGGAGAGTTGTTTTAAGTGTTATAATGTAAGATCACACTCCTCCTTCATGTATTTGAGCTTATAGAATTCATAACTAGCTTGAACGGTTGAAAACTCGTGAAATAAAAGTCGGAAATCGTAGTTGTGTTGTTGTTGCTTGTTGAACTGTTTTGAGGTTGTTCTTATGGTACTTTGTGGCTGGAAATTTATGGAATAAATTGACTATGTTGTGGTTGTTGTTGTTAACAAGTTTTAGAAAGAGGAAGGGGTTTAAAGCTATAGTTTTGTTAATCGTAAACCGAGCTTGCTGCTCGTCGTATTGTTGTGTTGATTAAGGAACTTGTTATAGCATTATTAATTGTTTAGGCTGCTATTGAGTCTTTATGAACTTGAGGGAAGTTAAAGAATTAGGAGATATGCTGCCCGATTTTGTTATGAAATAAGTTTGTCGTTCGGAATACGATACATTGGTTATGCCGCTTGTAATGTGACGATAGCGTCATTTTGTTGCTGTAGATTAAGGTACGACGAGCTGAGCTTATCGTGGTCGTTGGACGGATTATTTTGCCAGGTATGTAACGGTTATTCTTTTCCTTTCATTGGCATGAATTCACAATAAGCAAGACTCGATTAAACATATAAAGAAAGAGCATAACATAGAGTTCTCATATTCACAGTGTATATAAAAGAAAGGTTGTTTTGTAAAGCCTCTTGTTATCGTTATCATGTCTCAATTGTATTGGAGTCGTCCCTTATCGGAATTTATATCCAGTTCTTACTGGTTCACCATCAGTTGAAGGGAAAGAGAGGTTATACATATACATATATACATATATGCAATACTACTATTATATACTTATATACTCGGCCTTTACGGGCGGAGAGATATATCACACGGGCGGAGAGATATACTATATGTATGCCCGGCCTATGAGCTAGAGAGATATGCCCCGCCTATGAGTCAGAGAGATATACTATATATATGCCTTGCCTATGAGTCGGAGAGATATACTGATAGCATCCATGGTAGCATACCTGCATTAAAGGTTGATGGGCTTCAATGGAAAATCGAGAAGATGCTTATCGTGGAAGAAGAGCCCAAAAATGATCCAAGAGTTATGAGACGTGGGCTTATTTATACACATATTTAATAGTCTAAGAGGAGAATAATTGGGCCCACACAGAGCCAAAGAGAAGGCCCGCATGGGCAATATACCCAAAGAAAGGAGCTGAAATTCAGCCCAAAAAGACATGGAATTCTAGTCCAAAATGGGGTCAAAAGTGACGCCCAAACATGGGGAATTGGACGTGGGGTTTTTGGAGCAAACAAAGTCAATTATTTCCTTATTTTCTTGTTAGTTAATTTAGGAAGAATTTTGGTATTGTTTTACATGATTTCTGTTTAATTTAGTTGGTTTTGTTTTTTTATTTCCTAAAGTAAAATTCAATCCCCTTTTAGTGGGGTAGGTTTCCAT